>NC_091194.1:32310211-32450055 GCF_040958095.1 Procambarus clarkii
CGTCGGCTCTGCTACGCGACGAACACCGTACGCGTCGGCTCTGCTACGCGACGAACACCATACGCGTCGGGGCTTTTTCCTGCTACCGCGACGAACACCCCATACGCGCTCGGCTCTGCTACGGCGAACGAACACCATTACGCGTCGGCTCTGACTACGCGAACGAACAACACCATACGCGTCGGCTCTGCTACGCGACAACACCGTACGCGCTTCGGCTCCTGCTACGCGACGAACACCATACGCGTCGGCTCTGCTACGCGACGAAACCACCGTACGCGTCGGCTCTGCTACGCGACGAACACCATACGCGTCGGCTCTTGCTACGCGACGAACACCGTACGGCGTCGGCTCTGCTACGCGACGAACACCATACGCGTCGGCTCTGCTACGCGACGAACACCATACGCGGTCGGCTCTGCTACGCGACGAACACCATAGCGTCGGCTCTGCTACGCGACGAACACCATACGCGTCGGCTCTGCTACGCGACGAACACCATACCGCGTCGGCTCTGCTACGCGACGAACACCATACGCGTCGGCTCTGCTTACGCGACGAACACCCATACGCGTCGTCTCTGCTACGCGACGAACACCATACGCGTCGGCCTCTGCTACGCGACGAACACCATACGCGTCGGCTCTGCTACGCGACGAACACCATACGCGTCGGCTCTGCTACGCGACGAACACCATACGCGTCGGCTCTGCTACGCGACGAACACCATACGCGTCGGCTCTGCTACGCGACGAACTACCATACGCGTCGGCTCTGCTACGCGACGAACACCATACGCGTCGGGCTCTGCTACGCGACGAACACCAATACGCGTCGGCTCTGCTAAGCGACGAACACCATACGCGTCGGCTCTGCTATGCGACGAACAACATACGCGTCGGCTCTGCTACGCGACGAACACCATACGCGTCGGCTTCTGCCTACGCGACGAACACCCATACGCGTCGGCTCTGCTACGCGACGAACACCATACGCGTCGGCTCTGCTACGCGACGAACACCATACGCGTCGGCTCCTGCTACGCGACGAACACCATACGCGTCGGCTCTGCTACGCGACGAACACCATACGCGTCGGCTCTGCTACGCGACGAACACCATACGCGTCGGCTCTGCTACGCGACGAACACCATACGCGTCGGCTCTGCTACGCGACGAACACCATACGCGTCGGCTCTGCTACGCGACGAACACCATATGCGTCGGCTCTGCTACGCGACGAACACCATACGCGTCGGCTCTGCTACGCGACGAACACCATACGCGTCGGCTCTGCTACGCGACGAACACCATACGCGTCGGCTCTGCTACGCGACGAACACCATACGCGTCGGCTCTGCTACGCGACGAACACCATACGCGTCGGCTCTGCTACGCGACGAACACCATACGCGTCGGCTCTGCTACGCGACGAACACCATACGCGTCGGCTCTGCTACGCGACGAACACCATACGCGTCGGCTCTGCTACGCGACGAACACCGTACGCGTCGGCTCTGCTACGCGACGAACACCGTACGCGTCGGCTCTGCTACGCGACGAACACCGTACGCGTCGGCTCTGCTACGCGACGAACACCCGTACGCGTCGGCTCTGCTACGCGACGAACACCGTACGCGTCGGCTCTGCTACGCGACGAACACCGTACGCGTCGGCTCTGCTACGCGACGAACACCGTACGCGTCGGCTCTGCTACGCGACGAACACCGTACGCGTCGGCTCTGCTACGCGACGAACACCGTACGCGTCGGCTCTGCTACGCGACGAACACCATACGCGTCGGCTCTGCTACGCGACGAACACCATACGCGTCGGCTCTGCTACGCGACGAACACCATACGCGTCGGCTCTGCGACGCGACGAACACCATACGCGTCGGCTCTGCTACGCGACGAACACCATACGCGTCGGCTCTGCTACGCGACGAACACCATACGCGTCGGCTCTGCTACGCGACGAACACCATACGCGTCGGCTCTGCTACGCGACGCTTAAGTAAGTTTTAATTATTTTACTGTTAAAATACTTCTTATCTACTGCCACACCTTTCCTTTATTTTAGGTTGAGTTTATTATTATTATTATACATCAAACTCTTGTAGCTCCTGAAGCTACTTCCTCGCTCCTTGCTCCTGCTGTTGGTGAAGCTCCTCCTCCTCCTGCTGCTACTTCCTCGCTCCTTGCTCCTGCTGTTGGTGAAGCTCCTCCTCCTCCTGCTGCTACTTCCTCGCTCCTTGCTCCTGCTGTTGGTGAAGCTCCTCCTCCTCCTGCTGCTACTTCCTCGCTCCTTGCTCCTGCTGTTGGTGAAGCTCCTCCTCCTCCTGCTGCTACTTCCTCGCTCCTTGCTCCTGCTGTTGGTGAAGCTCCTCCTCCTCCTCCTGCTACTTCCTCGCTCCTTGCTCCTGCTGTTGGTGAAGCTCCTCCTCCTCCTGCTGCTACTTCCTCGCTCCTTGCTCCTGCTGTTGGTGAAGCTCCTCCTCCTCCTCCTGCTACTTCCTCGCTCCTTGCTCCTGCTGTTGGTGAAGCTCCTCCTCCTCCTGCTGCTACTTCCTCGCTCCTTGCTCCTGCTGTTGGTGAAGCTCCTCCTCCTCCTGCTGCTACTTCCTCGCTCCTTGCTCCTGCTGTTGGTGAAGCTCCTCCTCCTCCTGCTGCTACTTCCTCGCTCCTTGCTCCTGCTGTTGGTGAAGCTCCTCCTCCTCCTGCTGCTACTTCCTCGCTCCTTGCTCCTGCTGTTGGTGAAGCTCCTCCTCCTCCTCCTCCTGCTATTTCCTCGCTCCTTGCTCCTGCTGTTGGTGAAGCTCCTCCTCCTCCTGCTACTTCCTCGCTCCTTGCTCCTGCTGTTGGTGAAGCTCCTCCTCCTCCTCCTGCTACTTCCTCGCTCCTTGCTCCTGCTGTTGGTGAAGCTCCTCCTCCTCCTGCTGCTACTTCCTCGCTCCTTGCTCCTGCTGTTGGTGAAGCTCCTCCTCCTCCTGCTGCTACTTCCTCGCTCCTTGCTCCTGCTGTTGGTGAAGCTCCTCCTCCTCCTGCTGCTACTTCCTCGCTCCTTGCTCCTGCTGTTGGTGAAGCTCCTCCTCCTCCTGCTGCTACTTCCTCGCTCCTTGCTCCTGCTGTTGGTGAAGCTCCTCCTCCTCCTGCTGCTACTTCCTCGCTCCTTGCTCCTGCTGTTGGTGAAGCTCCTCCTCCTCCTACTGCTACTTCCTCGCTAGTTGCTCCTGTTGTTGGTGAAGCTCCTCCTCCTCCTGCTGCTACTTCCTCGCTCCTTGCTCCTGCTGCTGGTGAAGCTCCTCCTCCTCCTGCTGCTACTTCCTCGCTCCTTGCTCCTGCTGTTGGTGAAGCTCCTCCTCCTCCTGCTGCTACTTCCTCGCTCCTTGCTCCTGCTGTTGGTGAAGCTCCTCCTCCTCCTGCTGCTACTTCCTCGCTCCTTGCTCCTGCTGTTGGTGAAGCTCCTCCTCCTCCTGCTGCTACTTCCTCGCTCCTTGCTCCTGCTGTTGGTGAAGCTCCTCCTCCTCCTGCTGCTACTTCCTCGCTCCTTGCTCCTGCTGTTGGTGAAGCTCCTCCTCCTCCTGCTGCTACTTCCTCGCTCCTTGCTCCTGCTGTTGGTGAAGCTCCTCCTCCTCCTGCTGCTGCTTCCTCGCTCCTTGCTCCTGCTGTTGGTGAAGCTCCTCCTCCTCCTGCTGCTACTTCCTCGCTCCTTGCTCCTGCTGTTGGTGAAGCTCCTCCTCCTCCTGCTGCTACTTCCTCGCTCCTTGCTCCTGCTGTTGGTGAAGCTCCTCCTCCTCCTGCTGCTACTTCCTCGCTCCTTGCTCCTGCTGTTGGTGAAGCTCCTCCTCCTCCTCCTGCTACTTCCTCGCTCCTTGCTCCTGCTGTTGGTGAAGCTCCTCCTCCTCCTGCTGCTACTTCCTCGCTCCTTGCTCCTGCTGTTGGTGAAGCTCCTCCTCCTCCTCCTGCTACTTCCTCGCTCCTTGCTCCTGCTGTTGGTGAAGCTCCTCCTCCTCCTCCTGCTGCTTCCTCGCTCCTTGCTTCTGCTGTTGGTGAAGCTCCTCCTCCTCCTGCTGCTACTTCCTCGCTCCTTGCTCCTGCTGTTGGTGAAGCTCCTCCTCCTCCTGCTGCTACTTCCTCGCTCCTTGCTCCTGCTGTTGGTGAAGCTCCTCCTCCTCCTGCTGCTACTTCCTCGCTCCTTGCTCCTGCTGTTGGTGAAGCTCCTCCTCCTCCTCCTGCTACTTCCTCGCTCCTTGCTCCTGCTGTTGGTGAAGCTCCTCCTCCTCCTGCTGCTACTTCCTCGCTCCTTGCTCCTGCTGTTGGTGAAGCTCCTCCTCCTCCTGCTGCTGCTTCCTCGCTCCTTGCTCCTGCTGTTGGTGAAGCTCCTCCTCCTCCTGCTGCTACTTCCTCGCTCCTTGCTCCTGCTGTTGGTGAAGCTCCTCCTCCTCCTGCTGCTACTTCCTCGCTCCTTGCTCCTGCTGTTGGTGAAGCTCCTCCTCCTCCTGCTGCTACTTCCTCGCTCCTTGCTCCTGCTGTTGGTGAAGCTCCTCCTCCTCCTCCTGCCTACTTCCTCGCTCCTTGCTCCTGCTGTTGGTGAAGCTCCTCCTCCTCCTGCTGCTACTTCCTCGCTCCTTGCTCCTGCTGTTGGTGAAGCTTCCTCCTCCTCCTCCTGCTACTTCCTCGCTCCTTGCTCCTGCTGTTGGTGAAGCTCCTCCTCCTCCTGCTGCTACTTTCCTCGCTCCTTGCTCCTGCTGTTGGTGAAGCTCCTCCTCCTCCTGCTGCTACTTCCTCGCTCCTTGCTCCTGCTGTTGGTGAAGCTCCTCTCCTCCTGCTGCTACTTCCTCGCTCCTTGCTCCTGCTGTTGGTGAAGCTCCTCCTCCTCCTGCTGCTACTTCCTCGCTCCTTGCTCCTGCTGTTGGTGAAGCTCCTCCTCCTCCTGCTGCTACTTCCTCGCTCCTTGCTCCTGCTGTTGGTGAAGCTCCTCCTCCTCCTGCTGCTACTTCCTCGCTCCTTGCTCCTGCTGTTGGTGAAGCTCCTCCTCCTCCTCCTGCTACTTCCTCGCTCCTTGCTCCTGCTGTTGGTGAAGCTCCTCCTCCTCCTGCTGCTACTTCCTCGCTCCTTGCTCCTGCTGTTGGTGAAGCTCCTCCTCCTCCTGCTGCTACTTCCTCGCTCCTTGCTCCTGCTGTTGGTGAAGCTCCTCCTCCTCCTGCCTGCTACTTTCCTCGCTCCTTGCTCCTGCTGTTGGTGAAGCTCCTCCTCCTCCTGCTGCTACTTCCTCGCTCCTTGCTCCTGCTGTTGGTGAAGCTCCTCCTCCTCCTGCTGCTACTTCCTCGCTCCTTGCTCCTGCTGTTGGTGAAGCTCCTCCTCCTCCTCCTGCTACTTCCTCGCTCCTTGCTCCTGCTGTTGGTGAAGCTCCTCCTCCTCCTGCTGCTACTTCCTCGCTCCTTGCTCCTGCTGTTGGTGAAGCTCCTCCTCCTCCTGCCTGCTACTTCCTCGCTCCTTGCTCCTGCTGTTGGTGAAGCTCCTCCTCCTCCTCCTGCTACTTCCTCGCTCCTTGCTCCTGCTGTTGGTGAAGCTCCTCCTCCTCCTGCTGCTACTTCCTCGCTCCTTGCTCCTGCTGTTGGTGAAGCTCCTCCTCCTCCTCCTGCTACTTCCTCGCTCCTTGCTCCTGCTGTTGGTGAAGCTCCTCCTCCTCCTGCCTGCTACTTCCTCGCTCCTTGCTCCTGCTGTTGGTGAAGCTCCTCCTCCTCCTGCTGCTACTTCCTCGCTCCTTGCTCCTGCTGTTGGTGAAGCTCCTCCTCCTCCTCCTGCTACTTCCTCGCTCCTTGCTCCTGCTGTTGGTGAAGCTCCTCCTCCTCCTGCTGCTACTTCCTCGCTCCTTGCTCCTGCTGTTGGTGAAGCTCCTCCTCCTCCTGCTGCTACTTCCTCGCTCCTTGCTCCTGCTGTTGGTGAAGCTCCTCCTCCTCCTGCTGCTACTTCCTCGCTCCTTGCTCCTGCTGTTGGTGAAGCTCCTCCTCCTCCTCCTGCTACTTCCTCGCTCCTTGCTCCTGCTGTTGGTGAAGCTCCTCCTCCTCCTGCCTGCTACTTCCTCGCTCCTTGCTCCTGCTGTTGGTGAGCTCCTCCTCCTCCTCTGCTACTTCCTCGCTCCTTGCTCCTGCTGTTGGTGAAGCTCCTCCTCCCCTTCCTCGCTCCTTGCTCCTGCTGTTGGTGAAGCTCCTCCTCCTCCTGCTGCTTCCTCGCTTCCTGCTCCTGCTGTTGGTGAAGCTCCTCCTCCTCCTGCCTGCTAGCTTCCTCGCTCCTTGCTCCTGCTGTTGGTGAAGCTCCTCCTCCTCCTGCTGCTACTTCCTCGCTCCTTGCTCCTGCTGTTGGTGAAGCTCCTCCTCCCTCCTGCTGCTACTTCCTCGCTCCTTGCTCCTGCTGTTGGTGAAAGCTCCTCCTCCTCCTGCCTGCTACTTCCTCGCTCCTTGCTCCTGCTGTTTGGTGAAGCTCCTCCTCCTCCTGCCTGCTACTTCCTCGCTCCTTGCTCCTGCTGTTTGGTGAAGCTCCTCCTCCTCCTCCTGCTACTTCTCGCTCCTTGCTCCTGCTGTTGGTGAAGCTCCTCCTCCTCCTGCCTGCTAGCTTCCTCGCTCCTTGCTCCTGCTGTTGGTGAAGCTCCCTCCTCCTCCTCCTGCTACTTCCTCGCTCCTTGCTCCTGCTGTTGGTGAAGCTCCTCCTCCTCCTCCTGCTGCTACTTCCTCGCTCCTTGCTCCTGCTGTTGGTGAAGCTCCTCCTCCTCCTCCTGCTACTTCCTCGCTCCTTGCTCCTGCTGTTGGTGAAGCTCCTCCTCCTCCTGCTGCTACTTCCTCGCTCCTTGCTCCTGCTGTTGGTGAAGCTCCTCCTCCTCCTCCTGCTACTTCCTCGCTCCTTGCTCCTGCTGTTGGTGAAGCTCCTCCTCCTCCTGCCTGCTACTTCCTCGCTCCTTGCTCCTGCTGTTGGTGAAGCTCCTCCTCCTCCTCCTGCTACTTCCTCGCTCCTTGCTCCTGCTGTTGGTGAAGCTCCTCCTCCTCCTGCTGCTACTTCCTCGCTCCTTGCTCCTGCTGTTGGTGAAGCTCCTCCTCCTCCTCCTGCTACTTCCTCGCTCCTTGCTCCTGCTGTTGGTGAAGCTCCTCCTCCTCCTCCTGCTGCTTCCTCGCTCCTTGCTCCTGCTGTTGGTGAAGCTCCTCCTCCTCCTGCTGCTACTTTCCTCGCTCCTTGCTCCTGCTGTTGGTGAAGCTCCTCCTCCTCCTCCTGCTACTTCCTCGCTCCTTGCTCCTGCTGTTGGTGAAGCTCCTCCTCCTCCTCCTCCTGCGGCTTCCTCGCTCCTTGCTCCTGCTGTTGGTGAAGCTCCTCCTCCTCCTCCTCCTGCTTCCTCGCTCCTTGCTTCTGCTGTTGGTGAAGCTCCTCCTCCTCCTGCTGCTACTTCCTCGCTCCTTGCTCCTGCTGTTGGTGAAGCTCCTCCTCCTCCTCCTGCTACTTCCTCGCTCCTTGCTCCTGCTGTTGGTGAAGCTCCTCCTCCTCCTGCTGCTACTTCCTCGCTCCTTGCTCCTGCTGTTGGTGAAGCTCCTCCTCCTCCTCCTGCTACTTCCTCGCTCCTTGCTCCTGCTGTTGGTGAAGCTCCTCCTCCTCCTCCTGCTACTTCCTCGCTCCTTGCTCCTGCTGTTGGTGAAGCTTCTCCTCCTCCTCCTGCTACTTCCTCGCTCCTTGCTCCTGCTGTTGGTGAAGCTCCTCCTCCTCCTCCTGCTGCTTCCTCGCTCCTTGCTCCTGCTGTTGGTGAAGCTCCTCCTCCTCCTCCTGCTACTTCCTCGCTCCTTGCTCCTGCTGTTGGTCAAGCTCCTCCTCCTCCTCCTGCTGCTTCCTCGCTCCTTGCTCCTGCTGTTGGTGAAGCTCCTTCTCCTCCTGCTGCTTCTTCCTCGCTCCTTGCTCCTGCTGTTGGTGAAGCTCCTCCTCCTCCTCCTGCTACTTCCTCGCTCCTTGCTCCTGCTGTTGGTGAAGCTCCTCCTCCTCCTCCTCCTGCGGCTTCCTCGCTCCTTGCTCCTGCTGTTGGTGAAGCTCCTCCTCCTCCTCCTCCTGCTTCCTCGCTCCTTGCTCCTGCTGTTGGTGAAGCTCCTCCTCCTCCTCCTGCTGCTACTTCCTCGCTCCTTGCTCCTGCTGTTGGTGAAGCTCCTCCTCCTCCTCCTCCTGCGGCTTCCTCGCTCCTTGCTCCTGCTGTTGGTGAAGCTCCTCCTCCTCCTCCTGCTGCTTCCTCGCTCCTTGCTCCTGCTGTTGGTGAAGCTCCTCCTCCTCCTCCTGCTGCTTCCTCGCTCCTTGCTCCTGCTGTTGGTGAAGCTCCTCCTCCTCCTCCTCCTCCTGCGGCTTCCTCGCTCCTTGCTCCTGCTGTTGGTGAAGCTCCTCCTCCTCCTCCTCCTGCTTCCTCGCTCCTTGCTCCTGCTGTTGGTGAAGCTCCTCCTCCTCCTGCTGCTACTTCCTCGCTCCTTGCTCCTGCTGTTGGTGAAGCTCCTCCTCCTCCTCCTGCTACTTCCTCGCTCCTTGCTCCTGCTGTTGGTGAAGCTCCTCCTCCTCCTCCTCCTGCGGCTTCCTCGCTCCTTGCTCCTGCTGTTGGTGAAGCTCCTCCTCCTCCTGCTGCTACTTCCTCGCTCCTTGCTCCTGCTGTTGGTGAAGCTCCTCCTCCTCCTCCTCCTGCGGCTTCCTCGCTCCTTGCTCCTGCTGTTGGTGAAGCTCCTCCTCCTCCTCCTCCTGCTTCCTCGCTCCTTGCTCCTGCTGTTGGTGAAGCTCCTCCTCCTCCTCCTCCTGCTTCCTCGCTCCTTGCTCCTGCTGTTGGTGAAGCTCCTCCTCCTCCTCCTGCTGCTACTTCCTCGCTCCTTGCTCCTGCTGTTGGTGAAGCTCCTCCTCCTCCTCCTGCTGCTACTTCCTCGCTCCTTGCTCCTGCTGTTGGTGAAGCTCCTCCTCCTCCTCCTCCTGCTTCCTCGCTCCTTGCTCCTGCTGTTGGTGAAGCTCCTCCTCCTCCTGCTGCTACTTCCTCGCTCCTTGCTCCTGCTGTTGGTGAAGCTCCTCCTCCTCCTCCTGCTACTTCCTCGCTCCTTGCTCCTGCTGTTGGTGAAGCTCCTCCTCCTCCTGCTGCTACTTCCTCGCTCCTTGCTCCTGCTGTTGGTGAAGCTCCTCCTCCTCCTGCTGCTACTTCCTCGCTCCTTGCTCCTGCTGTTGGTGAAGCTCCTCCTCCTCCTGCTGCTACTTCCTCGCTCCTTGCTCCTGCTGTTGGTGAAGCTCCTCCTCCTCCTCCTGCTTCCTCGCTCCTTGCTCCTGCTGTTGGTGAAGCTCCTCCTCCTCCTGCTGCTACTTCCTCGCTCCTTGCTCCTGCTGTTGGTGAAGCTCCTCCTCCTCCTCCTCCTGCTTCCTCGCTCCTTGCTCCTGCTGTTGGTGAAGCTCCTCCTCCTCCTCCTCCTGCTTCCTCGCTCCTTGCTCCTGCTGTTGGTGAAGCTCCTCCTCCTCCTCCTGCTTCCCTATTTATTACTTATTGCTCTCCTCCTAATCCATATCTCAGCTTTCTTCTTCCCACTCTCAGAAGCGTGTCCGCTCCTAATCTCTGTCGCCTTCGCTCTGTCAAAAAAGTTGGGGGCGGAGCCTAAAATCTTCATGACCCTTTCACCCACTCACCACCATCTTCAGACTTCATTCTCCTCCCACTTCTCCATCCACCAATCTCGTCCTCTCATTTACTACAGAAAAGGGGCTTTTCCGAAATTTCAACAGAAAACGTCAAATTTCGTCTAATAAAAAAAACAAAAACAAAGCCTTACTACGTTCTCGCGACCTTTTCACAACAATACACACCTCACTCGAACACTACATAGTCTATATTTATCGTACATCGGGCAACACACCTCAGAAAAACACCCTATGCTGCCTCAAACGTTCCCACAGAGTTATTACAACTTTCGCCGTGTCCGAAACCACTCCATCCCAAAATGGAGTGGACGGGCTAAGGCGTAAATCTCCCCACACATGTGACCCTTGTGTTAAATTGCCTGTCTTTATCTACCCTATCGATTTCTTTGAGAATCTTGAATGTGGTGATTATGTGTTCCCTGTCTTCCAACGAACTTAGGTTTAATTCCCGTAGTCTCTCCTCGTAGCTCATACCTCTCAGCTCGGGTACTAGTGGCAAACCTTTGAACCCTTTCCAGGTTAGTCTTATGCTTGAGTACATATGGACTCCATGCTGGAGCCGCATACTCCAGGATTGGTCTGACAAATGTGGAATATAATGTTCTGAAAGATTCCTTACACAAGTTTCTAAAGGCCGTTCTTATGTTAGCCAACCTGGCATATGCCGCTGATGTTATCCTCTTGATTAGAGCTTCAGGGACAGGTCTGGCGTGATATCAATCCCCAGGTCTTTTTCTCTCTCTGACTCTTTCTCTCTCTGACTCTTGAAGTATTTCATCTCCCAAATGATACCTTGTATCTGGTCTCCTGCTCCCTACCCCTATTTTCATTAAATTACATTTGCTTGGATTAAACTCTAACAACCATTTGTTCGACCATTTCTGCAGCTTGTCCAGATCTTCTTGAAGTCTCAAGCTGTCCTCCTCTGTCTTAATCCTTCTCATAATTTTGGCGTCTTCAGCAAACATTGAGTGGAAGGAGTCTATACCCTCTGGGAGATCATTTACGTATATCAGAAACAGGATAGATCCGAGTACAGAGCCCTGTGGGACTCCACTGGTTACTTCACGCCATTCTGAGGTCTCACTCCACACTGTATCTCTCTCTGGTTCCTATTGCTTAGGTACTCCCTTATCCACTGGAATGGACTACCAATTACTCCTTTCTGTTTTTCCAGCTTATGCATTAACCTTTTATGGGGTACTGTGTCAATGGCATGCCGACAGTCCAAAAAAAATGCAGTCCGCCCACCCTTCTGTTTCTTGCTTAATCTCTGTCATCTAATCATAGAATGCTATTAAGCCTGTAAGGCAAGATTTACCCTCACTGAACCCATGTTGATGGGTTGTCATGAAGTCCCTTCTCTCCAGATGTGTTACTAGATTTTTTTCACAATCTTCTCCGTCACCTTGCATGGTATACAAGTTAAGGACACTGGCCTGTAGTTCAGTGCCTCTTGTCTGTCATCTTTTTTGTATATTGGGACCACATTAGCCGTCTTCCATATTTCTGGAAGGTCTCCCATTTCCAGTAACCTACTATACACTATGGAGAGTGGAAAACAAAGTGCTCCTGCACACTCTTTCAATATCCATGGTGAGATTCCGTTCGGTCCAACAGCTTTTCTCACATCCAGCTCCAATAGGTGCTTCTTGACCTCATCTCTTGTAATTTCGAACCTATCCAAGGTCGCCTGGTTTGCTGCCACCTCGCCAAGAGCTGTGACCTCTCCTTGTTCTATTGTACAGACCTCCTTTGTACTCACCTATTTGTGCTTACAGGATCGAGCATTGGCTCTTGGATCCCGCCTTTCCAGCCATCGGTTGTTTACAGCAATGACTCCTGTCCCATTTCTCTATCATACCTAATTTTAAAAGTATGAATAGAGTTTGCTTCCACAACCTGTTCCCCAAGTGCATTCAATTTTTCCACTACTCTCACGCTAAAAGAAAACTTCCTAACATCTCTGTGACTCATCTGAGTTTCCAGTTTCCATCCATGTCCCCTCGTTCTGTTATTATTATGTGTGAACATTTCATCTATTTCCATTTTGTCAATTCCCCTTAGTATTTTATATGTTTCTATTATATCTCCTCTCTCCCTTCCTTTCTCTAGTGTCGTAAGGTTCAGTTCCCTCAGACGTTCTTCATATCCCATCCCTCGTAACTCTGGGACAAGCCTCGTCGCAAACCTCTGAACCTTCTCTAGTTTCCTAATGTGTTTCTTCAGGTGGGGGCTCCATGATGGCGCCGCATACTGGTCTAACGTAGGCAGTGTAAAGCGCCCTAAAAGCCTCCTCATTTAGGTTTCTGAATGAAGTTCTAATTTTCGCCAGTGTATAGTACGCTGCTGTCGTTATCCTATTTATATGTGCCTCAGGAGTTAGATTAGGTGTCACATCCACTCCCAGGTCTCTTTCTCGAATCGTTACAAGTAGGCAGTTCCCCTTCATTGTGTACTGTCCTTTTGGTCGTCTATCACCTGATCCCATTTCCATAACTTTACATTTACTGGTGTTGAACTGCAGTAGCCATTTCCCTGACCATCTCTGCAACCTGTTTAAGTCCTTTTGGAGGATCCTACAATCCTCATCTGTCACAACTCTTCTCATTAATTTTGCGTCATCCGCAAACATTGACATGTATGATTCCACTCCTGTAAACATATCATTTACGTAAATTAGAAAGAGGATCGGTCCCAGCACCGATCCTTGAGGTACTCCACTCGTTACTGTTCGCCAGTTCGACTTTTCACCCCTTACTATTACCCTCTGGCTCCTTCCTGCTAGGTAGTTCCTCCCCTATGCAAGGGCCTTTCCGCTTACTCCTGCCTGCCTCTCAAGTTTGTAAAGCTGTCTCATGTGCGGTACTGTATCAAAGGCCTTTTGGCAGTCAAGAAATATGCAGTCTGCCCAGCCTTCTCTGTCCTGCCTAATCCTTGTTACTTTGTCATAGAATTCTAAAAGGGTTGTTAGGCATGATTTCCCTGTCCAGAACCCATGTTGGTGCTTGTTTACAAACCCAATGCTCTCCAGGTGCTCAACAAGTCTTAGCCTAATTATTCTTTCAAGTATTTTCCAGGGGATGCTTGTCAGTGATACGGGTCTGTAGTTAAGTGCCTCCTCCCTATCACCTTTCTTGAAAATCGGTACGACATTTGCCTCCTTCCAGCAACTGGGCAATTCTCCCGACCTAAGTGACTCATTAAAGATCATTGCCAGAGGCACGCTGTGAGCCTGCGCTGTCTCTTTTAGTATCCAAGGTGATACTTTGTCTGGTACAACCGCTTTAGTTGCATCCAGTGTTGTCAACTGTTTCATTACCTCCTCTGCTGTCACCTCTATATCTGATTTCATCTAGGGTAATCGCTTCTAACAATGGGAGCTGCACAGGCTCGGTAGTGAACACTTCATGGAAATTTGCATTCAGTACCTCGCAGATTTCCTTGTCGCTTTCTGTATATGCCCCTTCTGTTTTCCTCAGTCTTGTCACTTGGTCATTTACCGACATCTTCCTTCTTATATGGCTATGTAGTAATTTAGGTTGCTTTTTCGCTTTGATTGCAATATCATTCTCACAATTTCTTTCTGGCACTCGTCTTATGTTAATGTAATCGTTCCTAGCTCTGTTACATCTAATCCTGTTGTCCTCTGTCCTTTGTCTTCTGTACTTCCTCCACTCCCTCCTGCTTCTCACTTTTGCTTCCTGACACCGTCTATTAAACCATGGGTTATTATATTCCCTCCTGCTTTTTTCCTTTACTGTTGGAATAAATCTCTCTTCTGCCTCCTTGCATTTTCATATGACTTGGTTCATCATATCTTGCACTGTTTTTCCTCTAATTTCTTCCTCCCACTGCACTTCTCCCAAGTAGTCCCCTCTTCTGTAATCAAGTCTCCTTACTCGGACCTCTTGTCCTTTGGTCACAATTTTAAGCTCCGAAGCTGAAGCGTCCAAGAAGGCACGGACTCGGTATGCTCATTTTTATGACAAGAAAGTGCGCCCTCTTGAGTTGACAGAAGGAAGCCTCGTATTGAGAGTGAATGAGGCTGCGCCCGCCAATCAGAGCAGGAAACTAGCTCCGAGGTGGCGAGGACCATATAGAGTAATTAAAAGGGCGGGGCCAGTTAATCTTGTTATAAAAGGAGTGTTCGAGGACCAGGTGGAAAGGACAATTCATGTGAATAAATTGAAACATTATCATGCTAGAGAGGAATTAGAACTGCCTTCAGCGGGTCTAGTTCCTGACTCAGCAGTGCTGACTCATGGCTTCACCGACGAGTCAGAAGATGAGGATGACCCTCTGTCATCGCTCATCAGTAGTCAGGTGCAGTCTCGCCACCCTATGGTGACGAGATCTCGCGCTATACAGTAAAGTAACTTCCTTGGTTAGTATAATTTAGTATTCATTAGATTTTCCTGTAAAGGCAATGAGATGTACTATGTCTATACTTGACTCAGGTAGCAACTTTTACCGTGCTCTGGGGTTCCACCTCCACCAAACCCAGAGTATATCTATGCTTCCGCTGTGTTGTGTCTGTCTGTTCCCAGGTCTGATTGGTACACCGACCCAGTTGTTCCAGCCACACGTGAACCTTTGTCTGTAAAGATCGAGGGGGAAGGCACGTTACACAAAGCCCTCCCCCCACCAGACCCAGTAACCCATACATCAGTTACTTTGGGGATAAGTGACTGTCCAAGAGTCACCCGGCCGACGCCTCACGTCACTAACGAGGTTGTCAGGGCCAGCGAGCTGTCCACATTATAGCAGTCACCGGAGGTGCCATACAACGCCGGGGTAGCTGTCTCGAGATCACCAATACCCACCTGCTGCGTCATCAAGACTGCAGCCATTCCAGCAGTGTTGGAGGAGAGGTCAAGAAATGGAAAGCACGTAGCAGTACTCAAGAATTTCGCCGGAAGATTAATGATTACGTCACCTGAAGCAACAAGAAAGCAGAACTAAGGCGGTCACAGGTGGAAGGCACGGTTTCCCTACAGAGTACCGGGACTCGCCAATAGAAGGTCGCAAAATTGTCTCCTTTGGCCTAAAGTCGGCGGTACGAGGGTATACACAGTTGGTGTTTACGGCCTAGTAACCTGGTGACATCAAGAAACGCCTGAGATGACGTGAGCAATGAAGGAAGACGAGATTCACCTGTTCTGCAAACAAGCAACCCGCCTCTACGACCTTCTGACACCACTCCTGCTAAGAGACACCGTTGGTACATCCAGTCCTGCTCTGCTGTGGTCATCTGCGACGTCAAGTTTAACATCAAGACTGCCGTGTGAACTGTGATTGATATGAAGGCGTGTGGACTGTCGAGAGCAAGATTAATGGCCGAAGTAACAGTATTCTACAGCTGTCACTTGGCACTCAGCTCTACTACACTCTGTCGTCATTCAGGAGTACCGGATGGGAGTACAAGAGGACCAGGTATTGATGTCTACACATGGGGAGAAGCAAGATCGACACCGTCATCGTCAGCGACTACATTCAGCATCCAGCAGCATCGATTTTTTTTCTCGTTTACTCGATTTGAACAATTGATACAAACAACAAAGTGGCTCTGAACATCTGTGTAAAGAATATCTGGACACTTTTGTTTAAATGTTGAAAAACAGAGTTAGAATCACAATACTTTTTAAATGTTGAAAAACAGATTTAAAATAATTCTGGTATAATATATGAAAATTTTACTCTATAAATTGGTCAGTAATCAAAATCGAAGCCCCTGTGTAACTGTCTCAGCCCAGAACAAACGGTTATGGAAAATTATGTTGTGCTATTTTTTTCAGAATGTTTGAACACAGGAGAGGCGGACCAATATAAACATTGACACTTCTAGTGAGTGAGAACACTTGGCTGTACAGTCAGCTGAAACCTGTGATATAGTATAGGAATTTTTTTTTATATTTTTAGATACATGTAATAAACATTAGGTGTGTTCCTTAACATGTCAAGGTTGACATTGATGGGGAGTGGTTAGTACACGGATGTGTACCTGATAGTTCCGTAGTACGCTCCCGGATGACTGAAAGTTCAGTCTGAAGATATAACTGTAATGTTTGTTTGAGCACGGTGTGGCCGGCTCTAGAGGACACATGGACTTGGCTAGTGAAGAGCCAAGGGAGTTTAATAGCTAGTCTTTGATGGTAGAGTAGGGACATGTTATTTAGCTATGTCAGTAAGGATAGGATGTATGTTTCCTGATGTTAGAGGATTGCTGTCAGTTGACAGCTGAGAAAAATATGAACATGTTTATTATGATGTTGGACTATTATTTGTCAAATTTGATTAGTTAGGTTAGCTTTTGTTTGTGGCATGAGTTGAATTCTGGGTTTGGATACTAAACCTCATGATTTTTTAACAAATTAACAAGGTTTACTAAGTGCTTGTGCGGGGGGGGGGGGGGGGGGTTGTAACAAACTAGGCTGGTTGTAAGAATTATCCAGAGTGGTTTATCGACAAAAGAGAATGGGAAGCTGAGCCCGCATGGTGACCTGGGAACCTGACCCCAGGGGGATTCGCGGTGGAAATAACCGACGCTTTGTTCATAGCTGCGTATAATGAACCATCCTATAGTATTCAGTAATTTAGAGAAATTAGCCTTTATTCATTTTGTATTAAAATTGTATTGTATAATAGTACTGGGTACAACATCAAGAGTATTCTAATTATTGAGTTTAAGTCACCATCAGTGACGTCACGAATCAGATCTAACTTGTAAGGCGGAGTGACCGGCGGTCATAGGTCATCAGGGTTGACAGGTCTACTATTTCTCAAAGTTTTAATAACCATTTTTGTGATCGGGAACAGCTCTGCCGTTAGATGTTTGTGTAATTTAATTTCAGTAAAATAATTCAACCAGTCTGGATCAATTCAGTACAAACAGAGGTTAATTGTTATAACTTAAACCTTGCTAAAGTAACTGGGTAAGCGATGCGGAACAATACAATGTTCTAGTCTGGGCTAGATCAGACGAGGACAGATCAGTGTGGACTCCAGAGCAACTGGGATAAGAGGTCAACCATCTTACCTCTCCCCAAGACCAGCCCAACATCTTTAGCTGGTAAAACATAGAGGTATAGTTGCTATTGTTATGTATAAGACTGGTCATCTCATTGCATTCAGGTCAAGTAGGGAGTGTTAAAGTGACAGGGAGTGAACATATTTAGATTTTGTTTTAGTTTTTCTTTTAATAAATTAATTAAGTTAATAATTTGCATTTTTATTGTTTCCATTTGGTTATGTGTATACTTGTCCTGGTCACGTGGTCCACACGAGGCAGAGTTGGATTGGGCGCCGATTCTAACATCGAATCATTCCCGTGTAATTAATTTCACACTCTTAAGTTTCCACGGTCATCGGTTATAGTGGGGATCAAGCCCCAAGGTTGATTAATTAGCATGATCGATCCAGACCTCGATCATTGCTCGGTGTTGCTGGTCTGGTGGTGGCAGCGTAGCGGCGACTCTAGGGTTTTGCTCAAAGCCTAGGTCACGTCATACTGGGTGTAGAATCCTAAGTCGGTCAATCGTCTTAGGACCACGTGGCGTGGAGTTGGCTTTGGTAAAAGTTTTGGAGTCCCTTGGTAGAGAATAAAAAGTAAGAATACGGGTAGAGAGGGAAAAGAAGGAAAGAGAAGTAGAGAGGAACCCAAACCCGTGTTACATGTGGGCTGGTCATCACTCTCTGGTGTGTGGGTTGGTCATCACTCTGGTGTGTGGGCTGGTCATCACTCTTTGGTGTGTGGGCTGGTCATCACTCTCTGGTGTGTGGGCTGGTCATCACTCTCTGGTGTGTGGGTTGGTCATCACTCTGGTGTGTGGGCTGGTCATCACTCTCTGGTGTGTGGGCTGGTCAACACTCTCTGGTGTGTGGGCTGGTCATCACTCTCTGGTGTGTGGGCTGGTCATCACTCTGGTGTGTGGCCTGGTCATCACTCTCTGGTGTGTGGGCTGGTCAACACTCTCTGGTGTGTGGGCTGGTCATCACTCTGGTGTATGGGCTGGTCATCACTCTGGTGTGTGGGCTGGTCATCACTCTGTGTGTGGGCTGGTCATCACTCTGATGTGTGGGCTGGTTATCACTCTCTGGTGTGTGGGCTGGTCATCACTCTCTGGTGTGTGGGCTGGTCATCACTCTCTGGTGTGTGGGCTGGTCATCACTCTCTGGTGTGTGGGCTGGTCATCACTCTCTGGTGTGGGGGTTGGTCAACACTCTCTGGTGTGTGGGTTGGTCATCACTCTCTGGTGTGTGGGCTGGTCATCACTCTCTGGTGTGTGGGCTGGTCATCACTCTCTGGTGTGGGGGCTGGTCATCACTCTCTGGTGTGGGGGTTGGTCAACACTCTCTGGTGTGTGGGTTGGTCAACACTCTCTGGTGTGTGGGTTGGTCATCACTCTCTGGTGTGTGGGCTGGTCAACACTCTCTGGTGTGTGGGCTGGTCAACACTCTCTGGTGTGTGGGTTGGTCATCACTCTCTGGTGTGTGGGTTGGTCAACACTCTCTGGTGTGTGGGCTGGTCATCACTCTCTGGTGTGTGGGCTGGTCATCACTCTCTGGTGTGTGGGCTGGTCATCACTCTCTGGTGTGTGGGCTGGTCATCACTCTCTGGTGTGGGGGTTGGTCAACACTCTCTGGTGTGTGGGTTGGTCAACACTCTCTGGTGTGTGGGTTGGTCATCACTCTCTGGTGTGTGGGCTGGACATCACCCTCTGGTGTGTGGGCTGGTCATCACTCTCTGGTGTGTGGGTTGGTCATCACTCTCTGGTGTGTGGGTTGGTCAACACTCTCTGGTGTGTGGGTTGGTCAACACTCTCTGGTGTGTGGGTTGGTCAACACTCTCAATTGTGTGTGGGTTGGTCATCACTCTCTGGTGTGTGGGCTGGTCATCACTCTCTGGTGTGTGGGTTGGTCATCACTCTTTGGTGTGTGGGCTGGTCATCACTCTCTGGTGTGTGGGCTGGTCATAACTCTGGTGTGTGGGCTGGTCATCACTCTCTGGTGTGTGGGCTGGTCACCACTCTCTGGTGTGTGGGCTGGTCATCACTCTCTGGTGTGTGGGCTGGTCATCACTCTGGTGTGTGGGCTGGTCATCACTCTGGTGTGTGGGCTGGTCATCACTCTCTTTTGTGTGGGTTGGTCATCACTCTCTGGTGTGTGGGCTGATCATCACTCTCTTTTGTGTGGGTTGGTCATCACTCTCTGGTGTGTGGGCTGATCATCACTCTCTGGTGTGTGGGCTGGTCATCACTCTCTGGTGTGTGGGCTGGTCATCACTCTCTGGTGTGTGGGCTGGTCATCACTCTCTGGTGTGTGTGCTGGTCATCACTCTCTGGTGTGTGGTGTGGTCATCACTCTCTGGTGTGTGGGCTGATCATCACTCTCTGGTGTGTGGGCTGGTCATCACTCTCTGGTGTGTGGGCTGGTCATCACTCTCTGGAGTGTGGGTTGGTCATCACTCTTTGGTGAGGGGGCTGATCATCAGTTTCTGGTGTGTGGGCTGGTCACCACTCTGGTGTGTGGGCTGATCATCACTCTCTGGTGTGTGGGCTGTTCATCACTCTCTGGTGTGTGGGCTGGTCATCACTCTCTGGTGTGTGGGCTGTTCATCACTCTCTGGTGTGTGGGCTGGTCATCACTCTGGTGTGTGGGCTGGTTATCACTCTCTGGTGTGTGGGCTGGTCATCACTCGCTGGTGTGTGGGCTGGTCACCACTCTGGTGTGTGGGCTGGTCATCACTCTCTGGTGTGTGGGTTGGTCACCACTCTGGTGTGTGGGCTGGTCATCACTCTCTGGTGTGTGGGTTGGTCATCACTCTCTGGTGTGTGGGCTGGTCATCACTCTGGTGTGTGGGCTGGTCATCACTCTCTGGTGTGTGGGCTGGTCATCACTCTGGTGTGGGCTGGTCAACACTCTCTGGTGTGTGGGCTGGTCATCACTCTCTGGTGTGTGGGCTGGTCATCACTCTGGTGTGTGGGCTGGTCATCACTCTCTGGTGTGTGGGCTGGTCATCACTCTCTGGTGTGTGGGCTGGTCACCACTCTGGTGTGTGGGCTGGTCATCACTCTCTGGTGTGTGGGTTGGTCATCACTCTCTGGTGTGTGGGCTGGTCATCACTCTGGTGTGTGGGCTGGTCATCACTCTCTGGTGTGTGGGCTGGTCATCACTCTGGTGTGTGGGTTGGTCAACACTCTCTGGTGTGTGGGCTGGTCATCACTCTCTGGTGTGTGGGCTGGTCATCATTCTCTGGTGTGTGGGCTGGTCATCACTCTCTGGTGTGTGGGCTGGTCATCACTCTCTGGTGTGTGGGCTGGTCCTCACTCTCTGGTGTGTGGGCTGGTCACCACTCTCTGGTGTGTGGGTTGGTCATCACTCTCTGGTGTGTGGGCTGGTCATCACTCTGGTGTGTGTGCTGGTCACCACTCTCTGGTGTGTGGGCTGGTCATCACTCTGGTGTGTGGGCTGGTCATCACTCTGGTGTGTGGGCTGGTTATCACTCTCTGGTGTGTGGGTTGGTCACCACTCTCTTGTGTGTGGGCTGGTTATCACTCTCTGGTGTGTGGGCTGGTCATCACTCTGGTGTGTGGGCTGGTCATCACTCTGGTGTGTGGGCTGGTTATCACTCTCTGGTGTGTGGGCTGGTCACCACTCTCTTGTGTGTGGGCTGGTTATCACTCTGGTGTGTGGGCTGGTCAACACTCTCTGGTGTGTGGGCTGGTCATCACTCTGGTGTGTGGGCTGGTTATCACTCTCTGGTGTGTGGGCTGGTCACCACTCTTTTGTGTGTGGGCTGGTCATCACTCTGGTGTGTGGGCTGGTTATCACTCTCTGGTGTGTGGGCTGGTCATCACTCTGGTGTGTGGGCTGGTCATCACTCTGGTGTGTGGGCTGGTTATCACTCTCTGGTGTGTGGGCTGGTCATCACTCTGGTGTGTGGGCTGGTCACCAATCTCTTGTGTGTGGGCTGGTCATCACTCTGGTGTGTGGGCTGGTTATCACTCTCTGGTGTGTGGGCTGGTTATCACTCTCTGGTGTGTGGGCTGGTCACCACTCTCTTGTGTGTGGGCTGGTCATCACTCTGGTGTGTGGGCTGGTCACGACTCTGGTGTGTGGGCTGGTCATCACTCTGGTGTGTGGGCTGGTCATCAAGGTGAGGAGTCACAAACCAAACAAGTTTCCTACTGGGATTTAACAGCGCTGAGGAAGGTGTTAGAGACACTGGACATAACCTTACGGAGACCAACACACTGAGAGTCACTAGTGCTCCTGCACCGACTCCGTTAGCAAGACCCGAGTAACACGTGGTGGGCCAGCCAGAGGCTCAGGGCCCGGGCACGACTGTCATCGTACTAGAGAACAATAATCATCACCATCATCAACAACATCTTCTTCATCATCGCCCACATCATCATAATTCCGTTATCATCACTATTAACATCGCCACTATCATCATCACCAACGTCATCATCACCATCATCAACATCATCATTATCATCAAAGACATCACCCTCATAAGTGGCATTCCTACTATTACTGCTGTTGCCATTCATATTGGTTTTATTATCATTTTTATTTAGGATTTATATAATTATTAATTAATACTAATAATAATTAACACTGCAATTATATTACACTCTCACAAATCCAGTGTGTAATTATATCTAGTTGTGAGGATGTGTGTGAGCGTGTGCTGCCCACCTCCCAGCTCCGGCGCCTGATAATACTGTTATCGGAAACTCGCGCCGTCAACACTTATTACCAATGTAATGTCATAATTGTTCAACAGATGTAGACGTGTTCTCCCGTGGGCACCAGTCAGCTGAGTGTCGCTTCAACTCATAGAATTAACGTAATATTCTAAAACAAATTTTAGAAAACCAAGTTTAGGTAAATATCATTGAACCATTTGGAAGCACCATGAAATGTATCTGGAATTGTGTTTCCGGATATATATTGTTTGTATCTCAATTTTTTTTCACATCATTCCAGAAAAAAACGGCTTTTACCAATTCAGGACGAGGATGAAATTTCTCTTTTGTACACTGGTTGTCGGTGAGAACATGGCTGGTTGGATTTTGGGTATTCAGTATTTTGCAAAAGTTTCTTTACCTGATTTTCTTACAGTTTAAATTTATGAAATACATTTAGATCTGCATCATCTACACTCATTTGAAAAGAAAAAATTGTAATGAAATAATTATAAAAATGTAAACAATTCTAATTTGAGTAATACTAAATATTTGGGAAATTATCCAGAGAATGTCACAAAAAGTTATCTGAAAAATAAATGGGAGAAATCCACACCTGCAAGTGACTGCGTTTTGGTCAGTCTTGGACCCGTGTCTGTGCACACTGCGGGAAGTGTAGGAAGCATTAAAAGACCAGAGTGTGAGGGACAGGCTGATGAAAGAAGGCATCAACACCTAAGTGCTGTAAAAAGAAAAAGTTAAAAAAAGTAAGCAGAAAAACATGGAAGAGTAATCATGAAAATTAAATTAAGAATAATAGGAAATAGAACCAAATTAGGTACACAAAGAAATAGGAATAACAGAGTCAGGCGATAACACTGAGGTAGATAACTTACTGAACTCACGCTTGCTAAGAAGAGTAGGACATTTAACTACGTACTGAGGAGGACAATTGCTAACAGCCCCGGGACAAGCTCCGTCTTGGGTCTGATGAGTATGAAAGCTGCTTCAACACGGCAGCGGACGCACACAGTAGACGCAGGATTGTTTTTTTTTTTAAACAGGACCAGTGTATATTTAGGTGTTAGATATAAAAACAAATGTGTCCCTGGTGGCTGGGACTTGTGGTGTCCCTGGTGGCTGGGACTTGTAGTGTCCCTGGTGGTGTCCCTGGTGGCTGGGACTTGTGGTGTCCCTGGTGGTGTCCCTGGTGACTGGGACTTGTGGTGTCCCTGGTGGCTGGGACTTGTGGTGTCCCTGGTGGCTGGGACTTGTAGTGTCCCTGGTGGCTGGGACTTGTGGTGTCCCTGGTGGTGTCCCTGGTGACTGGGACTTGTGGTGTCCCTGGTGACTGGGACTTGTGGTGTCCCTGGTGGCTGGGACTTGTGGTGTCCCTGGTGGCTGGGACTTGTAGTGTCCCTGGTGGCTGGGACTTGTGGTGTCCCTGGTGGCTGGGACTTGTGGTGTCCCTGGTGGTGTCCCTGGTGGCTGGGACTTGTAATGTCCCTGGTGACTGGGACTTGTGGTGTCCCTAGTGGCTGGGACTTGTAGTGTCCCTGGTGGCTGGGACTTGTAGTGTCCCTGGTGGCTGGGACTTGTAGTGTCCCTGGTGGCTGGGACTTGTCGTGTCCCTGGTGGCTGGGACTTGTAGTGTCCCTGGTGGTTGGGACTTGTAGTGTCCCTGGTGGTTGGGACTTGTAGTGTCCCTGGTGGCTGGGACTTGTAGTGTCCCTGGTGGCTGGGACTTGTGGTGTCCCTGGTGGCTGGGACTTGTAGTGTCCCTGGTGGTGTCCCTGGTGGCTGGGACTTGTGGTGTCCCTGGTGGCTGGGACTTGTTGTGTCCCTGGTGGCTGGGACTTGTAGTGTCCCTGGTGGTGTCCCTGGTGGCTGGGACTTGTAGTGTCCCTGGTGGTGTCCCTGGTGGCTGGGACTTGTGGTATCCCTGGTGGCTGGGACTTGTGGTATCCCTGGTGGCTGGGACTTGTGGTATCCCTGGTGGCTGGGACTAATGGTGCCCCTGGTGGCTGGGACTTGTGGTGTCCCTGGTGGCTGGGACTTGTGGTGTCCCTGGTGGTGTCCCTGGTGGCTGGGACTTGTAGTGTCCCTGGTGACTGGGACTTGTGGTGTCCCTGGTGGCTGGGACTTGTAGTGTCCCTGGTGACTGGGACTTGTGGTGTCCCTGGTGCATGGGACTTGTGGTGTCCCTGGTGGTGTCCCTGGTGACTGGGACTTGTGGTGTCCCTGGTGGCTGGGACTTGTGGTGTCCCTGGTGGCTGGGACTTGTAGTGTCCCTGGTGGCTGGGACTTGTGGTGTCCCTGGTGGCTGGGACTTGTGGTGTCCCTGGTGGCTGGGACTTGTAGTGTCCCTGGTGGCTGGGACTTGTGGTGTCCCTGGTGGCTGGGACTTGTGGTGTCCCTGGTGGTGTCCCTGGTGGCTGGGACTTGTAATGTCCCTGGTGACTGGGACTTGTGGTGTCCCTAGTGGCTGGGACTTGTAGTGTCCCAGGTGGCTGGGACTTGTAGTGTCCCTGGTGGCTGGGACTTGTAGTGTCCCTGGTGGCTGGGACTTGTCGTGTCCCTGGTGGCTGGGACTTGTAGTGTCCCTGGTGGCTGGGACTTGTAGTGTCCCTGGTGGTTGGGACTTGTAGTGTCCCTGGTGGCTGGGACTTGTAGTGTCCCTGGTGGCTGGGACTTGTGGTGTCCCTGGTGGCTGGGACTTGTAGTGTCCCTGGTGACTGGGACTTGTGGTGTCCCTGGTGGCTGGGACTTGTGGTGTCCCTGGTGGCTGGGACTTGTAGTGTCCCTGGTGGCTGGGACTTGTCGTGTCCCTGGTGGCTGGGACTTGTCGTGTCCCTGGTGACTGGGATATGTAGTGTCCCTGGTGACTGGGACTTGTAGTGTCCCTGGTGACTGGGACTTGTGGTGTCCCTGGTGGCTGGGACTTGTAGTGTCCCTGGTGGCTGGGACTTGTAGTGTCCCTGGTGACTGGGACTTGTAGTGTCCCTGGTGACTGGGACTTGTAGTGTCCCTGGTGACTGGGACTTGTAGTGTCCCTGGTAGCTGGGACTTGTAGTGTCCCTGGTGGCTGGGACTTTTAGTGTCCCTGGTAGCTGGGACTTGTGGTGTCCCTGGTGGCTGGGACTTGTGGTTTCCCAGGTGGCTGGGACTTGTAGTGTCCCTGGTGGCTGGGACTTGTAGTGTCCCTGGTGGCTGGGACTTGTGGTGTCCCTGGTGGCTGGGACTTGTGGTGTCCCTGGTGGCTGGGACTTGTGGTGTCCCTGGTGGCTGGGACTTGTAGTGTCCCTGGTGGTGTCCCTGGTGGCTGGGACTTGTAGTGTCCCTGGTGGCTGGGACTTGTGGTGTCCCTGGTGGCTGGGACTTGTGGTGTCCCTGGTGGCTGGGACTTGTGGTGTCCCTGGTGGTGTCCCTGGTGGCTGGGACTTGTGGTGTCCCTGGTGGCTGGGACTTGTAGTGTCCCTGGTGGCTGGGACTTGTGGTGTCCCTGGTGGTGTCCCTGGTGGCTGGGACTTGTAGTGTCCCTGGTAGTGTCCCTGGTGGCTGGGACTTGTGGTGTCCCTGGTGGCTGGGACTTGTGGTGTCCCTGGTGGCTGGGACTTGTGGTGTCCCTGGTGGCTGGGACTTGTGGTGTCCCTGGTGGCTGGGACTTGTGGTGTCCCTGGTGGCTGGGACTTGTAGTGTCCCTGGTGGTGTCCCTGGTGGCTCGGACTTGTGGTGTCCCTGGTGGTGTCCCTGGTGGCTGGGACTTGTGGTGTCCCTGGTGGCTGGGACTTGTAGTGTCCCTGGTGGCTGGGACTTGTGGTGTCCCAGGTGGCTGGGACTTGTGGTGTCCCTGGTGGCTGGGACTTGTGGTGTCCCTGGTGGTGTACCTGGTGGCTGGGACTTGTGGTGTCCCTGGTGGCTGGGACTTGTAGTGTCCCTGGTGGTGTCCCTGGTGGCTGGGACTTGTGGTGTCCCTGGTGGCTGGGACTTGTAGTGTCCCTGGTGGCTGGGACTTGTGGTGTCCCTGGTGGCTGGGACTTGTGGTGTCCCTGGTGGCTGGGACTTGTGGTGTTCCTGGTGGTGTCCCTGGTGGCTGGGACTTGTGGTGTCCCTGGTGGCTGGGACTTGTAGTGTCCCTGGTGGCTGGGACTTGTGGTGTCCCTGGTGGCTGGGAATTGTGGTGTCCCTGGTGACTGGGACTTGTGGTGTCCCTGGTGGCTGGGACTTGTAGTGTCCCTGGTGGCTGGGACTTGTGGTGTCCCTGGTGGCTGGGACTTGTGGTGTCCCTGGTGGCTGGGACTTGTCATGTCCCTGGTGGCTGGGACTTGTGGTGTCCCTGGTGGCTGGGACTTGTGGTGTCCCTGGTGACTGGGACTTGTGGTGTCCCTGGTGGCTGGGACTTGTAGTGTCCCTGGTGGCTGGGACTTGTGGTGTCCCTGGTGGCTGGGACTTGTGGTGTCCCTGGTGGCTGGGACTTGTCATGTCCCTGGTGGCTGGGACTTGTGGTGTCCCTGGTGGCTGGGACTTGTGGTGTCCCTGGTGGCTGGGACTTGTCGTGTCCCTGGTGGCTGGGACTTGTCGTGTCCCTGGTGGCTGGGACTTGTAGTGTCCCTGGTGGCTGGGACTTGTGGTGTCCCTGGTGGCTGGGACTTGTGGTGTCCCTGGTGACTGGGACTTGTGGTGTCCCTGGTGGCTGGGACTTGTAGTGTCCCTTGTGGCGGGGACTTGTGGTGTCCCTGGTGGCTGGGACTTGTGGTGTCCCTGGTGGCTGGGACTTGTGGTGTCCCTGGTGACTGGGACTTGTGGTGTCCCTGGTGGCTGGGACTTGTAGTGTCCCTTGTGGCTGGGACTTGTGGTGTCCCTGGTGGCTGGGACTTGTGGTGTCCCTGGTGGCTGGGACTTGTGGTGTCCCTGGTGGCTAGGACTTGTGGTGTCCCTGGTGGCTGGGACTTGTCGTGTCCCTGGTGGCTGGGACTTGTAGTGTCCCTTGTGGCTGGGACTTGTGGTGTCCCTGGTGGTTGGGACCTGTGGTGTCCCTGGTGGCTGGGACTTGTCGTGTCCCTGGTGGCTGGGACTTGTGGTGTCCCTGGTGGCTGGGACTTGTGGTGTCCCTGGTGGCTGGGACTTGTGGTGTCCCTGGTGGCTGGGACTTGTGGTGTCCCTGGTGGCTGGGACTTGTGGTATCCCTGGTGGCTGGGACTTGTGGTGTGCCTGGTGGCTGGGACTTGTGGTGTCCCTGGTGGCTGGTGAACAAAAGTTATAATGGAATTATTTTCCTCTAGGAACTTTTGTTGTCAGTGATGGATTGTGAGAGACAGAAAGACTGGAACCCAGAGCCAGAAAATGTTAAACAGATAGAAAAAGAGTTAAATATTTATATAGATTGATTGAGGGAGGGATATCAATATAAATAAAAATGGAAATGTTCGTTTGTGCATAACCGCTAATCTCAGGAAGTTCTTCACCGATTGCTTCGAAATTTTCACACAACGTTCCATTCGCGTCCGAGCATATATTTATATGCATACTATATAGATGCCACGTCTGTGACGGTTAAAAACATGCGTTTTTGAAAAACAGCGCCATCTGTTGCACATAATAGCAACATGCACGCTATAGTAAATATGTCACGAATTCCATTTCAATGTTTCCGATTGCATTGATAAATTTTATTTTCATTGACTTCGATTTATTTTATTTTTTATTGAATTATTTTGTGTGACATTGTGTTGGAACTGAGCTGTGTTGTTACCATACCATTCATTTCGTAAGTGTAAGTATAGATGCCACACCTGTGACAGGTAAAACTATGCTTTTCTTGAAAAACAGCGCCATCTGTTGCATGTAAGAGCAACACACATGCTATACTTTGATATGTTACAAGACCATTTCAATGTTTCTGATTGCATTGATAAATGGAATTTTCATAGATTTTGGATTTATTTTCATTTTGATTTAATTATTTTGTGTGAATTGCATTGGAATTGAGCTGTGTTCTTTACCATGCCGTTCATTTCGTGAGTATAGTTTTTTTCATATCTCCATTAAATTTTTTAACTGTTTTTCTTATATTTCAGTGATGGGAACATCAGATCACTTGATGTTCCCGATTTTCTGATGGGAACATCAGACCATTTGGGAAGGCATCAGACGAGGGAGTGGGGAATGGTAGGGATGACAAGGGAAAGGAAGTGAGAGATGGTGGGGAGGACGAGGGGACAAGGGAAGGGGTAATGGTGGGGAAGGACGAGGGTACTGGGGAGTTTGGGATGTTCAATACATTGAACGAGGGTATGGGGGAATGGAGAATAATGGGGAGGACAAAGGGACAGGGGAGTGGGGCATGCTGCGAAAGAAGAAGGGATGGTGGAGTGGGGAATGGTTGGGAGGCCGAGGAGACGGGTGGGGGGGGGGGAGAATGGTGGGGAGGACTGGGTGACAGGGAAGGTTGCTGTGGCTCAGCAACGCACACGCGTTGCCGGGTACTGCTAGTGTGTGTGTGTGTATATATATATATATATATATATATATATATATATATATATATATATATATATATATATATATATATATATATATATATATATATATATATATATATCTGTGTGTGTGTGTAACCGAAAACTCACACCCCAGAAGTGACTCGAACCCATACCAGGAGCAACACAACTGGAATGTACAGGACGCCTTAATCCGCTTGACCATCACGACCGGACATAAGGAAGTGACAACCAAAGCTATTTGAACCACTTCCCCACCGGCACTCGGATGGTAATCTTGGGCATAGCATTTTATCAAATCACCTCATTCTTTGGGGCACACGTGAGGAACACAAATGTGAACAAGCCTGAATGGTCCCCAGGACTATATGCCACTGAAAACTCACACCCCAAAAGTGACTCGAACCCATACTGCCAGTAGCCACTCAACTGGTATGTACAGGACGCCTAAATCCGCTTGACTATCACTACCGGACATATATATTTATTTATTTATTTATTTATTTATATACAAGAAGGTACATTGGGTTAGAGAGAATACATAGCATAGTATTTACAATCTTGTAAAGCCACTAGCACGCGCAGCGTTTTGGGCAGGTCCTTAATCTAACAGATAATTTTCAGTAGGTAAATTCTAGCAGAATTAATAAAATGATAACAGATACATTGCAAGAAAGAAAATGAGATGAGAGAGAATAGTAAGTATATTAAAGCACATTGGTATATTAAAGCTCTGGTTGATTACATTGACAACTTGATTGATAATTTAAACAAGATTAACAGCCACCATACAGCAGATTGATAGCACCTATAAGAAGACAGTAATGATCACATTGGTAAAGATGTTCGGATTGGGTACATAAAGATAGGGAGATTGGGTAGCAATAGATACAGTGCAATTTTAAAGTAACAAGGTAAAAAAACTATGCAGACGAGATTACGTACTTTTTAGTTTTGTTTTTGAATGACGCAAGAGTTGGACAGCTTTTCAATTCATTAGGGAGTGAGTTCCATAGACTGGGTCCGTTTATTTGCATAGAGTGTTTACACATATTAAGTTTGACTCTGGGGATATCAAAGAGATATTTATTTCTGGTGTGGTGATAATGGGTTCTATTGCATCTGTCCAGGGAGAGTTTCAGAACAGGATTTGGATTTAAGAACAGGGTTTTGTAAATGTAGTTGACACAAGAAAATTTGTGGAGTGAGATTATGTTTAGCATGTTAAGGGAGTTAAACAAATGGGGCTGAGTGTTGTCTGAAAGCAGAATTTGTTATTATTCTGATAGCAGATTTTTGCTGGGTGATGATGGACTTGAGGTGGTTTGCAGTGGCTGAGCCCCGTGCACATATACCATAATTAAGATAGGGATAGCTTAGTGCATAATATAGAGAGATGAGAGCAGAGTTAGGTACATAATATCTGATTTTGGAGAGTATCCCAACTGTTTTAGAGACTTTCTTAGTGATGTGTTGTATGTGGGTGCTGAAGATGAGTCTCTTGTCTAGGAATAGGCCAAGAAACTTTCCATCATTTTTATTGCTAATGTTTACATTATCTATCTGAAGCTGAATTTTATCTGTAGATTTGCTTCCAAATAAGATGTAGTAGGTTTTTTCTATGTTAAGTGTTAGTTTATTGGTTGACATCCATAAGTGGACTTTTTTTAGTTCATTATTAACAACATCATTTAGTGTATGTGGCTTGGGATTAGAGTAGATGAGGGTAGTATCATCAGCAAACAAAATAGGTTTCAGAATGTTAGACACATTAGGCAGATCATTGATGTATATAAGAAATAGGAGAGGTCCCAAGATGCTGCCCTGTGGCACTCCAACGGTTATTGGTAGAGTGGGAGAGGTTATATTATTGATGGCTACACATTGGTGTCTATCACTAAGATAGGATTGGATATAATCCAGTGCATGGCCTCGGATTCCATAATGATGGAGTTTACGTAAGAGGTAATCGTGATTAAAAGTGTCAAAGGCCTTTCTCAGGTCAATGATGAGTCCAATCGGAAACTCATTTTTGTCAAAGGCTGAGTAAATTATATCAAGGAGACTAATAATTGCATCGTTGGTACTCATTTGGGAGCGGAAGCCAAACTGACAGGGGCCAAGAATGTCGAATTTTACGAGGCAGGAGTAGAGCTGTTTGTAGATAATTTTTTCAAATATTTTTGATAGTATGGGTAGGTTTGATATTGGTCTATAATTATTTATGTCTGCCGGATTACCTTTTCTATGAACTGGCGTTACTCTTGCTTTTTTAAGAATTTCAAGGAAGGTATGACACTCAAGGGATTTGTTGAACAGCAGAGCTATAGGTGGCGCTCGGGCGTAGGAGGCGCTCTTGTATACAATGGATGGGATTTCACTGATGTTCCCAGCTTTGGTTTTTAGTGAGTGTATGATGGACACAACATCTGTCGGGCTGACTGGTGAAAGAAGAAGAGAGTTTGGATAGCTGCCTGAGAGATATGTGTTGATATGTGTCTGAGTCTGTGGGATTTTACTGGCAAGGTTAGCACCAACCGATGAAAAGAAGTTATTAAATTCATTTGCCATTTCTAAATCAGTTGACGGTGTTTAGCCATCCTTAGAGAGTGTTATCTGGTTGTGGGAGTGTTGTTTTGTTCTTAGGATATTAGAGATGGTATTCCACGTGCTTTTCATAATGCCTTTTGCTTCTTTGAATCTAGTCTCATAATATGAAAGTTTGGCTTTTCTTATGATACTGGTAAGCACTGATGAGTACCTTTTAACTACTTCTTTTGTAACTAGGCCAATCCTAAATTTCTTTTCATATTTATGCTTTTTGTTGATTGATTTGATTATGCCACTTGTGAGCCACGGATTGTTTTTTCTTCTGTCAGTTACTTGTTTGGTAAGGAGGGGACAGTGAGTGATGTAGAGGCTTAGCGTTTTGGAGAGAAAGAGGTTAGTTAATGAGTTTATGTCCTGTGTATTATTGAATTCAGCTTCCCAGTTAATATTGTGAAGTGCATTAGAGAGATTGCTTAAAGCTGATTCACTGTGTAGCCTGAATGAGAGTTTCTTGCTTTCTAGTGGTGTTGTGTCCATGTTTGCTATGAGGAAGGCAGGATAGTGGTCAGTTGTTCTGTCATAGATTATACCAGATGTAAGGGGAGCTGTTATATTAGTCCATAAGTGATCCAAAGTAGTGGCAGATGTTTGAGTGACTCGGGTGGGCTTGGTGATTGTGGGGATTAGCATACAGGAGTGCATGCTGTTACGGAAATAGTCAACTTGAGAGTTATTTTGAAGATCAAAGTCAATATTGAAATCACCTCCTAAAATGATGTGATTTTTGTTGAGATTGTTATTTATGATAAGATTCCTTACGTTGTCTGAGAATGAAGCTATGTTGGTATTAGGAAATCTATAGATGGCACCGATAGTCAGGGAGGATTTAAGGGATTTACTGGAGAACTTGGCATAGGTATATTCACAATAGTCATCTCTATCACTAATGACACTTTTGCAGATGAAGGTATCTTTGTAATATATTGCTGTGCCACCTCCTTTTTTACTAGGCCTGCAGTTGTGAATGGCTTTATAACCAGCTAAGTTGTAGAGTTGGGTATAGTCTTTACTTAGCCAAGTTTCTGTTAAAATGATGAATGATAATTTAGTAGCTAGTGCTGTGAGTAGTGCATTTATATCATCAAAATGTTTGCCAAGTGACCTAACATTTTGGTTATAAACTGATAAGCAGGTGCTATTTAGGAGTTTGTTTTTTGCAAGATTTGCTGTGTAATACCTGCAATAATGATGATCAATGTGCTGATTTGTGTGGGTATGGGACAGAAGATTTCGATCAGGATCATTATCAGTAACAAGTTAAATACTAAAATTGCTGTAAATAGAAAATAATTGTAGCAAAACACAACAATAAATGTAAGTACACAAAAAATCGAAACAATTAGAAGTAGAGTAAAGATGACCGTAGATAGCCAGGAAGGATACAGTAGTTAGGTTAAGAGAGAAGAAAAAATCAGTAGACTGACAAGAATAATATATAGCAAAAAATAATGAGACAAATAATAATCGTAAAGTAAAAATAATCTTAAAAATAAATTATTTAATATAGCTTAGTTGTGAACCTATAATTAGTATGAACTTAAGAAAACAAAATGAACTCAATAATTAATTACAATAAATGATGTATAAATAAAAATACAATTAAATATAAAAATAAAAAAAAATAAAAATATCAGGGTAAGATTGTATTTATGAGCAAGATTTTACTAAGACACTGAGGTAGATGCTTACATAAATACTAAGTCTGCTATAATTAGAGAATTATTATAGCAAAACACAACAATAAATGCAAGTATACAAAAAAATGGAACAATTAGAAGTAGAATAAAGAACACTAGATAGCCATGAAGGATACACAAGTTTGGTGGAGAAAACAAAAAATCAGTAGAGACTGTCAAGATGAATATAAACCAAAAAAATTAGACAAATGATAATTGTAAAGTAAAATAATCTTAAAGATAATTAATTTTATTTATCTTAGTTTTTAACCTATAATTGGTATGAACTTAGTTAAGAAAACAAAATGAGATCAATAATTGATTTCAATAAATGACATAAATCTGTACATTTATATCTAAAATTAAAAAGAATAGGGTAAAATTAGATTTAAGAGTAAAATTTTACAATGATACTGAGATAGATGCTTGCATAAGTGCATGGAGACTTGACTGATTACTTAGGAACTAATAAGTATGAGTGAACATTAGGTAAATGGTAAAACAGAGACAACACCATGGACAAAGTTAGATTAAGTTAGGTTAGGCTCAGGCACTTATAGAGTTATTTTCAGTATTGACATTGGTCGGGTTCAGGTTTTCAGATATACTACAATCACTAAAGAGGGCCAGTAGTTGTTGGTCACACTTTATTTCATATCTTTTTCCTGCACTTTCCTTCTTTACAATGATCGTTCCATTCCTAGTAAGGAAGTTCCATTCCATTCCTAGTAAGGAATTCCTAGTAAGACCATTCCTAGTAAGATCGTTCCATTCCATCATAAGGAAGTGATAGCCGAAGCTATTTGAACCACTTCCCCGCCGGCACTCGGATGGTAATATTTGGCAGAGCATTTTATCAAATCACCTCATTCTTTGGGGCACACGTGAGGAACACAAATGCGAACAAGCCTGAATGGTCCCCAGGACTATATGCAACTGAAAACTCCACACCCCAGAAGTGACTCGAACCCATACTGCCAAGAGCAACGCCACTGGTAAGTACAGGATGCCTTAATCCGCTTGACCATCACGACCGGACATAAGGACCATCACAACCTTATGTCCGGTCGTGATGGTCAAGCAGATTAAGGCGTCCTGTACATACCAGTTGCGTTGCTCCTGGCAGTATCGGTTGGAGTCACTTTAGGGGGTATGAGTTTTCAGTTGCATATAGTCCTGGGGACCATTCAGGCTTGTTGGCATATATATATATATATATATATATATATATATATATATATATATATATATATATATATTGTGACGGTAACGCGTTGGTGTTCGGCTGTTTAAGGCTAGGGGTATGGCCTCGTCACATAGTTATAAAAAAAAAATAGAAAAACTGGAACTTCGTCTGTGGTAAGGTAAGGAGAAGACACACAAAACACAAGTAAACTTTAACAATGAAATTTTAATTACGTTAAATAAATCAAAACATGAAAATAATGCACAAACAAATTCTTATAATAAAATCAATGAATCAAAATAATAAGAATACTTAAATGACACAATAAAAAGTTACGTTAAGGCAAAATAATAAGAAGTGCAACACAAAAGTTAAGTGGGAGGTGCTGGAATATTGGCTTAAAGCCACCACCTCTCTCAGTACACGCTAGAGTCTAGCTGGGAGGAGTGCTGGCTACGAAAGCACTGAACATTCTGAGGACTGATGTTGGGGCGACCCCAGACATCAGGTAGTATTGGGGGCGAGTGCAGGTGCAGCCAGACCGGCGACCAATCAGCGGAGCCGTAGCGATCAACATGTAGTTTGGTGATTTGGGTCCGAACAGGTGGCTGGCTGCATACGTTTGCTCACCCTGGCAAGCCTTGCTGGTGTTGTTGTCGTTGTTGGACATTTCTTCCATAGTCTTTTTATATAATTGTGAAGACGTAATTATGGAGGGAAGAGCAGGCTCAATCTCTTGAAGGAGATTATTGTCACAATATATATATATATATATATATATATATATATATATATATATTTATATATATATATTTATATATATATATATATATATATATATATATATATAAATATAAATATATATATACATATATTTATATATTTATATATATCCTTTCATATCACCTCATTTCATATTTTCATATTTCTCTGTGGATTTTCCGCATAAAATGATCAGTGTTTTGTGATCGTCAATTGCATATATCTATATATATATATATATATATATATATATATATATATATATATATATATATATATATATATATATATATATATATATATATATATATATATATATATATATATATATATATATATATATTAATTATTAAATATGACCGAAAAAGTAAGATTAATAATTCTAACACGAATTTTCTCAATCTTTCGTACATTACGCTTCACTGTTGGAGGTAAATCAAAAATCACTTCTCCAAAATTCATTTTTTTATTTCTAGTCTGACGCGACATGGGCGCGTTTCGTAAAACTTATTACATTTTCAAAGACTTCACAAATACACAACTGATTAGAACTTACGTCTCTCTGATATTATATCTACATTTGAGTGAGGTGGGAAGGATGATGTGGCATTATCAACACAAGACAGAACAGGAGGGGATATTAATAGGGTATTAAAAGTATCAACACAAGACAGAACAGAAACAATGGGTATTGAATAGAAGTGTTTGTAGAAAGCCTATTGGTCCATATTTCTTGATGCTTCTATATTGGGGCGGAGTCTTGAGGTGGGTAGAATATAGTTGTGCAATAATTGGCTGTTGATTGCTGGTGTTGACTTCTTGATGTGTAGTGCCTCGCAAACGTCAAGCCGCCTGCTATCGCTGTATCTATCGATGATTTCTGTGTTGTTTACTAGGATTTCTCTGGCGATGGTTTGGTTATGGGAAGAGATTATATGTTCCTTAATGGAGCCCTGTTGCTTATGCATCGTTAAACGCCTGGAAAGAGATGTTGTTGTCTTGCCTATATACTGGGTTTTTTGGAGCTTACGGTCCCCAAGTGGGCATTTGAAGGCATAGACGATGTTAGTCTCTTTTAAAGCGTTCTGTTTTGTGTCTGGAGAGTTTCTCATGAGTAGGCTGGCCGTTTTTCTGGTTTTATAGTAAATCGTCAGTTGTATCTTCTGATTTTTGTCTGTAGGGATAACGTTTCTATTAACAATATCTTTCAGGACCCTTTCCTCCGTTTTATGAGCTGTGGAAAAGAAGTTCCTGTAAAATAGTCTAATAGGGGGTATAGGTGTTGTGTTAGTTGTCTCTTCAGAGGTTGCATGGCTTTTCACTTTCCTTCTTATGTTGTCTTCGATGAAACCATTGGAGAAGCCGTTATTGACTAGGACCTGCCTTACCCTACAGAGTTCTTCGTCGACTTGCTTCCATTCTGAGCTGTGGCTGAGAGCACGGTCGACGTATGCGTTAACATACGTATGCGTTCTGTTCTGTCTTGTGTTGATACTTTTAATACCCTATTAATATCCCCTCCTGTTCTGTCTTGTGTTGATAATGCCACATCATCCTTCCCACCTCACTCAAATGTAGATATAATATCAGAGAGACGTAAGTTCTAATCAGTTGTGTATTTGTGAAGTCTTTGAAAATGTAATAAGTTTTACGAAACGCGCCCATGTCGCGTCAGACTAGAAATAAAAAAATGAATTTTGGAGAAGTGATTTTTGATTTACCTCCAACAGTGAAGCGTAATGTACGAAAGATTGAGAAAATTCGTGTTAGAATTATTAATCTTACTTTTTCGGTCATATTTAATAATATATGTCTACAGGAAAGACTGCTACCAAAATATACTAATATATATATATATATATATATATATATATATATATATATATATATATATATATATATATATATATATATATATATATATATATATATATATATATATATATATATATATATATATATATATATATATATATAAGTGTTCAGTGAGGATCCACAAGGTCTTCTCTGAGTACTCTTTATTTTCTTCTCCGAGGCTATGGGTCCCTACACTTGCACCAGAGGTGGTACCCCTTCTCTCTCTCTCTCTCTCTCTCTCTCTCTATATATATATATATATATATATATATATATATATATATATATATATATATATATATATATATATATATATATGTATATATATATATATATATATATATATATATATATATATATATATATATATATATATATATATATATATATATATATATATATATATATATCCACAGAGAAATATGAAATGAGGTGAACGTTTCGGCTTGTTTATAAATAAAAAAAAATTAATAAATCAGGTTGTCACAACATGCTTATAGTATTAGAACTGCCCAAACGTCTAATGCATTGTATCTACATACGAGTTTATGCGATCACAATATTATTTGATTGCATAAACTCGGAATTTGATTGAGTCTGCTTTAATTAGTCAGTGTCCAAATCTTCTTAATGTTAGTACTGGAATGTACAAACTTGATCCATTTTTAAGTTATAATATTGCACAACAGTTTAAGAAACAACTCTGATAGAGAGGCTTACAATGTCTCATTATAATTGTATATTCATATATTGTGTGTTTATGAGGCTTTTCTTTAATCTTTTATCCTTATTTTCTGACCGCTTAATCCTCTTTGACCATTCTAAGCTAAGCTATACCTGTTTTTGGTTAATTCTTTCCTAGGGATGTGTTGGTCAGGTGTCGGCCTATATATCCTCCCCTTCTCCCTTCTCCTTAGTCAGTCTGGTGTTGACAAAGTCTTTAACAAGCCGAAACGTTCACCTCATTTCATATTTCTCTGTGGATTTTCCGCATAAAATGATCAGTGTTTGGTGATCGTCAATTGCATATATTTATATATATATATATATATATATATATATATATATATATATATATATATATATATATATATATATATATATATATATATATATATATTATTAAATATGACATATTATTATGCGACATCCTCACAGACCAACATCACCTCAGCACTGAAACAAGGATTATCAAGAAACTAACAACATTATATGGAGGACCTATGGATATTCCACGACCAAAGACTAGAAATAAAAATGAATTTTGGAGAATTGATTTTTGATTTACCTCCAACAGTGAAAAGAAATGTACGAAAGATTGAGAAAATTCGTGTTAGAATTATTAATCTTACTTTTTCGGTCATATTTAATAATATGACCGAAAAGAATATGCTGAAGTGTCCCAGCTTAACACTGGGACACTTCAGCACCACACAACTTAACACTGGGACACCTCAGCACCACACTGCTTAAAACAGGGACACCTCAGCATCAAAAGCTTAAATCTGGGACACCGCAGCACCACACAGCTTAACACTGGGACACTACAGCACCACAAAGCATAACACTGGGACACTACAGCACTTCAAAGCTTAACATTGGGACACCACACCACTCAGCTTAACACTGGGACACCACAGCACCACACAGCTTACATCTGGGACACCACAGCACCACAAAGGTTACCACTGGGACACCACACCCCCACACAGCTTACCACTGGGACACCACACCCCCCACACAGCTTAACACTGGGACACTACAGCACCACACAGCTTAAAACTGGGACACCACAGCACCTCAAAGCTTAACACTGGGACACCACAGCACCACAAAGCTTAACACCGGGGACCACAGCACAACAAAGCGTAACATTGGGACTCCATAGCACCACAAAGCTTAACACTGGGACACCTCAGCACCACACAGCTTAAAACTGGGACACCGCAAAGCTTAACTCTGGGATACCTCAGCACCACAAAGCCTAACACTGGGACACCACAGCACCACAAAGCTTAACACTGGGACACCTCAGCACCACACAGCTCAACACTGGGACACCACAGCACTACACAGCCTAATACTGGGACACCTCAGCAACACAAAGCTTAACACTGGGACACCACAGCATCACACAGCTTAACACTGGGACACTACAGCACCACAAAGCTTAACACGGGGACACCACAGCACCACAAAGCTTAACACTGGGACACCACAGCACCACAATGCTTAACACTGGGACACAACAGCACCATACTGTTTAAAACTGGGACACCACAGCTTAACACTGGGTCACCTCAGCACCACAAAGCTTAACACTGGGTCTTCCACAGCACCAAAAAGCTTAACATTGGGACAACTCAGCACCACAAAGCTTAACACTGGCACACCACAGCACCTAAAAGCTTAAAACAGGGACACCACAGCACCACACAGCTTAACTCTGGGACACCACAGCGCCACACAGCTTAAATCTGGAACACCACAGCACCACAAAGCTTAACACTGGGACACTACATCACCACACAGCTTAACACTGGGACACCACAGAACCGCAAAGCTTAACACTGGGACAACACAGCACCACAAAGCTTAACACTGGGACACCACATCACCACAAAGCTTAACACTGGGACACCTCAACACCTGAAAGCTTTACACTGGGACACCTCAGCACCACACAGCTTAACACTGGGACACCTCAGCACCACACTGCTTAACACAGGGACACCTCAGCACCACACAGCTTAACACAGGGACACCTCAACACCTGAAAGCTTAACACTGGGACACCTCAGCACCACACAACTTAACACTGGGACACCTCAGCACCACACTGCTTAACACAGGGACACCTCAGCATCACAAAGCTTAAAACTGGGACACCGCAGCACCAAAACAGCTTAACACTGGGACACTACAGCACTTCAAAGCTTAACACTGGAACACCACACCACTCAGCTTACCACTGGGACACCACAGCACCACACACCTTAAGTCTGGGACACCACAGGACCACAAAGTTTACCACTGGGTCACCACATCCCCACACAGCTTACCATTGGGACACCACAGCTCCACAAATTTTACCACTGGGACACCACACCCCCACACAGCTTACCACTGGGACACCACACCCCCACACAGCTTAACACTGGGACACCACACCCCCACACAGCTTACCACTGGGACACCACACCCCCCACACAGCTTAACACTGGGATACTACAGCACCACACAGCTTAAAACTGGGAAACCACAGCACCTCAAAGCCTAACACTGGGACGCCACAGCACCACAAAGCTTAACACCGGGGCACCACAGCACAACAAAGCCTAACATTGGGACACCATAGCACCACAAAGCTTAACACTGGGACACCTCAGCACCACACAGCTGAAAACTGGGACACCACAAAGCTTAACTCTGGGACACCTCAGCACCACAAAGCCTAACACTGGGACACCACAGCATGACACAGGTTAACACTGGGACACCACAGCACCACACAGCTCAACACTGGGACACCATTCCCCCACACAGCTTAACACTGGGACACCACAGCACTACACAGCTTAATACTGGGACGCCTCAGCAACACAAACTTAACACTGAGACACCACAGCATGACACAGCTTAACACTGGGACTCCACAGCACCACAAAGCTTAACACTGGGACACCACAGCACCACAAAACTTAACACTGGAACACCACAGCACCACACAGCTTAACACTGGGACACCACAGCACCACAATGCTTAACACTGGGACACAACAGCACTACACAGTTTAACACTGGGACACCATTCCCCCACACAGCTTAACACTGGGACACCATTCCCCCCATACAGTATGACACTGGGACACCACAGCACCATACAGCTTAAAACTGGGACACCACAGCTTAACACTGGGACACCTCAGCACCACAAAGCTTAACACTGGGTCTTCCACAGCACCACAAAGCATAACATTGGGACACCTCATCACCACAAAGCTTAACACTGGGACACCACAGCACCTAAAAGCTTAAAACAGGGACACCACAGCACCACACAGCTTATCACTGGGACACCACAGCGCCACACAGCTTAAATCTGGAACACCACAGCATCACAAACCTTAACACTGGGACACCAGAGCACCACAAAGCTTAACACTGGGACACCACAGCACCACAAAGCTTAACACTGGGACACCTCAGCACTACACTGCTTAATACCGGGACACCACAGCACCACACAGTTTAACACTGGGACACCTCAGCAACACAGAGCTTAACACTGGGACACCACAGCATCACACAGCTTAACACTGGGACACCACAGCACCACAAAGCTTAGTACTGGGACACCTCAGCACCACAAAGCTTAACACTGGGACACCTCAGCACCACACAGTTTAACACTGGATCGCCACAGCACCACACAGCTTAACACTGGGACACCACAGCATCACACAGCTTAACACTGGGACACCACAGCAACACAGAGCTTAACACTGGGACACCACAGCACCACAAAGTTTAACACGGGGACACTACAGCACCTCAAAGCTTAACACTGGGACACCACAGCAAAACAAACCTTAACATTGGGACACCTCAGCACCACAAAGCTTAACACTGGGACACCACAGCGCCACACAGCTTAATTCTGGGACACCACAGCACCACACAACTTAACACTGGGACACCTCAGCACCGCAAAGCTTTAAACTGGGACAACACGGCACAACACAGCTTAACACTAGGACACCACAGCACCGCAAAGCTTAACACTGGGACACCACAGCAACACAAAGCTTAACACTGGGACACTACAGCACCTAAAAGCTTAACACTGGGACACCACGGAACCACACAGCTCAACACTGGGACAACACAGCACCACAAAGCTTAACACTGGGACACCTCAGCACCACACAGCTCAACACTGGGACACCACAGCACCACAAAGCTTAACACTGGAACACCACAGCACCACACAGCTTAAAACTGGGACACCACAGCACCACAAAGCTTAACATTGGGACACCACAGCACCACATAGCTTAACACTGGGACACCTCAGCACCATAAAGCTTAACACTGGGTCACCACAGCACCACACAGCTTAACACTTGGACACCTTAGCACCACAAAGCTTAACACCGGGACACCACAGCACCACATAGCTTAACACTGGGACACCACAGCACCACAAAGCTTTACACTGAAACACCTCAGCACTGCAAAGCTTTACACTGGGACACCACGGCACAACACAGCTTAACACTGGGACACCACAACACCACAAAGCTTAACACTGGGACACCACAGCACCACACAGCTTAACACTGGGACACTACAGCACCGCACAGCTCAACACTGGGACACCATACCCCCACACAGCTTAACACTGGGACACCACACCCCCCACACAGCTTAACACTGGGATACTACAGCACCACACAGCTTAAAACTGGGAAACCACAGCACCTCAAAGCTTAACACTGGGACGCCACAGCACCACAAAGCTTAACACCCGGGCACCATAGCACAACACAGCTGAAAACTGGGACACCACAGCACCACAAAGCTTAACTCTGGGAAACCTCAGCACCACACAGCTTAACTCTGGGACACCTCAGCACCACAAAACTTAACACTTGGACACCTCAGCACCACACAGCTCAACACTGGGACACCGCACCACTACACAGCTTAATACTGGGACACCTCAGCAACACAAAGCTTAACACTGGGACACCACAGCATGACACAGCTTAACACTGAGACACCACAGCACCACAAAGCTTAACACTGGGACACCACAGCACCACAAAACTTAACACTGGGACACTATAGCACCACACAGCTTAACACTGGGACACCACAGCACCACAATGCTTAACACTGGGACACCATTCCCCCACACAGCTTAACACTGGGACACCATTCCCCCCATACAGTTTGACACTGGGACACCACAGCACCATACAGCTTAAAACTGGGACACCACAGCTTAACACTGGGACACCTCAGCACCACAAAACTAAACACTGGGTCTTCCACAGCACCACAAAGCTTAACATTGGGACACCTCATCACCACAAAGCTTAACACTGGGACACCACAGCACCTAAAAGCTTAAGACAGGGACACCATAGCACCACACAGCTTATCACTGGGACACCACAGCGCCACACAGCTTAAATCTGGAACACCATAGCATCACAAAGCTTAACACTGGGACACCAGAGCACCACAAACCTTAACACTGGGACACCACAGCACCACAAAGCTTAACACTGGGACACCTCAGCACTACACTGCTTAATACCGGGACACCACAGCACCACACAGTTTAACACTGGGACACCTCAGCAACACAGAGCTTAACACTGGGACACCACAGCATCACACAGCTTAACACTGGGACATCACAGCACCACAAAGCTAAATACTTGGACACCTCAGCACCACAAAGCTTAACACTGGGACACCTCAGCACCACACAGTTTAACACTGGATCACCACAGCACCACACAGCTTAACACTGGGACACCACAGCATCACACAGCTTAACACTGGGACACCACAGCAACACAGAGCTTAACACTGGGACACCACAGCACCACAAAGTTTAACACTGGGACACTACAGCACCTCAAAGTTTAACACTGGGACACCACGGCAAAACAAACCTTAACATTGGGACACCTCAGCACCACAAAGCTTAACACTGGGACACCACAGCGCCATACAGCTTAATTCTGGGACACCACAGCACCACACAGCTTAACATTGGGACACCTCAGCACCGCAAAGCTTTAAACTGGGACACCACGGCACAACACAGCTTAACACTAGGACACCACAGCACCGCAAAGCTTAACACTGGGACACCACAGCAACACAAAGCTTAACACTGGGACACTACAGCACCTAAAAGCTTAACACTGGGACACCACGGAACCACACAGCTCAACACTGGGACAACACAGCACCACAAAGCTTAACACTGGGACACCTCAGCACCACACAGCTCAAAACTGGGACACCACAGCACCACAAAGCTTAACACTGGGACACCACAGCACCACACAGCTTAAAACTGGGACACCACAGCACCACAAAGCTTAACATTGGGACACCACAGCACCACAAAGCTTAACACTGGGACACCTCAGCACCATAAAGCTTAACACTGGGTCACCACAGCACCACACAGCTTAACACTTGGACACCTTAGCACCACAAAGCTTAACACCGGGACACCACAGCACCACATAGCATAACACTGGGACACCTCAGCACCACAAAGCTTTACACTGGAACACCTCAGCACTGCAATGCTTTACACTGGGACACCACGGCACAACACAGCTTAACACTGGGACACCACAACACCACAAAGCTTACCACTGGGACACCACAGCACCACACAGCTTAACACTGGGACACCACAGCACCGCACAGTTCAACACTGGGACATCATACCCCCACACAGCTTAACACTGGGACACCACACCCCCACACAGCTTAACACTGGGACACTACAGCACCACACAGCTTAAAACTGGGACACCACAGCACCTCAAAGCTTAACACTGGGACGCCACAGCACCACAAAGCTTAACACCGGGGCACCACAGCACAACAAAGCCTAACATTGGGACACCATAGCACCACAAAGCTTAACACTGGGACACCTCAGCACCACACAGCTGAAAACTGGGACACCACAGCACTACACAGCTTAATACTGGGACACCTCAGCAACACAAAGCTTAACACTGGGACACCACAGCATCACACAGCTTAACACTGGGACACCACAGCACCACAAAGCTTAACACTGGGACACCACAGCACCACAAAGCTTAACACTGGGACACCTCAGCACCACACAGTTTAACACTGGGACACCACAGCACCACAATGCTTAACACTGGGACTCCTCAGCACCGCAAAGCTTAACACTGGGACACCACAGCACCACAAAGCTTAACACTGGGACACCACACAGCTTAACACTGGGACACCACAGCACCACACAGCTTAACACTGGGACACCTCAGCACCGCAAAGCTTAACACTGGGACACCACAGCACCACAAAGCTTAACACTGGGACACCACAGCACCACACAGCTTAACACTGGGACAACACAGCACCACACAGCTTAACACTGAGACACCTCAGCACCGCAAAGCTTAACTCTGGGACACCTCAGCACCAAAAAGCTTAACACTGGGACACCATAGCACAACACAGCTTTACACTGGGACACCACAGCACCACAAAGTTTACCACTGGGACACCACAGCACCTCAAAGCTTAACACTGGAACGCCACAGCACCACAAAGCTTAACACCGGGGCACCACAGCACAAAAAAGCCTAACATTGGGACACTATAGCACCACAAAGCTTAACACTGGGACACCTCAGCACCACACAGCTTAAAACTGGGACACCATAAAGCTTAACTCTGGGACACCTTAGCACCACACAGCTCAAAACTGGGACACCACAGCACTACACAGCTTAATACTGGGACACCTCGGGCAACACAAAGCTTAACACTGGGACACCTCAGCATCACACAGCTTAACACTGGGACACCACAGCACCACAAAGCTTAACACTGGGACACCACAGCACCAAAAAGCTTAACACTGGGACACCTCAGCACCACACAGCTTAACACTGGGACACCAAAGCAAAACAAAGCTTTACATTGGGACACCTCACCACCACAAAGCTTAAAACTGGGACAGCACAGCACCTAAAAGCTTAAAACAGGGACACCACAGCACCACACAGCTTAACACTGGGACACCACAGCGCCACACAGCTTAAATCTGGAACACCACAGCACCACAAAGCTTAACGCTGGGACACCTCAGCACTACACAGCTTAACACTGGGACACCAGAGCACCTCAAAGCTTAACACTGGGACACCACAACACCACAAAGCTTAACACTGGGACACCTCAGCACTACACTGCTTAATACCGGGACACCACAGCACCACACAGTTTCACACTGGGACACCACAGCAACACAGAGCTTAAGACTGGGACACCACAGCAAAACAAACCTTAACATTGGGACACTTCACCACCACAAAGCTTAACACTGGGACACCACAGTGCCACACAGCTTAATTCTGGGACACCACAGCACCACACAGCTTAACACTGGGACACCTCAGCACCGCAAAGCTTTAAACTGGGACACCACGGCACAACACAGCTTAACACTAGGGACACTTAACACTAGGCGCCACAGCACCGCAAAGCTTAACACTGGGACACCACAGCAACACAAAGCTTAACATTGGGACACTACAGCACCTAAAAGCTTAACACTGGGACACCTCGGAACCACGCATCTCAACACTGGGACAACACAGCACCACAAAGCTTAACATTGGGACACCACAGCACCACACAGCTTAAAAATGGAACACCACAGCACCACAAAGCTTAACACTGGGTCACCACAGCACCACACAGCTTAACACTTGGACACCTTAGCACCACAAAGCTTAACACCGGGACACCACAGCACCACATAGCTTAACACTGGGACACCACAGCACCACAAAGCTTAACACTGGAACACCTCAGCACCGCAAAGCGTTACACTGGGACACCACGGCACAACACAGCTTAACACTGGGACTCCTCAGCACCGCAAAGCTTAACACTGGGACACCACAACACCAAAAAGCTTAACACTGGGACACCACAGCACCACACAGCTTAACACTGGGACACCACAGCATCGCACAGCTCAACACTGGGACACCATACCCCCACACAGCTTAACACTGGGACACCACACCCCCACACAGCTTAACACTGGGACACTACAGCACCACACAGCTTAAAACTGAGACACCACAGCACCTCAAAGCTTAACACTGGGACGCCACAGCACCACAAAGCTTAACACCGGGGCACCACAGCACAACAAAGCCTAACATTGGGACACCATAGCACCACAAAGCTTAACACTGGGACACCTCAGCACCACACAGCTGAAAACTGGGACACCACAGCACTACACAGCTTAATACTGGGACACCTCAACAACACAAAGTTTAACACTGGGACACCACAGCATCACACAGCTTAACACTGGGACACCACAGCACCACAAAGCTTAACACTGGGACACCACAGTACCACAAAGCATAACACTGGGACACCTCAGCACCACACAGCTTAACACTGGGACACCACAGCACCACAATGCTTAACACTGGGACTCCTCAGCACCGCAAAGCTTAACACTGGGACACCACAGCATCACAAAGCTTAACACAGGGGCACCACACAGCTTAGCACTGGGACACCACAGCACCACACAGCTTAACACTGGGACACCTCAGCACCGCAAAGCTTAACACTGGGACACCACAGCACCACAAAGCTTAACACTGGGACACCACAGCACCACACAGCTTAACACTGGGACAACACAGCACCACACAGCTTAACACTGAGACACCTCAGCACCGCAAAGCTTAACTCTGGGACACCTCAGCACCAAAAAGCTTAGCACTGGGACACCATAGCACAACACAGCTTTACACTGGGACACCACAGCACCACAAAGTTTACCACTGGGACACCACAGCACCTCAAAGCTTAACACTGGAACGCCACAGCACCACAAAGCTTAACACCGGGGCACCACAGCACAACAAAGCCTAACATTGGGACACCATAGCACCACAAAGCTAAACACTGGGACACCTCAGCACCACACAGCTTAAAACTGGGACACCATAAAGTTTAACTATGGGACACCTCAGCACCACACAGCTCAACACTGGGACACCACAGCACTACACAGCTTAATACTGGGACACCTCACCAACACAAAGCTTAACACTGGGACACCTCAGCATCACACAGCTTAACACTGGGACACCACAGCACCACAAAGCTTAACACTGGGACACCACAGCACCACAAAGCTTAACACTGGGACACCTCAGCACCACACAGCTTAACACTGGGACACCACAGCACCACAAAGCTTAACATTGGGACACCTCAGCACCACAAAGCTTAAAACTGGGACACCACAGCACCTAAAAGCTTAAAACAGGGACACCACAGCACCACACAGCTTAACACTGGGACACCACAGCGCCACACAGCTTAAATCTGGAACACCACAGCACCACAAAGCTTAACACTGGGACACCTCAGCACTACACAGCTTAACACTGGGACACCAGAGCACCACAAAGCTTAACACTGGGACACCACAGCACCACAAAGCTTAACACTGGGACACCTCAGCACTACACTGCTTAATACCGGGACACCACAGCACCACACAGTTTAACATTGGGACATCACAGCAACACAGAGCTTAACACTGGGACACCACAGCAAAACAAACCTTAACATTGGGACACTTCAGCACCACAAAGCCTAACACTGGGACACCACAGTGCCACACAGCTTAATTCTGGGACACCACAGCACCACACAGCTTAACACTGGGACACCTCAGCACCGCAAAGCTTTAAACTGGGACACCACGGCACAACACAGCTTAACACTAGGGACACTTAACACTAGGCGCCACAGCACCGCAAAGCTTAACACTGGGACACCACAGCAACACAAAGCTTAACATTGGGACACTACAGCACCTAAAAGCTTAACACTGGGACACCTCGGAACCACGCAGCTCAACACTGGGACAACACAGCACCACAAAGCTTAACACTGGGACACCTCAGCACCACACAGCTCAACACTGGGACACCACAGCACCACAAAGCTTAACATTGGGACACCACAGCACCACACAGCTTAAAAATGGAACACCACAGCACCACAAAGCTTAACACTGGGTCACCACAGCACCACACAGCTTAACACTTGGACACCTTAGCACCACAAAGCTTAACACCAAGATACCACAGCACCACATAGCTTAACACTGGGACACCACAGCACCACAAAGCTTAACACTGGAACACCTCAGCACCGCAAAGCTTTACACTGGGACACCACGGCACAACACAGCTTAACACTGGGACTCCTCAGCACCTCAAAGCTTAACACTGGGACACCACAACACCACAAAGCTTAACACTGGGACACCACAGCACCACACAGCTTAACACTGGGACACCACAGCACCGCACAGCTCAACACTGGGACACCATACCCCCACACAGCTTAACACTGGGACACCACACCCCCACACAGCTTAACACTGGGACACTACAGCACCACACAGCTTAAAACTGGGACACAACAGCACCTCAAAGCTTAACACTGGGACGCCACAGCACCACAAAGCTTAACACCGGGGCACCACACCACAACAAAGCCTAACATTGGGACACCATAGCACCACAAAGCTTAACACTGGGACACCTCAGCTCCACACAGCTTAACACTGGGACGCCACAGCACCACAAAGCTTAACACCGGGGCACCACAGCACAACAAAGCCTAACATTGGGACACCATAGCACCACAAAGCTTAACACTGGGACACCTCAGCACCACACAGCTGAAAACTGGGACACCACAGCACTACACAGCTTAATACTGGGACACCTCAGCAACACAAAGTTTAACACTGGGACACCACAGCATCACACAGCTTAACACTGGGACACCGCAGCACCACAATGCTTAACACTGGGACACCACAGTACCACAAAGCTTAACACTGGGACACCTCAGCACCACACAGCTTAACACTGGGACACCACAGCACCACAATGCTTAACACTGGGACTCCTCAGCACCGCAAAGCTTATCACTGGGACACAACAGCACCTCAAAGCATAACACTGGGACACCACAGCGCCACACAGCTTAAATCTGGAACACCACAGCACCACAAAATTTAAGACTGGGACACCTCAGCACTACACAGCTTAACACTGGGACACCACAGCACCACAAAGCTTAATACTGGGACACAACGTCATTACAAAGCTTAACTCTGGGACACCTCATCACCACTCAGCTTAACACTGGGACACCACAGCACCACTCAGCTAAACACTGGAACAATGGAGAACCACACAGCTTAAATCTGGGACACTACAACACCTCAAAGCTTAACACTGGGACACCACAGCGCCAAAAAGCTTAACATTGGGACACCTCAGCTCCACACAGCTTAACACTGGGATACCACAGCACCTAAAAGCTTAACACTGGAACACCACAGCACCACACAGCTTAACACTGGGACACTACAACACCTCAAAGCTTAAATCTGGGACACCACAGCACCACAAAGTTTAACACTGGGACACCTCATCACCACTCAGCTTAACACTGGGACACCACAGCACCACACAGCTTAAATCTGGGACACCACAACACCACAATGTTTACCACTGGGACACCACAGCACCACACAGTTTAAATCTGGGACACCAAAGCACCACAATGTTTACCACTGGGACACCACAGCACCACACAGCTTAAATCCGGGACACCACAACACCACAAAGTTTAAAAATGGGACACCACAGCACAACACAGTTTAACACTGGGACACCTTAGCACCACAAAGCTTAACACTGGGATACCTCAGCACCACACAGCTTAAAACTGGGACACCACAGCACCACAAAGCTTAACACTGGGACACTACATCACAACACAGCTTAACACTGGGACACCACAGAACCACAAAGCTTAACACTGGGACACCACGGCACCACACAGCTTAACACTGGGACACCACAGCACCACAAAGCTTAACACTGGGACACCACATCACCACAAAGCTTAACACTGGAACACCTCAGCACCACACAGCTTAACACTGGGACACCTCAACACCTCAAAGCTTGACACTGGGACACCTCAGCACCACACAACTTAACACTGGGGCACCTCAGCACCACGCTGCGTAACACAGGGACACCTCAGCATCACAAAGCCTAAAACTGGGACACCGCAGCACCACACAGCTTAACACTGGGACACTACAGCACCACAAAGCTTAACACTGGGACACTACAGCACTTCAAAGCTTAACATTGGGACACCACACCACTCAGCTTAACACTGGGACACCACAGCACCACACAGCTTAAATCTGGGACACCACAGCACCACAATGTTTACCACTGGGACACCACATCCCCACACAGCTTACCACTGGGACACCACAGCACCACACAGCTTACCACTGGGACACCACAGCACCACAAAGTTTACCACTGAGACACCACACTCCCACACAGCTTACCACTGGGACACCACACCCCCACACAGCTTACCACTGGGACACCACACCCCCACACAGCTTACCACTGGGACACCACACCCCCACACAGCTTAACACTGGAACACTACAGCACCACACAGCTTAAAACTGGGGCACCACAGCACCTCAAAGCTTAACTTTGGGACACCTCAGCACCACAAAGTTTACCACTGGGACACCACGTCCCCACACAGCTTACCACTGGGAAACCACAGCACCTCAAAGCTTAACTCTGGGACGCCACAGCACCACAAAGCTTAACACCGGGGCACCACAGCACAACAAAGCCTAACATTGGGACACCTTAGCACCACAAAGCTTAACACTGGGACACCTCAGCACCACACAGCTTAAAACTGGGGCACCACAGCACCACAAAGCTTAACTCTGGGACACCTCAGCACCACAAAGCCTGACACTGGGACACCACAGCACCACAAAGCTTAACACTGGGACACCTCAGCACCACACAGCTCAACACTGGGACACCACAGCACTACCCAGCTTAATAGTGGGACACCTCAGCAACACAAAGCTTAACACTGGGACACCACAGCATCACACAGCTTAGCACTGGGACACCACAGCACCACAAAGCTTAGCACTGGGACACCACAGCACCACAAAGCTTAACACTGGGACACCTCAGCACCACACAGCTTAACACTAGGACACCACAGCACCACAATGCTTAACACTGGGACACAACAGCACCACACAGTTTAACACTGGGACACCATTCCCCCACACAGCTTAACACTGGGACACCATACCCCCATACAGCTTAACACTGGGACACCACAGCACCATACAGCTTAAAACTGGGACACCACAGCTTAACACTGGGACACCTCAGCACCACAAAGCTTAACACTGCGACTTCCACAACACCACAAAGCTTAACATTGGGACACCTCAGCACCACAAAGCTTAACACTGGGACACCACAGCACCTAAAAGCTTAAAACAGGGACACAACTGCACCACACAGCTTAACACTGCGACACCACAGCGCCACACAGCTTAAATCTGGAACACCACAGCACCACAAAGCTTAACACTGGGACACCTCAGCACTACACAGCTTAACACTGGGACACCAGAGCACCACAAAGCTTAACACTGGGACACCACAGCACCAAAAAGCTTAACACTGGGACACCTCAGCACTACACAGCTTAACACTGGGACACCAGAGCACCACAAAGCTTAACACTTGGACACCACAGCACCAAAAAGCTTAACACTGGGACACCTCAGCACTACACAGTTTAACACTGGGACACCTCAGCAACACAGAGCTTAACACTGGGACACCACAGCATCACACATCTTAACACTGGGACACCACAGCACCACAAAGCTTAATACTGGGACACCTCAGCACCACACAGTTTAACACTGGAACACCACAGCACGACACAGCTTAACACTGGGACACCACAGCATCACACAGCTTAACACTGGGACACCACAGCAACACAGAGCTTAACACTGGGACACCACAGCACCACAAAGCTTAACACTTGGACACTACAGCACCTCAAAGCTTAACACGGGGACATCACAGCAAAACAAACCTTAACATTGGGACACCTCAGCACCACAAAGCTTAACACTGGAACACCACAGCGCCACACAGCTTAATTCTGGGACACCAGAGCACCACACAGCATTACACTGGGACCCCTCAGCACCGCAAAACTTTACACTGGGACACCACAGCAACACAAAGCTTAACACTGGGACACTACAGCACCTCAAAGCTTAACACTGGGACACCACAGCACCACACAGCTTAACACTGGGACACCTCAACACCACAAAGCTTAACACTGGGACACCACAGCACCACACAGCATTACACTGGGACCCCTCAGCACCCCAAAACTTTACACAGGGACACCACAGCACCACACAGCTTAACACTTGGACACCTTAGCACCACAAAGCTTAACACTGGGACACCACAGCACCACATAGCTTAACACTGGCACACCACAGCACCACACAGCTTAACACTGGAACACCTCAGCACCACAAAGCTTAACACTGGGACACCACAGCACCACACAGCTTAACACTTGGACACCTTAGCACCACAAAGCTTAACACTGGGACACCACAGCACCACATAGCTTAACACTGGCACACCACAGCACCACAAAGCTTAACACTGGGACACCTCAGCACCGCAAAGCTTTACACTGGGACACCACGGCACAACACAGCTTAACACTGGGACACCACAGCACCACAAAGCTTAACACTGGGACACCACAGCACCACACAGCTTAACACTGGGACACCACAGCACCGCAAAGCTTAACACTGGGACACCACAGCACCACAAAGCTTAACACTGGGACACCACAGCACCACACAGCTTAACACTGGGACACCACAGCACCGCACAGCTTAACAGTGGGACACCTCAGCACCGCAAATCTTAACTCTGGGACACCTCAGCACCAAAAAGCTTAACACTGGGACACCACAGCACAACACAGCTTTACACTGGGACACCACAGCACCGCACAGCTTAACACTGGGACACCTTAGCTCCACAAAGCTTAACACTGGGACACCTTAGCACCACAAAGCTTAACACTGGGACACCACAGCACCGCACAGCTTAACACTGGGACACCTCAGCACCACACAGCTTAACACTGGGACACCACAGCACCACACAGCTTAACACTGGGACACCACAGCACCACACAGCTTAACACTGGGACACCTCAGCACCACAAAGCTTAACACTGGGACACAGCAGTACCACACAGCTTAACACTGGGACACCTCAGCACCACAAAGCTTAACACTGGGACACCACAGCACCACACAGCTTAACACAGGGACACCACAGCACCACACAGCTTAACACTGGGACACCTCAGCACCACAAAGCTTAACACTGGGACACAGCAGTACCACACAGCTTAACACTGGGACACCACAGCACCACACAGCTTAACACTGGGACACCACAGCACCACACAGCTTAACACTGGGACACCTCAGCACCACAAAGCTTAACACTGGGACACAGCAGCACCACACAGCTTAACACTGGGACACCTCAGCACCACACAACTTAACACTGGGACACCTCAGCACCACACAGCTTAACACTGGGACACCTCAGCACCACACAACTTAACACTGGGACACCTCAGCACCACAAAGCTTAACACTGGGACACCTCAGCACCACAAAGCTTAACACTGGGACACCTCAGCACCACAAAGATTAACACTGGGACACCTCAGCACCACAAAGCTTAACACTGGGACACCTCAGCACCACACAACTTAACACTCGGACACCTCAGCACCACAAAGTGTTTAACATCACTTCTCCATTCATTCAATGTTTTCTTTATTGCCTGCTATTCTTCAGTTGTTCTTTGTTCTTCCTCTCTCTATTTGTGTTCCATCACCTTCCATTGTTTATAATGTTATCCCTGTGTTGCCACTATTTCCTCTTTGTTTGCTTGCTCTCACAGCCCCTGTGAGTGTGTGTTTGTGAACTGTGCTGAACGTGTTGGAACGGATTGCTACCTGTGTGACAACTACTCTCCACTGATATATATATTTCCCCATAGGACTTTACCACTCGCAATATAGATCGACACTGAAAACATTCCATATAGATGTCAGAGATAATTTTTTATATGCCATTATTGAAAAACAACGGAGGATGATTTTTTATTATAATAGAATCCATGAGACATATTCCTGTGTTGAGAATGGGTAAAATTCACTATGGTGCCGTCAGTAGGAACATCAGATGCTCAATATTTTGTCTAAAATGGAAAGAGTCTGTCATTGCCATGTAGCAGCTTAACTGTTCGTAGTTATGTATTCATGTCTAATACTTTTTTTTTCCTATCTTTGTTACCTTACACGACAGCAATATTCCTGAGGGATGTTATCTATCCTAGTTCAGCAAGGATCGTGTACCTGCTAGCATGGGTAATAATCACACATATATTTATCTAGGGTTAATAATACCATACATTTAATAGGCACACCTAGCAGAAACAATTTATTAAACGAAAAAGTAAAAATGTATATAAAATGTATATATAAATTCCTTAGTACATGGCATGACACGATTACTGCAATTATCTATCCAGTGTAGACTTGTTATGGCTTTTAATATTTATTCTGTCTCCTCAGATAACTATCAACTACAACAGAACAAAGAATACACTGAACTTAAGTTAAAGTAGAAGTACAAGTTGACAGCCCAGACCACCGCCAGTAACTACTCTCTGAGGCGACGCTGGCTGCCTCACCGCCACGAGGCCTCACTCCCTCAGAGTTATCACTTATGAATAATAACTCTTTACTAACACACTACACACTGAAATAATCACTCTCACTCAGACACTGTCACACTAACATGACATATATGCATTCTAATAACATAATAAACTTTCTTAAATGGCTTAAATTACTATTAGTGTATATAATTGTTCCACCAGCTGGACGCGTCTCTAGCCTCCTCCCTGCACACGTGTCCACAGCAAGTACACCTGACTAATACCTGTACCCTCTCAAGCAAACCCTTCCTCATACAATGAACTACAGTATACAATACTGGCATACTTTCTACTATAAACTCAACATATATCGGCCCACCGATATATATAACATTCTCTCATATACATCCGACAATATGAGATGGGTGTATGAAATGTGTAACTCTGAGAACCGGGTCTTTTAACTGGGTCGTAACAGGGTAGTAATGCCATTTATATTGTTCAAACAGTTCTGACTATCCATTCACCAAACCCTAACAAAACACTGGCTGTCGAGGACTGGGCGGCGGGGACGTTGAGCCCTGAAATCATCGCCAGGTAAGGCTTCGCCATCTCTGAAATCTCCAGCCCTGGAGACAATGGTTCCCCTACTTGGTCAATATTTCTGGACAAGCTGAAGACGAATACAACATCTCGGAAGGGCAACATTGTCACTATAACTGAGCTCTTCTCTAGAACATCATCTCAACATACAAAAAAATAAATAGAATCTTTTTAAGGGCAAGCATAAATATGAACTGAGGCATGATAACATGATACCAACCTCTAAATTACCTAACATATAAATGAGAAAATGTTTGTCTCTTTCCAAGATTGCAGGCCTGACACTTGAGGTTAACCTCATGCAACGTTGATCGCTGATTTGTGATAGTATGGTGGGTGCCAACTGTTGTGTTGGAGTCGACTACTGACCCCGCTTGAAGAATGATTTGACTCCTGTGATAACAAACATCTCCGATTAACCTGAAATGTGGGGTTGATTGTCCATAGAGTGATTTAAAATAGAATTCAGTATCTCTATGACACTATCAATAATGTCAAACCCCTAAGCTTTTGAAAAAAATAATTAATATCCCTGAAAATTTACACATGCTCTTCAAATTCCGCATTTCTGAATGGTATAACACTTACTGCTTTACTACCGTCAATGCATTTTATGAGGACCTGGTCACTGAAGTAACCGCTTTTTATGACAATGTTGTAAAATCCACAAGACCCAAAACAGTGAGGAAGGGACAGAGGTGGTTCACTGACTCACGCCTTAAGCCCCTGCATGACAGAGTTCTATTCCTAGCTGAGCAGTATAAAACACATAAAACAGCTGACACCCTCAACATATTTCTTAAAGCCAGCCGAGAGTTTAGAGAGCTAAAGGAACAGGTGTATAACTAGCACTGGGAACAGTTTCTGCAAGGCATCAATCATGCAACATCCTCATCCCAAATGTGGAATAAAATTCAAAAGATTTCTCGTCCTAGCAGTCGTCAACTTGATCACCATTCACCTGTAGACTATGCCGACATGCTGCTTCAGCAATATGCAAGCACTGCTAGTATAAGCAGCCTGCCCCTAGATGTGCAAAACTATCTGGCTAGTACTAAAATAAATTGTAACTTCAATATTGAAATTGCCTGTAGTGAAATAGGGCCTGATGATAACAACAGGCATAACCCCCTTTGAAATTAAAAATGCACTCAAGAAAGGTAAGGCTACCTCTCCTGGAGAGGATGGCATCACATACAACACCATGAGAGTACTTGCTGAGCTGCCAAATAGCATTTTGCTAGAATTGTTTACTCAAAGTCTAAGGCAGGGTGTTTTACCTGACCGCTGGACACAGGGACTCACAATACCCATACCCAAGCCTAATTCACAAAAATTTAGACCCATTTCTCTGACGTCGTGCATGTGTAAAGTTCTTGAGAGAATTATTCTCGACAGACTAATGTTTCAAATCAAGCCCCACCTTGCCCCTAACCTGTATGGTTTCCTTCCCGGAAGAAGCACACAAACTTGCTTTGCTGAGTATTTTATCAGAGAGGGACCAAACTCTCAGGCAGCGTTTATTGATCTCCAAACTGATTTTGATACAGCAAACAGAGAAATAATCCTAGAACAGCTAGCCTCTTTTGGAGTTAAGGGAAGACTGTTGACATGGCTCAGAGGGTACCTGAGCAACAGAACCGCCTCAGTCCTTTTCAAGGGGGTCAAAATTAAACTCTGTGCACCCTTTGAGTTGGGTACACCCCAGGGTGGAGTGCTAAGTCCCACACTGTTCAATGTTCTGATGCATAAATTAACAATTGATATTCCCACACTACCTGACGAAGTCGTCATCTGTTATGCCGATGATATATGCATTGTTGCAAATTCCCAAACTAGACTGCAAGCTCTACTTGATTCATTCGCTGCTAAAAGCATTGAATGTGGTCTTGTTATCTCTATAACTAAATCCAGAGTTCTCCATCGCCAAGAGAAAACTCATGTCCCTATACCTTTCAAGGTCAACAACCAGAACATTGAAACGTGTAGGCAGCACAAATACCTTGGAGTTGGTATCAACAGTGACATTGTTAATGATCTACACCGTAGGTTAAAAGAAAGACTAAAATCATTGAGAACACTTACTGGTAAGAATATTGGTATCAATATTAAATATGCTAGACTATTCTATATGATGTTTGTTAGATCTCTCGTTGATTATAATGCTCTGCACTTAATCAATTTCCCCTCCTCTGTGTTGGACAAACTTGAAGTAGTACAGAATGAGGCCATGAGGATAATTCTTGGTGCTCCAAGATGCACAAGAATCATTAACATGAGGGAAGAACTGAAGCTTCCAACCATACTAGAGAGAATAATGCAAGTCAACACTACCTTTTACCTTAAAGTCATGAGAGATCCTACATCTCCTGCATTGCTCAGAGACAAATTATTTAGTGCTGTTAACACCCTTTTGACTGGTGCCGACATACCAACTCACTCCTTTTATGATAATTGGCTGAGCAACAATGCTTACAATCTCATTAAACTTAACATTCCTTTTAAGTGCAATCTACCTGTCTCTGATATTCCTCTTTATCTGTACCCCACCATTCAAGTATCATACACACCTGTCACCAAGAAAGATAATGAGAATCTTGCTCCTCTCAAAGCTGTCACTTTTGAAACAATTGCCTCCTCCATCGAGAGTCTAAGATCTCACGAGCACTGTGTCTACACCGACGGCTCAGTCCAGTCTTCTACTGGACGGACTGCAGCGGCATGTAGGTTTTATAGAAAAAATATTTGCACAGACTGTCAGTGTCAGGTTAAACAACTGGCTGACCTCCACACAAGCAGAACTTGCAGCATTACACTTAGCAACCAGCACATTAAAAAACATTGGAGGAGGAATAATATTCTGCGATTCAAAGTCTGCTCTTCAAGCAATCGAAAACTTCTCTTGGAAGATCGACAGCAAAAACCTCATACTCCCAACTATAAATGACTTAATTGATGCACAGAGTAAAGGGTCTCGAATCTCCTTTGTATGGATACCTTCACACATAAATATAATCCATCATAATGAGACAGACATTGCAGCCAAATTAGCGTGTAACAAGTTTGAAGTTGAATTAGATCTAGGTATCCCCATCTCTGCTGTCAAAACTGTATTGGTCCAAACATTCAGATCTGATAGGAAAGAACTTACTGACTCCCAACGAACTGAAAGTACTAGTATAAAAAGCTATGATTTGTTCAGATCTGAAACCTACATCTATGGACAGCACAAAACGTCCACTAGACTGTGCGACACAGTGGTTGGAAGGATCAGGTTGGGTTACCGTTACCTGTGGCAGGTGGCTGCAGGTGACGGGTCTCCCAATCCTGAGCACTCCAGTTGCAAACTCTGTGAGCAGGAACTACGGCATGATCTCCCGCACTACATCACTGAATGCCCAGTTATTAGACCTTTCAGACCAGTTGGCATGAGATACCTGGAGCTTTGCAATTACTTTATTCACTCTCGTATTCTTGAAGATATCCTCACAGTATACCCACAATTTGCCAGTGCAGGCTAATAAACACATGGTTCTGTATGACTAACCATCCTGCGAGATGGGGACTTGTATTACCACTGCTACCTTATTCAATCTTGTGTTGTTGATATCCTCAAAATGCATCCGGAGTCTGCCAGTGCAGACCGCTTATCACATGACTCTGTATGACTAACCATCCTGTGTGATGGGGATTTTTTAGCATCACCTAGTTAGCTTTTTTGACACACTGTACTCCACTTCATATAGTCTAGGGTAGCTGCACTAATGCAGATGTACCTAATGTGTTAATAATAAAAAAAAAACTCTATGACTAATCATCCTGTGTGATGAGGATTTTTTAGCTCCAAGTAGCTAGGATTTTGACACTGTACTTCACTTCATATAGTCTACGGTAGCTGAATAAATGCAGTTGTACCTAATGTGCTAATAATAATAAAAAAATGAATATTCAGATAGTATCCTGTTATCGATATTGAAGCAATGAAGGAAATGTTGATTCTAAGTTGATATCGTTGACTCAAGATTACTCGATACAATTTTGCTCAAAGGGGGAGAGAGAGAGAGAGAGAGAGAGAGAGAGAGAGAGAGAGAGAGAGAGAGAGAGAGAGAGAGAGAGAGAGAGAGAGAGAGAGAGAGAGAGAGAGAGAGAGAGAGAGAGAGAGAGAGAGAGAGAGAGAGAGAGAGAGAGAGAGAGAGAGAGAGAGAGAGAGAGAGAGAGAGAGAGAGAGAGAGAGAGAGAGAGAGAGAGAGAGAGAGAGAGAGAGAGAGAGAGAGAGAGAGAGAGAGAGAGAGAGAGAGAGAGAGAGAGAGAGAGAGAGAGAGAGAGAGAGAGAGAGAGAGAGAGAGAGAGGAGAGAGAGAGAGAGAGAGAGAGAGAGAGAGAGAGAGAGAGAGAGAGAGAGAGAGAGAGAGAGAGAGAGAGAGAGAGAGAGAGAGAGAGAGAGAGAGAGAGAGAGAGAGAGAGAGAGAGAGAGAGAGAGAGAGAGAGAGAGAGAGAGAGAGAGAGAGAGAGAGAGAGAGAGATGAGAGAGTGAGAGAGAGAGAGAGAGAGAGAGAGAGAGAGAGAGAGAGAGAGAGAGAGAGAGAGAGAGAGAGAGAGAGAGAGAGAGAGAGAGAGAGAGAGAGAGAGAGAGAGAGAGAGAGAGAGAGAGAGAGAGAGAGAGAGAGAGAGAGAGAGAGAGAGAGAGAGAGAGAGAGAGAGAGAGAGAGAGAGAGAGAGAGAGAGAGAGAGAGAGAGAGAGAGAGAGAGAGAGAGAGAGAGAGAGAGAGAGAGAGAGAGAGAGAGAGAGAGAGAGAGAGAGAGAGAGAGAGAGAGAGAGAGGAGAGAGAGAGAGAGAGAGAGAGAGAGAGAGAGAGAGAGAGAGAGAGAGAGAGAGAGAGAGAGAGAGAGAGAGAGAGAGAGAGAGAGAGAGAGAGAGAGAGAGAGAGAGAGAGAGAGAGAGAGAGAGAGAATGGGAAAAGGAAAAGAATGGTAAAAATGGAAAAGAAAGTGTGAGGGAAGAGGAAATAGAAAAGGCTTGGAAGGAGAGAGAATGGGATGGAGGGAATCAGAGGGAAGGAAGATAAAGAGAACGGGAGGGATGTAGGATGGGAGGGAGTGAGACTGGAAGGAAGAAAGGATGAATGAAAGAGGAGATAATGTGAAGGAGGAAAATTGGAAGGGAGAATGGTAGAGGAGTGAGATTGGTAGGGAGGGACAGAGCAGGAAATGGGGAACATTGTAGGGACAGTAAATGTGATGTAGAGAGAAATGGAGGGAGGTAAAATGGAAAGGGAGAATGGGAGATTGTTGGGGAATGAAGGAGAATGGGAGAAAGAATGGTAGGGAGGGAGACTTGGAGAACGGGAAGGAGGAAGAGAGAGAGAGACATACAGATAGATCAATAAACTGGTACCTCATGGTTCCCCATCTATCTATTAAAGACAAAGTCTGTCCAAGGTTAAAAGCCATGCAGACTTTTTGGGTCAGCTTCCTGCAACGTTGCATGCATGTTGCTAATGTTTGGAGGGCCTTATACAAATCTGGGTAAGCCTTTCAACTGGAATCGGCCACTGCACCCTTTTCCACGATGTGGGTCTGCATGGCCTTTTGAGAAAGCAGTCCCCGTGCTGAAGTGGTAACACTCGCCTGGCTCTTCGCGAACTTTGGCCTGGGTTCGTATCCTGGCCGGGGAGGATTTACTAGGCACCAATCCTTAACTGTAGCTTCTGTTCACCCAGCAGTGAATGGGTACCTGGTTGTTAAAGATTTGGAGGGAAGTATTCTAGGGAAAAATTTGCATTAATGACTTGTCCGAAACCCTATGAGTGCTATTGGCTGTACAAGTATCTAACAACTCTTGTATATATAAATAAATAAATAAATAAACATTCACATAGAGGGAGGATATGAACTCTGTAAAGGAAAGTCCTTAGAGATTTACGTTTGCATTATTGTTAGTGTATTCAGATACTGACTTGCTAAACGAGTGATCAGATGAGAGTTTTGTGTTCTGGTCACAGCCTTTTGATTACAGTGATGCAGATAGTGTGTAGTGGAAATTGGTACAGTTGGATAAACAAAAAAAACTCTAATGGAGTGTATTTGTGTAATTTACGTATAGATTTGAACTGCACCAAGTCCTGAGTATATTATCCAGGTCCGACTATCGGGTTAGGACGAGATGTAAGTCTCGTCCTCACTGTATTCTCAGACCTGGATAATGCACGCACGAGAGTGCGAAACACCAAGTGTTGTTCAAATATTTACATAAAAAAAACCTTAAGTGTGGTTTTTGTTATCCTATGTTATTATGTTTGTCTTAAGACAGCACCATTACTTAAATTATTACTGTGATAGGGGGAGTATGGGGAGGGTGTGTGTAAGTGAAGATGGTATGGTGTAAAGATGTTCACAGTACTGAAGACAGTGGGTTGAGAAAATGCTGCAGTTATAGGGTAAAATAGGGAAAGTGTGTTTCAGTGTTTACTTGGAGGGAGGAAACTAGGTGAATGTAAATGGGTGAAGGCTGGGAGGGTGTTTGTGGACAGATAAGGGGAGGTTATTCGAAGGGGTATATGAGATGTGCTTAGAGGAGGCAGGTAGTGTGTATAGCGATACACCTGGGGAGGGTGTGTGTTGTGGGAGACAGTAAACGTGTTTGGTGGATAGAGAGGGAGGGTGTGTATCGGAGAAGATGGGGAAGGCGTATGTCGTGGGAAACCTGTACGAGTGTGCGACCCGGGCACCGCCGGATACCCCATCCAGTAATTCTATAATAATATGATAATCCTGTATAATGACTGGAGTATCCTAATTATTAACGTGTGCTGGGGTGGAAATACAGAGAAAGGTAAGAAATCAAATCACATTGACTGTCCGCAACAGACCGAGATCTGGGATGCTGAAGGTGCGAATGATCTGTCTCCACCTCTGTATGTTCCTCTCCGTTCGGCAACTCTCAGGAGACAGCGGGAAATGACGCCTCCAGCACTAAAGCGAAAGATAATGAGACAAGAGAAGACAGTCCGGAAAATGTCGGGGAATTTATGGCTGCTGAAGCTCCTTAATAATACATTTCTCTGAATTTGACGCCAGTTGTTTGTTTCACTTTATGACAGATGTTAATGGAGAGCGTCACTTATGCTCAGTGACTACCATATAGTAACGTTAATTCAACATTGAGACAATGTTAATCTTGGATATTATAACAACTGGAATATTATATACTCTGCTGCTCGGGAATATTATATACTCTGCTGCTCGGGAATATTATATACTCTGCTGCTCGGGAATATTATATACTCTGCTGCTCGGGAATATTATATACTCTGCTGCTCGGGAATATTATATACTCTGCTGCTCGGGAATATTATATACTCTGCTGCTCGGGAATATTATATACTCTGCTGCTCGGGAATATTATATACTCTGCTGCTCGGGAATATTATATACTCTGCTGCTCGGGAATATTATATACTCTGCTGCTCGGGAATATTATATACTCTGCTGCTCGGGAATATTATATACTCTGCTGCTCGGGAATATTATATACTCTGCTGCTCGGGAATATTATATACTCTGCTGCTCGGGAATATTATATACTCTGCTGCTCGGGAATATTATATACTCTGCTGTTCGGGATAGTTAACACTTCCTTCAGATACTATTAATAAGATATGTTTCTCGGTGCTTTACTTTATCAGTAATGAAGACCAATAATGTTATGACCCATTATGACAATCTTACCCATTACTTCTACCCTACCTATTATTCAACTTTTCTCATTACTTATTCCTTACCTATTACTTCTACCCTACCCATTACTTCTACTTTAACCATTATTATACTTTACCCATTTCTTATTCCTTACCCATTACTTAATCCTTACCCATTACATCTACCTTACCCATTACATCTACCTTACCCAATTTTCTACTTTACCCATTACTTCTTCCTTACCCATTACTTCTACCCTACCTATTATTCAACTTTTCTCATTACTTATTCCTTACCTATTACTTCTACCCTACCCATTACTTCTACTTTAACCATTATTATACTTTACCCATTTCTTATTCCTTACCCATTACTTAATCCTTACCCATTACATCTACCTTACCTAATTTTCTACTTTACCCATTACTTCTTCCTTACCCATTACTTCTACCCTACCTATTATTCAACTTTTCTCATTACTTATTCCTTACCTATTACTTCTACCCTACCCATTACTTCTACTTTAACCATTATTATACTTTACCCATTTCTTATTCCTTACCCATTACTTAATCCTTACCCATTACATCTACCTTACCTAATTTTCTACTTTACCCATTACTTCTTCCTTACCCATTACTTCTACCCTACCTATTATTCAACTTTTCTCATTACTTATTCCTTACCTATTACTTCTACCCTACCCATTACTTCTACTTTAACCATTATTATACTTTACCCATTTCTTATTCCTTACCCATTACTTAATCCTTACCCATTACATCTACCTTACCTAATTTTCTACTTTACCCATTACTTCTTCCTTACCCATTACTTCTACCCTACCTATTATTCAACTTTTCTCATTACTTATTCCTTACCTATTACTTCTACCCTACCCATTACTTCTACTTTAACCATTATTATACTTTACCCATTTCTTATTCCTTACCCATTACTTAATCCTTACCCATTACATCTACCTTACCTAATTTTCTACTTTACCCATTACTTCTTCCTTACCCATTACTTCTACCCTACCTATTATTCAACTTTTCTCATTACTTATTCCTTACCTATTACTTCTACCCTACCCATTACTTCTACTTTAACCATTATTATACTTTACCCATTTCTTATTCCTTACCCATTACTTAATCCTTACCCATTACATCTACCTTACCTAATTTTCTACTTTACCCATTACTTCTTCCTTACCCATTATTTTTACCTTACCCTTTACTTCTACCTTACCCATAACTTCCGTTTTACCCAATACTTCTACCTTACCATTACTTCTACTGTACCCATTACTTTTACCTTACCTATTACTTCTATCTAACTCATTACTTCTACTTTACCCATTACTTCTTCCTTACCCATTAATTCTAATTTACCTGTTACATCTTCCTTACCCTTTACTTCTACTTTACCCATTATTTCTACGTTACCCTTTACTTCTACTTTACTCATTACTTCTACTTTACCCATTACATCTTCCTTACCCATTATTTCTACCTTACCTATTACTTCTACTTTATCGATTACTTCTACCTTACCCATTACTTCTTCCTTACTCATTACATCTAACTTACGCATTACTTCTGCTTTACCCATTATTTCTACCTTACCCATTACTTCTACTGTTCCCCTTACTTTTACCTTACCCATTACTTCTTCCTTACCCATTACTTCTTCCTTATCCACTACTTTTACCTTACCCATTACTTCTTCCTTACCCATTACTTCTTCCTTACCCATTACTTCTTCCTTATCCACTACTTTTACCTTACCCATTACTTCTTCCTTACCCATTACTTCTTCCTTATCCACTACTTTGACCTTACCCATTATTTCTTCCTTACCCATTACTTCTTCCTTACCCATTGCTTCTTCCTTATCCACTACTTTGACCTTACCCATTACTTCTTCCTTACCCATTACTTCTTCCTTACCCATTACTCCTTCCTTTCCTATTACTTCTACCTTTCCTATTACTTCTTCGTTACCCATCACTTCTGCCTTTCCCATTTCTTGTACCCTACCCATTACTTCTACTTTTCCAATTACTTCTTCCTTACCCATTACTTCTACCTTTCCCAATACTTCTTCCTTACCCATTACTTCTACCTTACCCAATACTTCTTCCTTACCCATTACTTCTACCTTTCCCAATACTTCTTCCTTACCCATTACTTCTACCTTACCCATTACTTCTACCTTACCCATTACTTCTTCCTTACCCATTACTTCTTCTTTACACATTACTTCTACCTTTCCCATTACTTCTTCCTTACCCATTACTTCTTCTTTACACATTACTTCTACCTTTCCCATTACTTCTTCCTTACCCATTACTTCTTCCTTACTCATTACTTCTACCTTACCCATTACTTCTTCCTTACTCATTACTTCTACCTTACCCATTACTTCTACCTTACCCATTACTTCTACCTTACCCAATACCTCTAAACAACAGAGATGAACTGTAAACATCGCATCTTCTCAAGCACCAAGCTAAACAAGGTCAGTTAACCCAAGCTCTCTAAGCATAAGCTGATATAGACCGAGTCAAGGAGATATAAATATTAAGCACGTAATAAACAAGTTATGTGGGATATACCTGTGAACAATTTTACCGTGGCTCTGAGCGCTAATATATTATGGCGATTAAGCAAACTTAGTGAAATTGCAAACAATTCGTATGAGTAACAGGAAATCAGATTCATATTCATGAAGAACAAACAGCGGTCCCTGATTACTCAACCTCCATTAGATCTTCATGCATAAGAATCTCTGAACCCATCAGTTAAATATTCATGGGAAAAAAATTGAAAGATGGAAAATACCCATCAATAGGGGGTGAAACTAAGCAATTTCCTGCAGGTAATTGAGGAACTGCCCCTCGCCGACTGAGGACAACGGGCGGCACCCTATTTTACGATGTAAAATGGAGATGGGAAAGTGAAAGGGGATGAACGAGAAATAAGAAAAGAAAAATATATGACGGGTAGGAAGGGAAAGGGTAAAGTGTTTGGAATTGCTTATAATTTGAAAATTATATATTAACACTGCCAAATACAGCGCTATCACATATAAGTGTCACATATAATGCTGCCACATAGCAATGTTACATATAACAGTGCTATTTGTGACAGTGACACATATCACACTTTCATATATAGCACTATCACATATACAATTGTTACATATAATACTGCCACGCATATAGCACTGCTACATATAACAGTGCTAATGTTACACAAGGAACATTATATATGATATATTTATATAAATAAAAATGGAAATGTTCGTTTGTTCAAAACCGCTAATCTCCGAAAGTTCTTCACCGATTCCTTTGAAATTTTCACACAATGTTCCATTCGCATCCGAGCGGTTTTGTTTATACATACTATATAGATGTTACGTCTGTGACGGGAAAAAGCGTGCTTTTTGAAAAACTGTTTTTCATGTGAGAGAACTCTTCAAAACCTCTTTACCGATTACTTTGAAATTTTGACACGATGTTGCATTCGAATAGGTGCGTGTTTTTATATATCTATTATATACATGCCTTACCTGTGACAGGATAAAACATGCTTTTTAAAAAAAAGAAAAACAGTGCCATCAGTTGGACTTAAGAACAACACACGCTGTAATCTCCGAAAGTTCTTCACCGATTGCTTTGAAATTCTTACACAACATTCCATTCGAATTATCTGTTATAAAGATGTCACACCTCTGACAGGTAAAAACATGTTTTTATTTAAAACAGCGCCATCTGTTCCATGTAATAGCAACACACCCACTATACTATATATGTTATGAAATCCATTTCAATGTTTCCGATTGCATTGATAAATTTAATTTTCATAGATTTCGATTAATTAAAATTTTTATTGAATTATTTTGTGTGACATTGTGTTGGAATTGAGCTGTGTTGTTTACCATACCATTCATTTCGGAAGTATAAATATAGATGCCACACCTGTGACAGGTAAAAACATGTTTCCTTTTAAGAAACACCACCATATGTTGCAAATAAGAGCTGCACAAGCTATACTAAATATGTTACGATTCCATCTCAATATTTTTTATTGTATTGACAAATTAAATTTCATACATTTTAATTTATTTTCATTTTGATTTAATTATTTTATGTGACATTGCATTGGAACTCAGCTATATTGTTTACCATACCATTCATTTCGATAGTATAAGTATAGACGCCACACCTGTGACAGGAGAAAACATGATTTGTTTTTAAAACAGCGCCATCTGTTGCATGTAGGAGCAACTTATGCAATACTAAATAGATTAGGATTCCATTTCAATGTTTCTGATTTCATTGATAAATTGAATTTTTATATATTTCGAGTTATTTTCATTTTGTTTTAATTATTTTGTGTGAGATTGCATTGGAATTGAGCTTTGTTGTTTACAATATCATTCCATTTTTTTCCTTTCTTGAAAATCGGTACGACATTTGCCTCCTTCCAGCCACTGGGCAATTCTCCCGTCTTAAGTGACTCATTAACGATAATTGCCAGAGGCACGCTGAGGGCCTCCGCTGCCTCTTTTAGTATCCACGGCGATACTTTGTCTGGTCCAACTGCTTTATTTGCATCCAGTGTTGTCAACTGTTTCATTACCTCCTCTGCTGTCACCTCTATATCTGATAGTCTTCCATCTAGGGTCATCTCTTCTAACAATGGGAGCTGCTCAGGCTCGGTTGTGAACACTCCATGGAAACTGGCATTCAGTACCTCGCAGATTTCCTTGTCGCTTTCTGTATATGCCCCTTCTGTTTTCCTCAGTCTTGTAACTTGGTCAGTTACCGATATTTTCCTTCTTATATGACTGTGTAGTAATTTAGGTCGCTTTTTCGCTTTGATTGCAATATCATTCTCATAATTTCTTTCTGACACTCGTCTTATGTTAATGTAATCATTCCTAGCTTTGTTACATCTAATCCTGTTGTCCTCTGTCCTTTGTCTTCTGTACTTTCTCCACTCCCGCCTGCTTCTCACTTTTGCTTCCTGACACTGTCTATTAAACCATGGGTTATTATATTCCCTCCTGCTTTTTCCTTTATTGTTGGAATAAACCTCTCTTCAGCCTCCTTGCATTTCCATATGACTTGGTTCATCATATTTTGCACTGCTTTTCCTCTAATTTCTTCCTCTCACTGCACTTCTCCCAAGTAGTCCCTTATCCTTTTGTAGTCCCCTCTTCTGTAATCAAGTCTTCTTTCTCGGACATCTTGTCCTTTGGTCACAATTTTAAGCTCCATCATGTAGTCAAAGACTAGGACACAATGATCAATGGCTCCTAGTGGTATTTCATGTTCTAAATGCTCAATGTCTTCTACATTCTGGGTGAAAACGAGGTGAGGTGATATGTTACAACAATATATATATCATATGTTGTAACATATCACCTCACCCAAATGCAGGTATGAAATCGAAGATGTTTAAACTCTGTTCAGCTATAGTTGTGTATGTGTAAACTAAAGTCTTTGAAAATGTAATAAGTTTTACGAAACGCGCTCAAGTGTCGCGTCAGACTAGAAATAGAAATTAATTTTGGAGAATTGATTTTTCAGTTACCATCAACAGTGAAAAAAATATAAGAAACATTGAGAAAATTGTGTGTGTGTACTCACCTAATTGTACTCACCTAATTGTGCTTGCGGGGGTTGAGCTCTGGCTCTTTGGTCCCGCCTCTCAACCGTCAATCAACTGGTGTACAGATTCCTGAGCCTATTGGGCTCTATCATATCTACATTTGAAGCTGTGTATGGAGTCAGCCTCCACCACATCACTTCCTAATGCATTCCATTTTCTAACTACTCTGACACTGAAAAAGTTCTTTCTAACGTCTCTGTGGCTCATTTGGGTACTCAGCTTCCACCTGTGTCCCCTTGTTCGCGTCCCACCAGTGTTGAATAGTTCATCCTTGTTTACCCGGTCGATTCCCCTGAGGATTTTGTAGGTTGTGATCATGTCCCCCCTTACTCTTCTGTCTTCCAGTGTCGTAAGGTGCATTTCCCGCAGCCTTTCCTCATAACTCATGCCTCTTAGTTCTGGGACTAGTCTAGTAGCATACCTTTGGACTTTTTCCAGCTTCGTCTTGTGCTTGACAAGGTACGGGCTCCATGCTGGGGCCGCATACTCCAGGATTGGTCTTACATATGTGGTGTACAAGATTCTGAATGATTCCTAACACAGGTTCCTGAACGCCGTTCTGATGTTAGCCAGCCTCGCATATGCCGCAGACGTTATTCTCTTTATGTGGGCTTCAGGAGACAGGTTTGGTGTGATATCAACTCCTAGATCTTTCTCTCTGTCTGTTTCATTAAGTACTTCATCTCCTATTCTGTATCCTGCCTGGCCTGCCTGTTTCCACTGCCTAGTTTCATTACTTTGCATTTACTCGGGTTGAACTTCAACAGCCATTTGTTGGACCATTCACTCAGTCTATCCAGATCATCTTGTAGCCTCCTACTATCATCCTCTGTTTCAATCCTCCTCATAATTTTTGCATCGTCGGCAAACATTGAGAGGAACGAATCTATACCCTCTGGGAGATCATTTACATATACCAGAAACAGTATAGGTCCAAGGACTGACCCCTGCGGGACTCCACTTGTGACGTCTCGCCAATCTGAGACCTCGCCCCTCACACAGACTCGTTGTCTCCTGTTGCTTAGGTACTCCTCCATCCACCGGAGTACCTTCCCTCTCACTCCAGCCTGCATCTCCAACTTTCGCACTAGCCTCTTGTGTGGCACTGTATCAAAGGCTTTCTGACAATCCAAAAATATGCAGTCTGCCCACCCTTCTCTTTCTTGCCTTATTTTTGTTGCCTGGTCGTAGAATTCAAGTAACCCTGTGAGGCAGGACCTGCCATCCCTGAACCCGTGTTGATGCTGTGTTACAAAGTTCCTTCGCTCCAGATGCTCCACTAGTTTTTTTCGCACAATCTTCTCCATCAGCTTGCATGGTATGCAGGTTAGGGACACTGGCCTGTAGTTCAGTGCCTCCTGTCTATCCCCTTTCTTGTATATCGGGACTACGTTAGCTGCTTTCCAAATATCTGGCAGTTCCCCTGTTGCCAGTGATTTGTTATACACTATGGAGAGTGGTAGGCTCAGTTCTCTTGCTCCTTCCTTTAGAACCCAAGGGGAGATTCCATCTGGGCCTATAGCCTTCGTCACGTCCAACTCTAGTAAACACTTCCTTACTTCCCCACTGGTAATCTCAAACTCTTCCAGTGGTTCCTGGTTAGCTATTCCCTCACTTACCTCTGGAATTTCTCTTTGCTCTAAGGTGAAGACCTCCTGGAATTTCTTACTCAATTCCTCACACACTTCCTTGTCATTTGTAGTGAATCCTTCCGCCCCTATCCTTAATCTCATAACCTGTTCCTTTACTGTTGTTTTTCTCCTAATGTGGCTATGCAACAATTTAGGCTGAGTCTTTGCCTTGCTTGCGATGTCATTTTCGTATTGTCTTTCTGCCTCTCTTCTCATCCTGACATATTCATTCCTGGCATTCTGGTATCTTTCTCTCCTCTCCAGTGTCCTGTTATTCCTATAGTTTCTCCATGCCCTTTTACTTTGCTGCTTAGCTAGCCTACATCTTTGATTAAACCATGGGTTTCTCATCTTCATTTCTCTGTTTTCCTTTTGGACTGGGACAAACTTGTTTGCTGCGTCCTTGCACTTCTGCGTGATGTAATCCATCATATCTTGGGCCGTCTTTCCCCTGAGCTCTGTTTCCCATGCTATATCTGTTAGGAATTTTCTTATCCCCTCATAGTTTCCCTTTCGGTATGCTAACCTTTTGGTTTCGGTATCCCTCCTCGAGTTCAATAACCCTTCTTCAATCAAGTACTCAAACACCAGTACACTGTGGTCGCTCATTCCTACTGGGTCCTCAAAACCGATTTCTCTTATGTCGGAGTCGTTCAGAGTGAAGACTAGGTCGAGTCTTGCTGGTTCGTCATTTCCTCTCATCCTTGTGGGTTCTCCGACATGCTGGGTTAAAAAGTTGCTTGTCACTACCTCCAATAGTTTGGCTCTCCACGTATCCTCGCCTCCATGCGGTTCCTTGTTCTCCCAGTCAATCTTTCCGTGATTGAAGTCGCCCATGATGAGCAGGTGGGATCTATTTCTACAGGCAGCAGAGGCTGCCCTCTCAATTATAGTGTTAACTGCCTTGTTGTTGTTTTCATACTCTTGACTGGGTCTCCTGACATTTGGTGGAGGGTTGTATATTACTGCTACTACTATTCTTGGTCCTCCCATTGTTATGGTGCCTGCTATGTAGTCTCTGAACTCCTCACAGCCCGGGATGGCCATCTCCTTAAAACTCCATTCCCTTCTCATGAGTAGGGCCACTCCGCCTCCTCCTCTACCTTCCCTCTCTTTCCTTAATACTGTATACTCCTGGGGAAACACGGCATTCGTTATGATTCCAGAGAGTTTTGTTTCAGTGAGTCCGATTACATCTGGGTTAACTTCTTGTGCTCTTTCCCTTAGTTCACTTGTCTTGCTTGTGATCCCATCTATGTTCGAGTACATCACCCTGAAACTGACTCTCTTCTGCTTCTTTTCTGGGGGGGACCTTTGGGATCTGGGGTGAGTGGGAGCTGGGGGGACCTGGCACGGGTCCTGTGTGTGTGTGTGTGTGTGTGTGTCTGTGTGTGTGTGTGTGTGTGTGTGTGTGTGTGTGTGTGTGTGTGTGTGTGTGTGTGTGTGTGTGTGTGTGTGTGTGTGTGTGTGTGTGTGTGTGTGTGTGTGTGTGTGTGTGTGCGTGTGCGTGAGAAATTTATAATAGTTGTACTGGTAGATAAATAGGTATGAAGTCAGTACATTAGAGAAAGTTGGACTTAGACAGGCGGGGCCCAAGAGCTAACAGCTAGATCCTATATGCACAAGTAGTAAATACAAATACTACACAATCATGCCCACATTCACAATCAAGCCCTCTCTCATAACATGCCCACACTCACAATCATGCCCACTCTCATAACATGCCCACACTCACAATCAGGCCCACTCTCATAACATGCCCACACTCACAATCATGCCCACTCTCATAACATGCCCACACTCACAATCATGCCCACTCTCATAACATGCCCACACTCACAATCATGCCCACTCTCATAACATGCCCACACTCACAATCATGCCCACTCTCATACTGATACTCATCATTCTTTCTTGCAACTGTCTTTTAGATCATTAGAATTTTTTTTAGTAATTGCCGAATTGTTATAGAATATTTTGGCTCAGATTCCTAATTTATGGAAGCAAAATTCCTGCAGGTAAATCCAGTGGCAGAAGCAAAATGGGTTACAGGCAGATCAACTTGTAAATAATGTCATACAAAAAAATAAAAAAAAAAGATGAACAAAAGTAAACCTTCAAATCTGAGACGTGTTTAGTTTTGTCACAACGAATCCTCGATAAACAATAATACTTGTTTATTTCCATAGAGGGTGCATATGTTGGAGTGTTTTATTTACATCATATATGTCTAATAAGTTTTTCCATTCATGAGCTGGTATTGCCTGCCAGCCTGACCCTTCTATCACCAGCACTTCCATCATTCCATTCATCATCTCCCCCTGTACGCCACGTCCCGTTTCTTCACAATAAACTCAAATTTATTGGTTTAATATTTGGCACACTATATATCCGTCATTTTAAGCACAGCTGCTAGCGTTGTTCCCACTATACGCTACTATTTTCACTCCTGCAAGTTTTATTACTGAAAATACCGACGAGACATAAATCAGTTTCTTACAATATTTATACATAAAAGCGAATAACCTTCAGATATACGTCGTGTGAATAAAATATAAAAATGTTATTGGCACGAAAAATCATTTAAATTTGTATGGATAACTGTGTATGTTTGTGCGGGGGCTTTCAGGTGTGAATGTTTGAAGTGTCTGTGAATGTGAATATGTGTGTGTGTGTGTGTATGTGTGAGTGTTTGCTTGTGCATGCCTGTGCGGGCATGTATGATACTTATGTGCGTACCTGTGATATATGAGAATATGCGCGTCTGTGTGTGTGCCTGTTGGAGTGTGTATGTGTGTTCATCACACAAGAAACAATGCACCAGAAGCCTCTTCTCCTCTCTTCACCAAACTGTCAGAAGAAACATGGTTGCCTCTCCTCTGAATGATAATCATATTGAAACCCGTTCAGAATGCGTGAGAAATAGATATAACGCACCAATAAGGTTGTGTACTGAAAAATTATAGATATTGAATAGAATAATGACACACACGCTCCCAGTATCTCTGCTAAAAGTCTCCTTACGTAGATCTTGTCTAATGTTGCAGTCAGGAAGAATCACAGCTATACTTGCAGATGGCGATGTTGAAGGCCCGGTGTTTCTTCTGCATGTTCCTGAGACTAGTGGCACGCAGACGCAAAGATGCAGTTACAGAAGGAGACGTTGAGAAGATGCTGTATCCTGTGCATGTCAAGTCCCACATATGCACGTCCCGAGCATGTCAAGTCCCACATATGCACGTCCCGAGCATGTCAAGTCCCACATATGCACGTCCCGAGCATGTCAAGTCCCACATATGCACGTCCCGAGCATGTCAAGTCCCACATATGCACGTCCCGAGCATGTCAAGTCCAACATATGCACGTCCCGAGCATGTCAAGTCCCACATATGCACGTCCCGAGTATGTGAAGTCCCACATTGCACGTCCCGAGCATGTCAAGTTCCACATATGCACGTCCCGAGCATGTCAAGTCCAACATATGCACGTCTCGAGCATGTCAAGACCCACATATGCACGTCTCGAGCATGTCGTCATATCCCACATATGCACGTCCCGAGCATGTCAAGTTCCACATATGCACGTCCCGAGCATGTCAAGTCCAACATATGCACGTCTCGAGCATGTAAAGTCCCACATATGCACGTCTTGAGCATGTCAAGTCCAACATATGCACGACTCGAGCATGTCAAGTCTCACATATGCACGTCTCGAGCATGTCGTCATATCCCACATATGCACGTCCCGAGCATGTCAAGACCCACATATGCACGTCCCGAGCATGTCAAGTCCAACATATGCACGTCTCGAGCATGTCGTCATATCCCACATATGCACGTCCCGAGCATGTCAAGACCCACATATGCACGTCCCGAGCATGTCAAGACCCACATATGCACGTCCCGAGCATGTCAAGACCACATATGCACGTCCCGAGCATGTCAAGTCCCACATATGCACGTCCCGAGCATGTCAAGACCCACATATGCACGTCCCGAGCATGTCAAGACCCAGATATGCACGTCCCGAGCATGTCAAGTCCGACAAATGCACGCCCCGAGCATGTCAAGTCCCATATATGGACGTCCCGAGCATGTCAAGTCCCACATATGCACGTCTCGAGCATGTCAAGTCTCTCATATGCACGTCCCGAGCATATCAAGTCCCATTTATGCACGCCCTGAGCATGTCACGTCCCACTTATGCACGTCCCGAGCATGTCAAGTCCCACATATGCACGTCCCGAGCTGCGTTTAATCAACGTTAACAAGATGATGAAAGATGGGATGCTGTGTCTGGCCGTGAACGTAGACTGCCCTCACCTGCTCGGGTTACTTGGCTCATTACTCACGTGCTTCTTAAATCGGACTTGAAAAGACATTGAGATTAATAAGAAAGAGCTAAAACATTGATATAAGTTTTAAAACATTAAATGTGTTTGTTGTTGAGTGTTGTGGCCAGCCAACGTTGACAGTGTTCCAGTAGTTGGGAGGACTTTGTAACCATTGTCTGATGTGTGGTAACGATATCATATCTTCAGTTATGTTATTGTTACTCATCATCTGCAACATAAGAAATATTCCACACACATTTTGCAAAGATTCGGAATATACAACCCAGTTTTAGGCCATGTTCGCTACAGCCGAGATCCACACCAACACCTACTCAGCCACTTAGAGTATTGTATACCTATTATCAAAATTAACAATTATATATTCATAATATATAATTGTTAATTTTAATGTACAATTATATAACAATATATTCAATTTTGTGTAGAACTAGGTCCATGTTAGGGTAGGTATTTAGGCTCTTTTAGCAATTATTTTTATTAGGAATACTTGGGTGAAGCGTTTCTAGAAAAGCGATTCGAACATGAGAAAGAGAACGATGTTCGAGAAGATTTCACAAATAATAAATTTTGAGTTGTGTGAAGGCAGCAACCCGTCCTCAGGCCAGGCTTGTTAATGCTGATGCCCTTCCTAAAGACACATTCATCAACTTTATCATATTGTGTATTAAAAATAGGTTTGTTCTCACTTATATCAATATTAATCTTTATTACAGTTCTAATTATAATTAGTTTGGTTAGGTTCGGTGTTTGGGTTCTATTAGCAATTATTTGTATTTGGAGTACGTGGGAGAAGCATTTGCAGTGTTGCGTTTCGAACGAAGATTGTCAACGAAGTACTTTTCGAGAAATAATCGTACGTCTTAAGTTGCGACTCGAGCGAAAACCTATTTTCAAACAAACGAGGAGTTTGTGGCTGGATTAACGACCATTTGCCCCTTTCTTGATGAGGACGGGCTGTTACACACGACTCATAACTGATGATATCCGAGCAGTGCTTCGCTGACGACCTCTGTATATAATACTATTAATTTAGAAATTAGAACAAACGTACTTCTAATAACAAGTACTTTAAAATTTACCGGTCAGTCTTGGGGAACGACCCGGGCTGTAACGAGCCTGGCCTGAGGACGCGTTGTAAAGACGTTATGGTTGAAGCTTTAAGCTTCAGGGACGTGCTGAAGCTTCAAGCTTCAGGGATGTGTTGAAGCCTTAAGCTTCAGGGATGTGCTGAAGCTTCAACCTTCAGTGACGTTCTGAAGCCTCAAGAATTAGGGACGTGCTGAAGCCTCAAGCATCAGGGACGTGCTATAGCCTCAAGCTTCAGGGATGTGCTGAAGACTCACGTTTAAGGGACGTTCTGAAGCCTCAAGCTTCAAGGATGTGCTGATGGCGGAAGCTTCAGTGACGTGCTGAATCCTCAAGCATTAGGGACGTGGTGAAACCTCAATCATCAGGGACGTGCGGAAGCCTCAAGCATCATGGAAGTTCGGAAGCATCAAGCTTCAGCAACGTGCTGAAGCCTCAAAATTCTGGGACGCGCTGAAGCCTCAAGCTTCAAAGACGTGCTGAAGCCTCAACCTTCAGGGACGTGCTGAAGATTCAAGCATCAGAGACGTGCTGAAGCCTCAACCTTCAGGGACGTGCTGAAGTTTCAATCTTCAGGGACGTCCTGTAGCCTCAAGCTTCAGGGACGTGCTGAAGTCTTAAGCTTCAGGGTCGTACTGAAGTCTCAAGATTCAGGGCATTGCTGAAATCTCAGGCTTCAGGGACGTGCTGAAGCCTCAAGCTTCAGGGATGTGCTGAAGCCTCAATCTTCAGGGACGTGCTGAGGCCTCAAGCGTCAGAGACGTGCTGAAGCCTCAAGCTTCAGAGACGTACTGAAGCTTCAAGATTCAGGGCCTTGCTGAAACCTCAGGCTTCAGGGACGTGCTGAAGCCTCAAGCTTCAGGGACGTGCTGAAGCCTCAATCTTCAGGGACGTGCTGAGGCCTCAAGCTTCCGGGACGTGATAAAGCCTCAAGCTTCAGGGACGTGCTCATGCCTTATGCCTATGGGACGCGTTGAAGCTTCAAGCTTCAGGGACGTGCTGAAGCCTCATTCCTAGGGGACGCGCTGAAGCCTCATGCTTCAGGGACGTGCTGAAGTCTCAAGCTTCAGAGACGAACGGAAGCGTCAAGCTTAAGGGACTTGCTGAAACCTCAAGCTTGAGGGACGTGCTGAAGCCTCGAGCTTCAGGGACGTGCTGAAGCTTCATGCCTAAGGGACGTGCTTAAGCCTCAAGCTTCAGAGACGTGATGAATCCTCAATCTTCAGAGACGTGCTGAAGCCTCAAGCTTCAGGGAGGTTGTAAAGTTTCAATCTTCAGGGACGTCCTGAAGCCTCAAGCTTCAGAGACGTGCTGAAGACTCAAGCTTCAGGGACGTGCTGAAGCCTCAAGCTTGTGGGACGTGCTGAAGCCTCAAGCTTCAGGGACGTGCTGAAGTCTCAAGCTTCAGGGACGTGCAGAAGCCTCAAGCATCAGGGACGTGCTGAAGACTCAATCTTCAGGGACGTGCTGATGCCTCAAACTTCAGGAACGTGCTGAAGCCTCAACCTTCAGGGACGTGCTGAAGCCTCAAGCTTCAGGGACGTGCTGAAGCCACAGTCTTCAAGGAAGTACTGAAATCTCAAGCTTCAGGGACGTGCTGAAGCCTCAAGCTTCAGGGATGTGCTGAGGCCTCAAGCTTCAGGAACGTGCTGAAGCCTCAACCTTCAGGGACGTGCTGAAGCCTCAAGCTTCAGGGACGTGCTGAAGACTTATGCTTCAGAGACGTGCTGAAGACTTAAGCTTCAGGGACATACTGAAGCTTCATGTTTCAGAGACGTGCTGAAGACTCAAGCTTTAGGGACGTGCTGAAGCCTGAAGCTTCAGGGACGTGCTGAAGTCTTAAGCTTCAGGGACGTGCTGAAGCCTCAAGTATCTGGGACGTGCTGAAGCCTCAATCTTCAGGGACGTGCTGATGCCTCAATCTTCAGGGACGTGCTGAAATCTCATGCTTCAGGAACGTTCTGAAGCATCAAGCTTCAGGGCCGTGCTGTAGACTCATGCTTCAGAGACGTGCTGAAGCCTCAAGCTTCAGGGACGTCCTGTAGCCTCATTCTTCAGGAACGTGTTGATGCCTCAAGCTTCAGGGACGTGCTGAAGCCTCAAGCTTCAGGGACGTGCTGAAGCGTCAAGCTTCAGGGACTTGTTGAAGCCTCAAGCTGCAGGGACATGCTTAAGCCACAAGCTTCAGACACGTTCTGAAGCCTCAAGCTGCAGGGACGTGCTTAAGACACAAGCTTCAGAGACGCGCTGAAGCCTCAAGCTTCAATGACGTGCTGAAGCCTCAAGCTTCAGGTGTTAAGCAGAGTGAAGCCTCAAGCTTCAGGGACGTGCTGAAGCGTCAAGCTTCCTGGACGTGCTGAAGCCTCAAGCTTCAGGTACGTGCTGAAGCCACAGTCTTCAAGGAAGTACTGAAATCTCAAGCTTCAGGGACGTGCTGAAGCCTCAAGATTCAGGGATGTGCTGAGGCCTCAAGCTTCAGGAACGTGCTGAAGCCTCAACCTTCAGGGACGTGCTGAAGCCTCAAGCTTCAGGGACGTGCTGAAGACTTATGCTTCAGAGACGTTCTGAAGACTTAAGCTTCAGGGACATACTGAAGCTTCATGTTTCAGAGACGTGCTGAAGGCTCAAGCTTCAGGTACGTGCTGAAGCCACAGTCTTCAAGGAAGTACTGAAATCTCAAGCTTCAGGGACGTGCTGAAGCCTCAAGATTCAGGGATGTGCTGAGGCCTCAAGCTTCAGGAACGTGCTGAAGCCTCAACCTTCAGGGACGTGCTGAAGCCTCAAGCTTCAGGGACGTGCTGAAGACTTATGCTTCAGAGACGTGCTGAAGACTTAAGCTTCAGGGACATACTGAAGCTTCATGTTTCAGAGACGTGCTGAAGACTCAAGCTTCAGGGACGTGCTGAAGCCTGAAGCTTCAGGGACGTGCTGAAGTCTTAAGCATCAGGGACGTGCTGAAGCCTCAAGTATCTGGGACGTGCTGAAGCCTCAATCTTCAGGGACGTGCTGATGCCTCAAGCTTCAGGGACGTGCTGAAATCTCATGCTTCAGGAACGTTCTGAAGCATCAAGCTTTAGGGCCGTGCTGTAGACTCATGCTTCAGAGACGTGCTGAAGCCTCAAGCTTCAGGGACGTCCTGTAGCCTCATTCTTCAGGAACGTGTTGATGCCTCAAGCTTCAGGGACGTGCTGAAGCCTCAAGCTTCAGGGACGTGCTGAAGCGTCAAGCTTCAGGGACTTGTTGAAGCCTCAAGCTGCAGGGACATGCTTAAGCCACAAGCTTCAGACACGTTCTGAAGCCTCAAGCTGCAGGGACGTGCTTAAGACACAAGCTTCAGAGACGCGCTGAAGCCTCAAGCTTCAATGACGTGCTGAAGCCTCAAGCTTCAAGTGTTAAGCAGAGTGAAGCCTCAAGCTTCAGGGACGTGCTGAAGCGTCAAGCTTCCTGGACGTGCTGAAGCCTCAAGCTTCAGGGAAGTGCTGAAGCTTCAATTTCAGGAACGTGTTTAAGCCACAAGCTTCAGAGACGTGCTGAAGCCTCAAGCATGAGGGACGTGCTGAAACCTGATGCCTCAGGGACGCGCGGAAGCTTTAAGTTTCAGGGACGTGCTAAAGCCTCAAGCTTTCGAGACGTGCTGAAGCCTCAAGCTGCAGGTACGTGATTAAGCCACAAGTTTCAGAGACGTGCTGAAGCCTCAAGATTCAGGGACGTGCTGAATCCTCAAGCTTCCAGGAATTGCTGAAGCCTCAAGCTTCAGAGAAGTTCTGAAGCCTCAAGCTTCAGAGAAGTTCTGAAGCCTCAAGCTTCAGAGAAGTTCTGAAGCCTCAAGGTTAAGGGACGTGCAAAAGTCTCAAGCTTCAGGGACGTGCTGGAGCCTCAAGCATAAGGGACGTGCTGAAGCCTCAAGTTTCAGGGACATGTTTAAGCCACAAGCATCAGAGACGTGCTGAAGCCTGAAGCTGCAAGGACGTGCTTAAGCCACAAGCTTCAGAGACGTGCTGAAGCCTCAAGCTTCAATGACGTGCTGAAGCCTCAAGCTTCAGGGACGTGCTGAAGCTTCAAGCTTCCTGGACGTGCTGAAGCGTCAAGCTTCCTGGACGTGCTGAAGCCTCAGCTTTAGGGAAGTGCTGAAGCCTCAAGCTGCTGGGACGTGCTTAAGCCACAAGTTTCAGGGATGTGCTTAAGCCTCAAGCTTCAGAGACGAGCTGAAGCCTCATGCTGCAGGGACGTGCTTAACCCACAAGCTTCAGAGACGTGCTGAAGCCTCAAGCTTCAATGACGTGCTGAAGCCTCAAGCTTCAGGTGTTAAGCAGAGTGAAGCCTCAAGCTTCAGGGACGTGCTGAAGCGTCAAGCTTCCTGGACGTGCTGAAGCCTCAAGCTTCAGGTACGTGCTGAAGTTACAGTCTTCAAGGAAGTACTGAAATCTCAAGCTTCAGGGACGTGCTGAAGCCTCAAGATTCAGGGATGTGCTGAGGCCTCAAGCTTCAGGAACGTGCTGAAGCCTCAACCTTCAGGGACGTGCTGAAGCCTCAAGCTTCAGGGACGTGCTGAAGACTTATGCTTCAGAGACGTTCTGAAGACTTAAGCTTCAGGGACATACTGAAGCTTCATGTTTCAGAGACGTGCTGAAGGCTCAAGCTTCAGGTACGTGCTGAAGCCACAGTCTTCAAGGAAGTACTGAAATCTCAAGCTTCAGGGACGTGCTGAAGCCTCAAGCTTCAGGGATGTGCTGAGGCCTCAAGCTTCAGGAACGTGCTGAAGCCTCAACCTTCAGGGACGTGCTGAAGCCTCAAGCTTCAGGGACGTGCTGAAGACTTATGCTTCAGAGACGTGCTGAAGACTTAAGCTTCAGGGACATACTGAAGCTTCATGTTTCAGAGACGTGCTGAAGACTCAAGCTTCAGGGACGTGCTGAAGCCTGAAGCTTCAGGGACGTGCTGAAGTCTTAAGCATCAGGGACGTGCTGAAGCCTCAAGTATCTGGGACGTGCTGAAGCCTCAATCTTCAGGGACGTGCTGATGCCTCAAGCTTCAGGGACGTGCTGAAATCTCATGCTTCAGGAACGTTCTGAAGCATCAAGCTTTAGGGCCGTGCTGTAGACTCATGCTTCAGAGACGTGCTGAAGCCTCAAGCTTCAGGGACGTCCTGTAGCCTCATTCTTCAGGAACGTGTTGATGCCTCAAGCTTCAGGGACGTGCTGAAGCCTCAAGCTTCAGGGACGTGCTGAAGCGTCAAGCTTCAGGGACTTGTTGAAGCCTCAAGCTGCAGGGACATGCTTAAGCCACAAGCTTCAGACACGTTCTGAAGCCTCAAGCTGCAGGGACGTGCTTAAGACACAAGCTTCCTGGACGTGCTGAAGCCTCAAGCTTCAGGGAAGTGCTGAAGCTTCAATTTCAGGAACGTGTTTAAGCCACAAGCTTCAGAGACGTGCTGAAGCCTCAAGCATGAGGGACGTGCTGAAACCTGATGCCTCAGGGACGCGCGGAAGCTTTAAGTTTCAGGGACGTGCTAAAGCCTCAAGCTTTCGAGACGTGCTGAAGCCTCAAGCTGCAGGTACGTGATTAAGCCACAAGTTTCAGAGACGTGCTGAAGCCTCAAGATTCAGGGACGTGCTGAATCCTCAAGCTTCCAGGAATTGCTGAAGCCTCAAGCTTCAGAGAAGTTCTGAAGCCTCAAGCTTCAGAGAAGTTCTGAAGCCTCAAGCTTCAGAGAAGTTCTGAAGCCTCAAGGTTAAGGGACGTGCAAAAGTCTCAAGCTTCAGGGACGTGCTGGAGCCTCAAGCATAAGGGACGTGCTGAAGCCTCAAGTTTCAGGGACATGTTTAAGCCACAAGCATCAGAGACGTGCTGAAGCCTGAAGCTGCAAGGACGTGCTTAAGCCACAAGCTTCAGAGACGTGCTAAAGCCTCAAGCTTCAATGACGTGCTGAAGCCTCAAGCTTCAGGGACGTGCTGAAGCTTCAAGCTTCCTGGACGTGCTGAAGCGTCAAGCTTCCTGGACGTGCTGAAGCCTCAGCTTTAGGGAAGTGCTGAAGCCTCAAGCTGCTGGGACGTGCTTAAGCCACAAGTTTCAGGGATGTGCTTAAGCCTCAAGCTTCAGAGACGAGCTGAAGCCTCATGCTGCAGGGACGTGCTTAACCCACAAGCTTCAGAGACGTGCTGAAGCCTCAAGCTTCAAGGACGTGCTGAAGCCTTAAGCTTCAAGGACGTGCTGAATTCTCAAGCTTCAGGGACTAGCTGAATCCTCAAGCTTGAGGGACGTGCTGAAGCCTCATGCCTCAGGGACGTGCTTAAGCCTCAAGCTTCAGGGACGTGATGAATCCTCAATCTTCAGGGACGTGCTGAAGCCTCAAGCTCCTAGGACTTGCTAAAGCCTCAAGCTTCAGGGACGTGATGAATCCTCAATCTTCAGGGACGTCCTGAAGCCTCAAGCTTCAGAGACGTGCTGAATCCTCAATCTTCAGGGACGTGCTGAAGCCTCAATCTTCAGTCAGGGACGTGCTGACGCCTCAAGCTTCAGGGACGTGACGAAGCCTCAAGCTTCAGGGAAGTGCTGAAGCCTCATGCTTCAGAGACGTTGTGAAGCCTTAAGCTTCATGGACGTGCTGAAGCCTCAAGCTGCAGGGACGTGCTTACGCCACAAGATTCAGCCAGAGTGGTGGCATCACCAGTCAGCCAGAGTGGAGGCATCACCCGCCAGAATTTTAGCATCACCAGCCAGCCAGAGTGGGGGCATCACCAGCCAGAGTGGTGGCATCACCAGTCAGCCAATGTGGGGGCATCACCAGCCAGCCAGAGTGGGGGCATCACCAGCCAGAGTGGGGGCATCACCAGCTAGAGTGGGGTCATCACCAGCCAGAGTGGGGGCATCACCAGCTAGAGTGGGGGCATCACCAGCCAGAGTGGGGGCATCACGAGTCAGCCAGAGTGGGGGCATCACCAACCAGAGTGGTGGCATTACCAGCTAGCCGGAGTGGGGCCATCATAAGTCAGAGTGGGGGCATCACTAGCCAGAGTGGGGGCATCACCAGCCAGAGTGAGGGCATCACCAGCCAGAGTGGGGGCATCACCAGCCAGAGTGGGGGCATCACCAGCCAGAGTGAGGGCATCACCAGCCAGAGTGGGGGCATCACCAGTCAGAAATAGTGGGGGCATAACCAACCCGAGTTGTAGCATCTCAACCCAGCCAGTGTGGGGGGCATCACCAGTCATAAAGAGTTGGGGCATCACCAGTCAGCCAGAGTGAGGGCATCACCAGCCAGCCAGAGTGTTGGCATCACCAGTCAGCCAGAATGGAGGAATCACCAGCCAGCCAGAGTTGGAGCATCACCAGTCAGCCAGAGTGAGGGCATCACCAGTCAGCCAGAGTGGGGGCATCACCAGCAAACCAGAGTAGTGGCATCACCTGTCAGCCAGAGTGGAGGCATCACTAATCAGCCAGGTGGGGGCATCACCAGTCAGCGAGTGTGTGGTCATCACCATTCAGCCAGAGTTTGGGCATTAGCAGTTAGTCAGAGTGGGGGCATCACCAGTCAGCCAGAGTCGGGGCATCACCAGTCAGTGAGAGTGTGGTCATCACCATTCAGCCAGAGTTTGGGCATTACCAGTTAGTCAGAGTGGGGGCATCACCAGTCAGCCAGAGTGGGGGCATCACAACCAGCCAGAGTAGTGGCATCACGAGCCAGAGTGGGGGCATCTTCAGCCAGAGCCGTGGCATCACCAGTCAGCCAGAGCTGGGGCATCACCAGTATGCCACAGTGGGGGCATCACCAACCAGAGTGGTGGCATCACCAGCCAGACAGAGTTGGGGCATCACCAGTCTGCCAGAGAGCAGGCATCACCCGCCAGAGGAGGGGCATAACCAGCCAGAGTGGGGGCAGCACCAGCCAGAGTGGGGGCAGCACCAGCCAGAGTGGGGGCAGCACCAGTCAGAGTGGGGGCAGCACCAGCCAGAGTGGGGGCAGCACCAGCCAGAGTGGGGGCATCCCCAGCTAGAGTGGGGGCATCACCAGCCAGAGTGGGGGCATCCCCAGCTAGAGTGGGGGCATCACCAGCCAGCCAGAGTCGGGCCATCACCAGCCAGAGTGGGGGCATAACAAACTAGAGTGGGGGCATCACCAGCCAGCCAGAGTCGGGCCATCACCAGCCAGAGTGGGGGCATAACAAACTAGAGTGGGGGCATCACCAGTCAGCCAGAGTGGGGGGGCATCTCCAGCCAGAGAGGGGGCATAACAAGCCAAAGTGGAGGCATCACGAGCCATAGTGTGGGCATCATCAGTCAGCCAGAGTTGGGGCATCACCAGTTAGCCAGAGTGGGGACATCAGCAGTCAACCAGAGTGGGGGCATCACCAGTCAGCCAAAGTTAGGGCTTCACCAGTCAGTCAGAGTGGGAGCAACCACAAGCCATAGTGGTTGCTTCACCAGTCAGCCAGAGTTGGGGCATCACCAGTCAAAATGGGGGCATCACCAGCCAGCCAGTGTGGGGGCATCACCACTCAGCCAGAGTGGGGGCATCATCAACCAGCCAGAGTGGGGGCATCACCTGCAAGAGTGGTGGCATCACCAGCAAGTCAGAGTGTGGGCATCACCAGCTTGCCAGAGTGGGGGCATCACCAGCCAGAGTTGGGGTATCACTAGCCAGAGTGGGGGCATCACCAGCCAGAGTGTGGGTTTCACCAGTCAGCTAGATTGGGGGCATCTCCAGTCAGACTAAGTGAGGCCATCACCGGTCAGCCACAGTGGGGGCATCACCAGTCAGACAGAGAGGGGGGCATCACCAGTCAGCGAAAGAGTGGGCATCACCAGTCAGCGAGAGTGTTGGCATCTCCGGTCAGCGAGAGTGGGGGCATCAACACTCAGCCAGAGTGTGGGCATTGCCAGTCAGCCAGAGTTGGGGCATCACCAGTCAGCCAGAGTGGGGGCATCACCAGCAAACCAGAGTAGTGGCATCACCTGTCAGCCTGAGTGGAGGCATCACTAATCAGCCAGGTGGGGGCATCACCAGTCAGCGAGTGTGTGGTCATCACCATTCAGCCAGAGTTTGGGCATTACCAGTTAGTCAGAGTGGGGGCATCACCAGTCAGCCAGAGTCGGGGCATCACCAGTCAGTGAGAGTGTGGTCATCACCATTCAGCCAGAGTTTGGGCATTACCAGTTAGTCAGAGTGGGGGCATCACCAGTCAGCCAGAGTCGGGGCATCATCAGTCGGTGAGAGTGTGGGCATAACCAGTCTGCCAGAGTGGGAGCATTACCATCTAGAGTGATGGCATCACCAGCCAGCCAGATTGGGGGCATCACCAGTCAGCCAGAGTGGAGGCATCACCCGCCTGAATTTTAGCATCACCAGCCTGCCAGAGTGGGGGCATCATCAGCCAGAGTGGTGGCATCACCAGTCAGCCAATGTGTGGGGCATCACCAGCCAGCCAGAGTGGGGGCATCACCAGCCAGAGTGGGGGCATCACCAGCTAGAGTGGTGGCATCACCAGTCAGCCAGAGTGGAGGCATCACCCGCCAGAATTTTAGCATCACCAGCTAGCCAGAGTAGGGGCATCACCAGCCAGAGTGGTGGCATCACCAGTCAGCCAATGTGGGGGCATCACCAGCCAGCCAGAGTGGGGGCATCACCAGCCAGAGTGGGGGCATCACCAGCTAGAGTGGGGGCATCACCAGCCAGAGTGGGGGCATCACGAGTCAGCCAGAGTGGGGGCATCACCAACCAGAGTGGTGGCATTACCAGCTAGCCGGAGTGGGGCCATCATAAGTAAGAGTGGGGGCATCACCAGCCAGAGTGGGGGCATCACCAGCCAGAGTGAGGGCATCACCAGCCAGAGTGGGGGCATCACCAGTCAGAGTGGGGGCATCACCAGCCAGAGTGAGGGCATCACCAGCCAGAGTGGGGGCATCACCATTCAGCCAGAGTTTGGGCATTACCAGTTAGTCAGAGTGGGGGCATCACCAATCAGCCAGAGCCGTGGCATCACCAGTCAGCCAGAGTTGGGGCATCACCAGTCAAAATGGGGGCATCACCAGCCAGCCAGTGTGGGGGCATCACCACTCAGCCAGAGTGGGGGCATCATCAACCAGCCAGAGTGGGGGCATCACCTGCAAGAGTGGTGGCATCACCAGCCAGTCAGAGTGTGGGCATCACCAGCTTGCCAGAGTGGGGGCATCACCAGCCAGAGTTGGGGTATCACTAGCCAGAGTGGGGGCATCACCAGCCAGAGTGTGGGTTTCACCAGTCAGCTAGAGTGGGGGCATCTCCAGTCAGACTAAGTGAGGCCATCACCAGTCAGCCACAGTGGGGGCATCACCAGTAAGCCAGAGAGGGGGGCATCACCAGTCAGCGAAAGAGTGGGCATCACCAGTCAGCGAGAGTGTTGGCATCACCGGTCAGCGAGAGTGGGGGCATCAACACTCAGCCAGAGTGTGGGCATTGCCAGTCAGCCAGAGTTGGAGCATCACCAGCCAGCCGGAGTGGGGACACCACCAATCAGCTAGAGTAGAGGCATCACCAGTCAGAATGAGTGGGGGCATCACCAGTCAGCCAGATTGAGGGCATCACCAGTCAACCAGAGTGGGGGCGACACCAGTCAGCTAGAATGGGGTTATCACCAGCCAGAGTGGGGGCATCACCAGCCAGAGTGGGGGCATCACCAACCAGTCAGATTTGAGGCATCACCAGCCAGAATGGAGGCATCACCAGCCAGCCAGGGTGAGGGCATCAGCAGCATGCCAGAGTGGGGGTCTCATCAGCCAGAGTGGGGGGCATCACCAGCCAGAGTGTAGGCATCACCAGCCAGAGTGGGGGCATCACCAGTCAGCCAGAGTGGGGGCATCACCAGTCAGCGAGAGTGGGGGGCTCGACTACTCAGCCAGAGTGAGGGAATCACCAGCCCGTGTTGAGGCATCACCAGCGAGCCTGAATGTGGGCATCACCAGTCAGCCAGAGTGGGGGGCATTACCTGACAGCCAGAGTGAGAGCATCACCATTCAGAGTGTGGCATCGACAGTCAGCCAGAGTGGAGGCACCACCAGCCTGCAAGAATGGAGGCATAGTCAGCCAGCCAGACTACGGGCGTCACCAGTCAGCCAGAGTGGAGGCTTCACCAGTCAGCCAGAATGGAGGCATCACCAGCCAGACAGAGTAGAGGCTTCACCTGTCAGCCAGAGTGGAGGCATCACTAGTCAGCCAGGGTGGAAGCATCATCAGTCAGCCAGAGAGGGGGCATCACTAGCCAGCAAGAGTGTGTACATCTCCAGTCAGAGTGGGTGCATCACCAGACAGAGTGGGGGCATCACCAGCCAGCCAGAGTGGGGTCATCACCAGCCAGCCAGAGTGGGGGCATCACAAGTCAGCTAGAGTGGGGGAATCACCAGTCAGCCAGAGTAGGGGCATCAAAAGTAAGCAAGTATGTGGGCATCACCATTCAGCCAGAGTGTGGAGGCATCACCAGTCAGCTAGAGGGGGTGCTTCACCAACCAGCCTGAGTGGGGGCATCACCAGTCAGCCAGAGTGGGGGCATCACTAGCCAGCCAGAGTGAGAGCATCACCAGTCAGAGTGGGGGCATTACCAGTCAGTCAGAGTGGGGGCATTACCAGTCAGCCAGAGTGGGGGCATTACCAGTCAGCCAGACTAGGGGCATCACCAGTCAGCCAGAATGGAGGCTTCACCAGTCAGCTAGAGTGGGGGCATCACCATCCAGCCTGAGTGGGGGCATCACCAGTCAGCCAGAGTGGGGGCATCACCAGTAAGCGAGAGTGGGGGCATCCCCAGTCAGGCAGATTGGGGGCATCACCCGTCAGCCAGAGTGTGGGCAACAGCAGTCAGACAGAGTGTGGGCATCACCAGTAAGCAAGAGTGGGGGCATCACCAGTCATCCCGAATGGGGGAATCACCAGAAAGCGAGAGTGGAGGCATCACAGCCAGCCAGAGTGTGTTCATCACCAGCCAGCCAGAGTGGGGGCACCACAAGTCAGCCAGAGTGGGGGAACCACCATTCAGCCAGGGTGGGGGGGCTCGATCAGTCAGCCAGAGTGAGGGCATCACCAGCTTGTGTTGAGGCATCACCAGCCAGCCAGAGTAGGGGCATCACCAGTCAGTCAACCGGAGTGTGGGCATCACCAGTCAGCTAGAGTGGGGGCATCGCCAGTCAGTCAGCCATAGTGGGGGCATCGCCAGTCAGTCAGCCAAAGTGGGGGCATCGCCAACCTGTTAGAGTGGGGACATCACCAGTCACCCAGAGTGGGGGCAACACCAGTCAGCCAGAGTGGGGTCATCACCAGTCAGCCAGAGTGTGGAGGCATCACCAGTCAGCCAGTTCGTGGCATCATCCGTCAGCCAGAGTGTGGGCATCACCAGTAAGCGAGAGTGGAGGCATCACCAGTAAGCGAGAGTGGGCAAATCACCAGTCAGCCGGAATGGAGGCACCACCAGCCTGCCAGAGTGGAGGTATCACCAACCAGCCTGAGTGGGGGCATATCACCACTCAGCCAGAGTGGGGTCGTCACCAGTAAGCGAGAGTGGAGGCATCACCAGCCAGCTAGAGTGGGGGCTTCGCCAGTCAGCCAGATCAGAGGCATCACCAGTCACCCAGAGTGGGGGCATCACCGGTCATCCAGAGCTGGGGCATCAACAGCCAGCGAGAGTGGGGGTATCTTCAGTCAGCCCTTGTTGGGTCATCACCAGTCAGCCAGAGTGTGGTCATCATCAGTCAACCAGAGTGTTCAGACATCACCAGTCAGCCAGAGTGGTGGCATCACCAGTCAGCCAGAGTGGAGGCATCACCAGTCAGCCAGAGTGGAGGCATCACCAGTCAATCAGAGTGAGGGCATCAGCAACCAGCCAGAGTGGAGGCATCACCAATCAGCCAGAGAGGGGGCATCACCAACCAGCCTGAGTTGGGGCATACCCAGTCAGCCAAAGTGGGGGCATCACCAGTTAGCCAGAGTGGGGGCATCACCAGCCAGAGTGGGGGCATCATCAACCTCTCAGAGTGGGGATATCACCAGCCAGAGTGTTGGCATCATCAGCCAGTTAGGGTGGGGGCATCACCAGCCTGCCAGAGTGGGGGGCATCACCATCCAGAGTGCGTACATCATCAGTCAACCAGAGTGAGGGCATCACCAGTCAGCCAGAGTGGAGGCATCATGCACTTATCAGCCAGAGTGGGGGCATCACCAGCCAGCCAGAGTGGGGGCATCACCAGTGAGCCAGAGTGGGGGTATCAGCAGTCAGCCAGAATGGAGGCATCACCAGTAAACCAGAGTGGAGGCTTCACCAGCCAGACAGAGTAGTTGCTTCAAAAGTCAGCCAGACAGAGAGGGGGCATCACCATCCAGCAAGAGTGTAGATATTTCTAGTCAGAGTGGAGGCATCACCAGACAGTGTGGGGACATCACTAGTTATTCAGAGTAGGGGCATTACCAACCAGAGCGTGGGCATCACCAGTCAACCAGAGTGAGGGCATCACCAGTCAGCCAGAGTGGGGGCATTACCAGCAAACCAGAGTAGTGGCATCACCTGTCAGCCTGAGTGGAGGCATCACTAATCAGCCAGGTGGGGGCATCACCAGTCAGCGAGTGTGTGGTCATCACCATTCAGCCAGAGTTTGGGCATTACCAGTTAGTCAGAGTGGGGGCATCACCAGTCAGCCAGAGTCGGGGCATCACCAGTCAGTGAGAGTGTGGTCATCACCATTCAGCCAGAGTTTGGGCATTACCAGTTAGTCAGAGTGGGGGCATCACCAGTCAGTGAGAGTGTGGTCATCACCATTCAGCCAGAGTTTGGGCATTACCAGTTAGTCAGAGTGGGGGCATCACCAGTCAGCCAGAGTGGGGGCATCACAACCAGCCAGAGTAGTGGCATCACGAGCCAGAGTGGGGGCATCTTCAGCCAGAGCCGTGGCATCACCAGTCAGCCAGAGCCGTGGCATCACCAGTCAGCCAGAGTTGGGGCATCACCAGTATGCCACAGTGGGTGCATCACCAACCAGAGTGGTGGCATCACCAGCCAGCCAGAGTTGGGGCATCACCAGTCTGCCAGAGCGCAGGCATCACCCGCCAGAGGAGGGGCATAACCAGCCAGAGTGGGGGCAGCACCAGCCAGAGTGGGGGCAGGACCAGCCAGAGTGGGGGCAGCACCAGCCAGAGTGGGGGCAGCACCAGCCAGAGTGGGGGCAGCACCAGCCAGAGTGGGGGCATCCCCAGCTAGAGTGGGGGCATCACCAGCCAGAGTGGGGGCATCCCCAGCTAGAGTGGGGGCATCACCAGCCAGCCAGAGTCGGGCCATCACCAGCCAGAGTGGGGGCATAACAAACTAGAGTGGGGGCATCACCAGCCAGCCAGAGTCGGGCCATCACCAGCCAGAGTGGGGGCATAACAAACTAGAGTGGGTGCATCACCAGTCAGCCAGAGTGGGGGGGCATCTCCAGCCAGAGAGGGGGCATAACAAGCCAAAGTGGGGGCATCACGAGCCATAGTGTGGGCATCATCAGTCAGCCAGAGTTGGGGCATCACCAGTTAGCCAGAGTGGGGACATCAGCAGTCAACCAGAGTGGGGGCATCACCAGTCAGCCAAAGTTAGGGCTTCACCAGTCAGTCAGAGTGGGAGCAACCACAAGCCATAGTGGTTGCTTCACCAGTCAGCCAGAGTTGGGGCATCACCAGTCAAAATGGGGGCATCACCAGCCAGCCAGTGTGGGGGCATCACCACTCAGCCAGAGTGGGGGCATCATCAACCAGCCAGAGTAGGGGCATCACCTGCAAGAGTGGTGGCATCACCAGCAAGTCAGAGTGTGGGTATCACCAGCTTGCCAGAGTGGGGGCATCACCAGCCAGAGTTGGGGTATCACTAGCCAGAGTAGGGGCATCACCAGCCAGAGTGTGGGTTTCACCAGTCAGCTAGATTGGGGGCATCTCCAGTCAGACTAAGTGAGGCCATCACCGGTCAGCCACAGTGGGGGCATCACCAGTCAGACAGAGAGGGGGGCATCACCAGTCAGCGAAAGAGTGGGCATCACCAGTCAGCGAGAGTGTTGGCATCTCCGGTCAGCGAGAGTGGGGGCATCAACACTCAGCCAGAGTGTGGGCATTGCCAGTCAGCCAGAGTTGGGGCATCACCAGTCAGCCAGAGTGGGGGCATCACCAGCAAACCAGAGTAGTGGCATCACCTGTCAGCCTGAGTGGAGGCATCACTAATCAGCCAGGTGGGGGCATCACCAGTCAGCGAGTGTGTGGTCATCACCATTCAGCCAGAGTTTGGGCATTACCAGTTAGTCAGAGTGGGGGCATCACCAGTCAGCCAGAGTCGGGGCATCACCAGTCAGTGAGAGTGTGGTCATCACCATTCAGCCAGAGTTTGGGCATTACCAGTTAGTCAGAGTGGGGGCATCACCAGTCAGCCAGAGTCGGGGCATCATCAGTCGGTGAGAGTGTGGGCATAACCAGTCTGCCAGAGTGGGAGCATTACCAGCTAGAGTGATGGCATCACCAGCCAGCCAGATTGGGGGCATCACCAGTCAGCCAGAGTGGAGGCATCACCCGACTGAATTTTAGCATCACCAGCCTGCCAGAGTGGGGGCATCATCAGCCAGAGTGGTGGCATCACCAGTCAGCCAATGTGTGGGGCATCACCAGCCAGCCAGAGTGGGGGCATCACCAGCCAGAGTGGGGGCATCACCAGCTAGAGTGGTGGCATCACCAGTCAGCCAGAGTGGAGGCATCACCCGCCAGAATTTTAGCATCACCAGCTAGCCAGAGTAGGGGCATCACCAGCTAGCCAGAGTAGGGGCATCACCAGCCAGAGTGGTGGCATCACCAGTCAGCCAATGTGGGGGCATCACCAGCCAGCCAGAGTGGGGGCATCACCAGCCAGAGTGGGGGCATCACCAGCTAGAGTGGGGGCATCACCAGCCAGAGTGGGGGCATCACGAGTCAGCCAGAGTGGGGGCATCACCAACCAGAGTGGTGGCATTACCAGCTAGCCGGAGTGGGGCCATCATAAGTAAGAGTGGGGGCATCACCAGCCAGAGTGGGGGCATCACCAGCCAGAGTGAGGGCATCACCAGCCAGAGTGGGGGCATCACCAGTCAGAGTGGGGGCATCACCAGCCAGAGTGAGGGCATCACCAGCCAGAGTGGGGGCATCACCAGTCAGAAATAGTGGGGGCATAACCAACCCGAGTTGTAGCATCTCCACCCAGCCAGTGTGGGGGGCATCACCAGTCATAAAGAGTTGGGGCATCACCAGTCAGCCAGAGTGAGGGCATCACCAGTCAGCCAGAGAGAGGGAATCACCAGCCAGCCAGAGTGTTGGCATCACCAGTCAGCCAGAATGGAGGAATCACCAGCCAGCCAGAGTTGGGGCATCACCAGTCAGCCAGAGTGAGGGCATCACCAGTCAGCCAGAGTGGGGGCATCACCAGCAAACCAGAGTAGTGGCATCACCTGTCAGCCTGAGTGGAGGCATCACTAATCAGCCAGGTGGGGGCATCACCAGTCAGCGAGTGTGTGGTCATCACCATTCAGCCAGAGTTTGGGCATTACCAGTTAGTCAGAGTGGGGGCATCACCAGTCAGCCAGAGTCGGGGCATCACCAGTCAGTGAGAGTGTGGTCATCACCATTCAGCCAGAGTTTGGGCATTACCAGTTAGTCAGAGTGGGGGTATCACCAGTCAGCCAGAGTCGGGGCATCACCAGTCAGTGAGAGTGTGGTCATCACCATTCAGCCAGAGTTTGGGCATTACCAGTTAGTCAGAGTGGGGGCATCACCAGTCAGCCAGAGCCGTGGCATCACCAGTCAGCCAGAGTTGGGGCATCACCAGTCAAAATGGGGGCATCACCAGCCAGCCAGTGTGGGGGCATCACCACTCAGCCAGAGTGGGGGCATCATCAACCAGCCAGAGTGGGGGCATCACCTGCAAGAGTGGTGGCATCACCAGCCAGTCAGAGTGTGGGCATCACCAGCTTGCCAGAGTGGGGGCATCACCAGCCAGAGTTGGGGTATCACTAGCCAGAGTGGGGGCATCACCAGCCAGAGTGTGGGTTTCACCAGTCAGCTAGAGTGGGGGCATCTCCAGTCAGACTAAGTGAGGCCATCACCAGTCAGCCACAGTGGGGGCATCACCAGTAAGCCAGAGAGGGGCGCATCACCAGTCAGCGAAAGAGTGGGCATCACCAGTCAGCGAGAGTGTTGGCATCACCGGTCAGCGAGAGTGGGGGCATCAACACTCAGCCAGAGTGTGGGCATTGCCAGTCAGCCAGAGTTGGAGCATCACCAGCCAGCCGGAGTGGGGACACCACCAATCAGCTAGAGTAGAGGCATCACCAGTCAGAATGAGTGGGGGCATCACCAGTCAGCCAGATTGAGGGCATCACCAGTCAACCAGAGTGGGGGCATCACCAGTCAGCTAGAATGGGGTTATCACCAGCCAGAGTGGCAACCCGTTCTCACACAAGACAGCACATATATGACTTAATGCTTAAAGTCAATATGTTGAATATGAATTAGTAAATATGTGATATATTCCCAGTTACTTTTTTTACCAAGGTCCAAACTCTTCCTCACGTACCAATTTACGTGTCACAGTACCCGTCCGTCAACATAGATAGCAGAATATTCGTGATTGGTTCAATTATAAGGAAAATTGTAGTTTTCAGGTCCCACATGGGTTGTGAAATTTACCTACTGTTGTCCATGCTCTTATAATATTACAGATCAGCTATATCCTATTGAAGGCTCGTAGTTTTGTTTTGAGAAATATTAGTTGTTCTTAGTAAATTATAATAAGCACTATAAATTATTACATAGAATAACAGTGCTTCACCAATCAATATTATATACCATAGTTTGGCTTTAAAAATCTTTAAAGAATGTTTTGTAGGAACGCTAACAGAAAACGATGTTACATTTGAATGTCTATGGGGTAAACTACTGCAAACAGGACGGTATTGTGTCTACTATACCAACTATAGCTAGGATGGGTATATTGTCACCTACCGCCTGTTAGGTGGGAAAGGGGTCCAATACCACCCACAGGATGGGTATGAGGGTCACATCCACCCACAGGATGAGTATGGGGATCACATCCACCCACAGGAAGGGTATGGGGTCCAATACCACCCACAGGATGAGTATGGCGTCCACTACAACCCACAGGATGGGTATGGGGCTCCAACCACCCATAGAATGGGTATGGGGCTCCAACCACAAATAAAATGGGTATAGGGTCCAATAATACCCACTGGATGTTTAAGGCGTCCATTGCCGCGCGTCGAGCTCGAAAACCGCAGCATTCATCTCAGAACCATGCCTATTTCACACAGATTCCTTAATAAACGTAAGAGTTTTATATGTCACAAGAAAGATAGAAATATAAGCTTCATTCTAAATACCTTACCATGGGCATATTTAAATTTAAAGCGAAGATACACGTACTTTTATAATAGCCGAGCTTTAACCCCGGACAGATTGATCGACCGAGCAACTCTCTCTCAGAACAATGTTTATTTCACGTGAATTCGTTAATAAACATATATGTTTTATATGTCTCAAGAAAGGCAGACATATAAGCTTCACTTTAAACACTTTACCATAGACATATTTAAAGTTCTAATGAAGATACATGTATTTTAAAAATTACGGAGCTCCCACCCCGTACAGACTGAACGACAGAGCAACTCTCTCTCAGATCAATGTTTATTTCACGTAAATTCGTTAATAAACACAAATGTTTTATATGTCTTAAGCAAGATAGAAATAAGAGCTTCATTTTCAATACATTACAATAGACATATTTATAGCTCAAGTGAAGATACATATGTTTTTATAGTAGCGCTCAGTAGCTTGTCGGGCATGGAGTGCAGACGCCTACGCACTTGCCGATATATTGTATAATTATCAAAGATACGCTAATAAAGCCTAAAATCTTATATGCCTCCAGAAAGACCGAGATATGAACATTATTATGATTTCACCAAATGAAATATATCATGTTCGAGAACAAAGATATATCAATTTTAAATTAAGTTTCGACTCTTGCTCGGGCGAGAGAGAGGGAGCGACTCTCGCCCCATCTATTGGAGATTCTGTCCACTAAAGACCCAAAGCTACTCAAACCCTCCTAGCATTATTTAAGTAATGAAGTAATATGGTATATTTACTATAATGTGGGTGCTGAATGCAGAACATGAGAAAACATATATTTACTCCAAACTAATATAATTTCATTATGAAATAAGTAAATAAGTAGCATCAAAGGAAGTCGACGGTCCAAGCGTCAATGTTGTGGAACGACTTATCCAAGATATATCGTTGTTTGGAAAGTGTTTGTTGGCATATCCAGTTGTCGCACTTCTCTGCACAAATTATCACAAATTTAAATTATAATGTTAACAAGTAGAATACGTATTTTTAATAAAATCTAACATAGCTAGCCAGAAAACATTTAACATTTATTAAAAAAATATATGTTTGGAAGTTAAATCGACTTCATAGGACAATAGTGTTGTTATATATACTCGTTATTCGTTGACATGCGTTCGCTACTTAAACTACCATGTACTGTACTTATGTGAAATCTCCCATGTCTCTTCGCTCATCTCACCGAACCCTACAGGCTCTGTGATATATTGCTTAATTAATTGAGATTCACAAATAAAGCTTATAATTGTATATGTTATCAAAAAGGCAGAGCTTATTTTAGTTCATTTATTATGCACCCCATACCCATCCTATGGGCGATAGTGGAGTGTTACAGAGGCGCATAATGGGCTCAGGGACTGAGCCCCACAATTCATATAGCCAAGGAAGTTATAATCTTGATAAGCTAGTTACAAAAGTCAATGCACATTGTCACATCAACAATGGGCTCGAGACCGACCACAAGTACAGTTTATAATTTAAGCAACTGACATATATGGAGGGCTAGTGTCACAATTGATTTGTTTATCCTACACATAACCCCCTCTCCCCCATCCAATGGGCAGCGGTGGATAGGTTACAATCAAGTCGTTTTTTGCGTTTTATTCAGAGATTAGATCTTATTGGGTGAGGAAAGATATTCATATTTTAAAGAAGGCTTCTTGGCTGATGCTCTCTATTGATGGAAAATATACAACCTTTTGAAAATCAATGTTAGTTTGATCTAGATATTGTAATTAACGAAAGTATTTATGTCATCTGAAAGGTAGAAATATAGGCTACATCTAAAATCCTTTGTCATAAATATAACTGAAGTGAAAACGAAGATATATGCGTTTTGATAGTTACTTGATGGCTAGCTCTGAGAGTGTGAAGCCCTGCACACCAGCCAATAAATTGTATAATTAGTTTCCATATATTTTAATTAATCTTAAAAATCTATATGTCAGAAGAAATGAAGATGTAGCCGTTAATGTAACAACATTTAAAAATATATATATCTTAAGTTAAATAAATAATATCACCTTATCGCCGGTGTCCGGACACATAAAAATTACCTAGGTATCAGTATCCAGCCAGGCGGGGATCACAGGCTGCACAATACTGATAAATTATGTAATGCACTACTTGTGGTCCATCTCGAACCCATTTATGATGTGACGACTTATAGTGAATTTTGTAACTAGCTCATCAAGATTGTAACTTGCTTAGCTAAATGATTTGTGGGGTTCGGTCCATTCATTTTCTTTCTTTATTATGCACCCCATAATACACATCCCGTGGGCGGTGGTGTAAAGGATTACAGAGGCACATAATCGGTTCAGGAACTGAACCCTCTAGTTCGTTTAGCTAAGCAAATAACAATCTTTTGACGCTAGTTACAAAATTATTAATGTACACATACTTATGCATACATGTACATATTCATACGTATACATATATACATACACATACATATTTAATCACCACCACAAATACACACATCAGTAATCTTTTGTGTCACAAGTGATTCAACAAGAGGCTCACAACAGTCACTATAAAAGGCACTTTACATTTATGAGGAGTCGCACAGTTACTAGTCTTGCTCCACACCCACCCAACTGGGCGGCAGCTTTACAGTCATGTGCTCCACACCCACCCAACTGGGCGGCAGCTTTACAGTCATGTGTTCCACACCCACCCAACTGGGCGGCAGCTTTACAGTCATGTGCTCCACACCCACCCAACTGGGCGGCAGCTTTACAGTCATGTGCTCCACACCCACCCAACTGGGCGGCAGCTTTACAGTCATGTACTCCACACCCACCCAACTGGGCGGCAGCTTTACAGTCATGTGCTCCACACCCACCCAACTGGGCGGCAGCTTTACAGTCATGTGTTCCACACCCATCCAACTGGGCGGCAGCTTTACAGTCATGTGCTCCACACCCACCCAACTGGGCGGCAGCTTTACAGTCATGTGCTCCACACCCACCCAACTGGGCGGCAGCTTTACAGTCATGTACTCCACACCCACCCAACTGGGCGGCAGCTTTACAGTCATGTGCTCCACACCCAGCCAACTGGGCGGCAGCTTTACAGTCATGTGCTCCACACCCACCCAACTGGGCGGCTGCTTTACAGTCATGTGCTCCACACCCACCCAACTGGGCGGCTGCTTTACAGTCATGTGCTCCACACCCACCCAACTGGGCGGCAGCTTTACAGTCATGTGCTCCACACCCACCCAACTGGGCGGCTGCTTTGCAGTCATGTGCTCCACACCCACCCAACTGGGCGGCAGCTTTACAGTCATGTGCTCCACACCCACCCAACTGGGCGGCAGCTTTACAGTCATGTGTATGCATTACCTACAGTAAGCAAATTTTGGATACTTCGCTAAGATTTCGGGCAGCACATCATTATGAATGAAGTACTTACACATTTCATGGACACTATTGATGTTGTTATCTTTAAATTCCGCTATTTTTCACATTCCATTATATAATGACGCAAAGTATGCGAATAGTTCTGCTGACAGAGTTTACATTTAGTCAAATCTACATCATCAGATGTTACAAACTTCCAGAGGTACTTGTAGCTGAGCCTAAACCTAGCAGTGGTAACATCTAGAAGTCTGCTAACATTATTGGATGACCCATAGACGAGCGATTCATCAAAGTTTATACAATATTGTGAAATTGAGAGTCAGTGTAGTAACATAAATTGGTAAATAATAAATATTGTAAGTTAAGAATCTGATGCATGTGTGTGTGTTGGGAAGGGGGGGGCGGGGGTTATACCCTTGGTAAGCGAGAGTGGAAAGTAACCTTAGACGTACTGCGGTCAATGTGGGGGGGGGGGGGAGGGGGAGGGAGGGTGGGAGAGTCAAATCCACCCTCCAACATCTGGGCATAGTACCACCAGCCTCCACAACACTCCATCAGCCTCCAGCTGATGCTTGTAGATGCCTCATCTAACCTCACTTATGTCACACATTAACCTACAGTTCCTGTGATATTTAAACTCCTCATCACAGTGGCGTCTCACCAATATAAACTGTATTGGATTTTGTCCCGAAATAGCTATATGCTGACTGGACGTGTATGTATGTATGTATGTATGTATGTATGTATGTATGTATGTATGTATGTATGTATGTATGTATGTATGTATGTATGTATGTATGTATGTATGTATGTATGCATGTGTGTATGTATGTATTCCCAATCACGTTAAAGACTCCCCCTCTATCATCCAGTTAAAGAGAAAAACAACTATGTACTAAATAATCAACTCCTTGTAACTTTAATTATGCTGACCTTCCTATCTGTATTCAGACTGAGCCTACCATCATTAAAGGTGATTATAACGCTAGCCATAGGAATATTGGTAATTCGCAGTTCAGTAATCGTAACGGCAACCAACTGGTGTCACTATTAGGTAGCCACGATGATGCACAGATTGTGGGTGACCTTGAACCAACGCATATCTACGGAGGTATTCTTGATCTATGTCTCGGTGTCAACGTCTCCCACACCGTGTGCGCCTCGTCAATAGTGCCAGTTATGGCGTCTGATCATCTGGCCATATTAGCCACTGTAAGCATTGGAAGCTCTATCCTCCCTGGTGGAGTGTTCAAGCGGAAGAGGCTGGCTGTGCCCATCGATCAACGAGACAATCTTGTTGCTCATGTGTCAGATTGGTGCAGTTCATCTGAGCCTTCATCAGTTGAAGATTTTAACAATAAGCTCACAGGTACTATCGAGCAGTTTATAGAATCACTTGATTCATCGTCCAGGCCACGTAACCCAAATTACACTGGTCATAGCACTTATGCTTATTATAATGATTCTAAATTGCATGCACTAAAACGCACTGCCAGAATAATTGGACTAGCTTGTAGAAGGACCCGCACTGCTAAAATGCTTCGGCTCTTTCAAGCGGCTCTGGCTAAGGCCAGGGAACGTATGGTGGAGCTGAGGCAGACAGACTGGGAAACTTTTGTCCGTGGTCTCAATTCTCACACGCCACTAAGTCGGGCATGGAAGGATATCAACAAGATCAAAGGGAAAAATGCTGCAGAGATCTCGTACCCTAATCCTCTGCACAGAGCAAATGATCTTGTTGATGCTTGGGCCACGACTTCCAGCTTTGACAGTCTTCCTCTACCCTCACAGAATGAATTAAATGATAGATATACTGATAGGGCAAGGTTCCTTGACTTCATGCTTCATCAAGAGGATGACTGTGACATGCTTTTTACTGAATACAAACTAGATTCTGCTCTACATAAAGGCAAAGCTACATCACCCGGGGAGGATGGAGTTACTTACGGCATACTGCTTATGCTTCTGCTAGTTCCAAGGAATACCTTTCTTCAATTGTATAATATGAGCTATGTAACTGGGGAGCTTCCTAAGTCATGAACCAACAGTGTTATTATTCCCATTCCTAAACCTCACCAGCCGAGTGCTTTATGCCCAGTCTCCCTCACTAGTTGTCTCTATAAGTGTCTTGAGAAGATGGTTCTCAACCGTCTCCTTTACAAAATTAATAATATGTTGTCTCCCCAGATATATGGCTTTATGCATGGAAAGAGTGTACATCACTGTATTACCACATTCCTCGCCCTGCATACTGATAGGTCATATACCACTTTCCTAGATCTTAAGTCAGCCTTTGACATTGCTAACCCACACGTCATTATGAGAGAACTTGCTAAAATGAATGTTGGAATGTTAATGTTAAAAATAGTTCAAACTGAAATAAATATATAACACTGTACGGTACAGTTGTGTTTAATTATGTTTTGCGATTCCTATGGAAAAGGTATTTGTGCACCAAGTACTACTAGGTCATTATGAGATATGCTGAATGTTGTCAATATACCATCTGAATACGCTTCACTTTGCGTTAATCATTGGACGTCCTAATGATTAAGGTCCCCAATAGGACTTAATCAGACCTCAGTGGATAATTTTACTCTCCCTCTCTCTCTCTCTCTCTCTCTCTCTCTCTCTCTCTCTCTCTCTCTCTCTCTCTCTCTCTCTCTCTCTCTCTCTCTCTCTCTCTCTCTCTCTCTCTCTCTCTCTCTCTCTCTCTCTCTCTCTCTCTCTCTCTCTCTCTCTCTCTCTGTGTCTCTGTCTCTTTCTCTCTCTCTCTCTCTCTCTCTCTCTCTCTCTCTCTCTCTCTCTCTCTCTCTCTCTCTCTCTCTCTCTCTCTCTCTCTCTCTCTCTCTCTCTCTCTCTCTCTCTCTCTCTCTCTCTCTCTCTCTCTGTCTCTGTCTCTGTCTCTGTCTCTCTCTCTCTCTCTCAGAGCATCCCCTTATGTGTTGTATGTGGGTGCTGAAGTTCAGTCTCTTGTCTTTGTATAGGTGAAGGAACTTTCCATACTTGTAATACTGGGTATTCATCCGGTGTTCTTACCCTCGACCGCGGCGAGGGTAAGCCGTGGCCGTATGGTCTGAAACCCACAAATATTTACAATGGGGGGTGGGGGGGGGGGGTGGGGGGGGGGGGGGGGGGGGTAACATTTCCTCTTCAAGCACGCGCACACAAATGAACTATGTTACTTAACTGGAAGCACTCGTACAACATAATTTACACGATTTCTCAGGATAATTATACTTCTTACCAGCATATATACAGCATAGTACCTAGGAGGTTCTCTTCAATGATATCTAAGATAATTAAAAGAACCCAAGCAAACCACTGTGGAAATGTGCAGGACAAACATATCAATTGTGACACTAGCTCTCCACTTATGGCATTTGCTTAATTTAGAAACTGTACTTGTGGTCAATCTCGAACCCATGTTGTTGATGTGACGATGTGTTATGAATTTTGTGGCTAGTTCCTCAAGATTGTAACTTGCTTAGATAAATAAATTGTGTGTTCAGTCCCTGAACCCATTATGTGATAAATTAACTAAACTAAAAACTATAGTCTGGCGACGAAGCCTGAACTGCATAATGTAAATAGGGATTAACCAGAAAAAGATATAGGTGAAGAATAACATCAGGTAACTGCGTTAATTACAATATTAGATCAAACTAACATTGATTTTCAAAAGGTTGTATATTTTCCATCAATGGAGAGCATCAGCCAAGAAGCCTTCTTTAAAATATGAATATCTTTCCTCACCCAATAAGATCTAATCTCTGAATAAAACGCAAAAAACGACTTGATTGTAACCTATCCACCGCTGCCCATTGGATGGGGGAGAGGGGGTTATGTGTAGGATAAACAAATCAATTGTGACACTAGCCCTCCATATATGTCAGTTGCTTAAATTATAAACTGTACTTGTGGTCGGTCTCGAGCCCATTGTTGATGTGACAATGTGCATTGACTTTTGTAACTAGCTTATCAAGATTATAACTTCCTTGGCTATATGAATTGTGGGGCTCAGTCCCTGAGCCCATTATGCGCCTCTGTAACACTCCACTATCGCCCATAGGATGGGTATGGGGTGCATAATAAATGAAGTAAAATAAGCTCTGCCTTTTTGATAACATATACAATTATAAGCTTTATTTGTGAATCTCAATTAATTAAGCAATATATCACAGAGCCTGTAGGGTTCGGTGAGATGAGCGAAGAGACATGGGAGATTTCACATAAGTACAGTACATGGTAGTTTAAGTAGCGAACGCATGTCAACGAATAACGAGTATATATAACAACACTATTGTCCTATGAAGTCGATTTAACTTCCAAACATATATTTTTTTAATAAATGTTAAATGTTTTCTGGCTAGCTATGTTAGATTTTATTAAAAATACGTATTCTACTTGTTAACATTATAATTTAAATTTGTGATAATTTGTGCAGAGAAGTGCGACAACTGGATATGCCAACAAACACTTTCCAAACAACGATATATCTTGGATAAGTCGTTCCACAACATTGTCGCTTGGACCGTCGACTTCCTTTGATGCTACTTATTTACTTATTTCATAACGAAATTATATTAGTTTGGAGTAAATATATGTTTTCTCATGTTCTGCATTCAGCACCCACATTATAGTAAATATACCATATTACTTCATTACTTAAATAATGCTAGGAGGGTTTGAGTAGCTTTGGGTCTTTAGTGGACAGAATCTCCAATAGATGGGGCGAGAGTCGCTCCCTCTCTCTCGCCCGAGCAAGAGTCGAAACTTAATTTAAAATTGATATATCTTTGTTCTCGAACATGATATATTTCATTTGGTGAAATCATAATAATGTTCATATCTCGGTCTTTCTGGAGGCATATAAGATTTTAGGCTTTATTAGCGTATCTTTGATAATTATACAATATATCGGCAAGTGCGTAGGCGTCTGCACTCCATGCCCGACAAGCTACTGAGCGCTACTATAAAAACATATGTATCTTCACTTGAGCTATAAATATGTCTATTGTAATATATTGAAAATGAAGCTCTTATTTCTATCTTGCTTAAGACATATAAAACATTTGTGTTTATTAACGAATTTACGTGAAATAAACATTGATCTGAGAGAGAGTTGCTCTGTCGTTCAGTCTGTACGGGGTGGGAGCTCCGTAATTTTTAAAATACATGTATCTTCATTAGAACTTTAAATATGTCTATGGTAAAGTGTTTAAAGTGAAGCTTATATGTCTGCCTTTCTTGAGACATATAAAACATATATGTTTATTAACGAATTCACGTGAAATAAACATTGTTCTGAGAGAGAGTTGCTCGGTCGATCAATCTGTCCGGGGTTAAAGCTCGGCTATTATAAAAGTACATGTATCTTCGCTTTAAATTTAAATATGCCCATGGTAAGGTATTTAGAATGAAGCTTATATTTCTATCTTTCTTGTGACATATAAAACTCTTACGTTTATTAAGGAATCTGTGTGAAATAGGCATGGTTCTGAGATGAATGCTGCGGTTTTCGAGCTCGACGCGCGGCAATGGACGCCTTAAACATCCAGTGGGTGTTATTGGACCCTATACCCATTTTATTTGTGGTTGGAGCCCCATACCCATTCTATGGGTGGTTGGAGCCCCATACCCATCCTGTGGGTTGTAGTTGACGCCATACTCATCCTGTGGGTGGTATTGGACCCCATACCCTTCCTGTGGGTGGATGTGATCCCCATACTCATCCTGTGGGTGGATGTGACCCTCATACCCATCCTGTGGGTGGTATTGGACCCCTTTCCCACCTAACAGGCGGTAGGTGACAATATACCCATCCTAGCTATAGTTGGTATAGTAGACACAATACTGTCCTGTTTACAGTAGTTTACCCCATAGACATTCAAATGTAACATCGTTTTCTGTTAGCGTTCCTACAAAACATTCTTTAAAGATTTTTAAAGCCAAACTATGGTATATAATATTGATTGGTGAAGCACTGTTATTCTATGTAATAATTTATAGTGCTTATTATAATTTACTAAGAACAACTAATATTTCTCAAAACAAAACTACGAGCCTTCAATAGGATATAGCTGATCTGTAATATTATAAGAGCATGGACAACAGTAGGTAAATTTCACAACCCATGTGGGACCTGAAAACTACAATTTTCCTTATAATTGAACCAATCACGAATATTCTGCTATCTATGTTGACGGACGGGTACTGTGACACGTAAATTGGTACGTGAGGATGAGTTTGGACCTTGGTAAAAAAAGTAACTGGGAATATATCACATATTTACTAATTCATATTCAACATATTGACTTTAAGCATTAAGTCATATATGTGCTGTCTTGTGTGAGAACGGGTTGAGAGTGGGGGCATCACCAGCCAGAGTGGGGGCATCACCAACCAGTCAGATTTGAGGCATCACCAGCCAGAATGGAGGCATCACCAGCCAGCCAGGGTGAGGGCATCAGCAGCATGCCAGAGTGGGGGTCTCATCAGCCAGAGTGGGGGCATCACCAGCCAGAGTGTAGGCATCACCAGCCAGAGTGTAGGCATCACCAGTCAGCCAGAGTGGGGGCATCACCAGTCAGCCAGAGTGGGGGCATCACCAGTCAGCGAGAGTGGGGGGCTCGACTACTCAGCCAGAGTGAGGGAATCACCAGCCCGTGTTGAGGCATCACCAGCGAGCCTGAGTGTGGGCATCACCAGTCAGCCAGAGTGGGGGGCATTACCTGACAGCCAGAGTGAGAGCATCACCATTCAGAGTGTGGCATCGACAGTCAGCCAGAGTGGAGGCACCACCAGCCTGCAAGAATGGAGGCATAGTCAGCCAGCCAGACTAGGGGCGTCACCAGTCAGCCAGAGTGGAGGCTTCACCAGTCAGCCAGAATGGAGGCATCACCAGCCAGACAGAGTAGAGGCTTCACCTGTCAGCCAGAGTGGAGGCATCACTAGTCAGCCAGGGTGGAAGCATCATCAGTCAGCCAGAGAGGGGGCATCACTAGCCAGCAAGAGTGTGTACATCTCCAGTCAGAGTGGGTGCATCACCAGACAGAGTGGGGGCATCACCAGCCAGCCAGAGTGGGGTCATCACCAGCCAGCCAGAGTGGGGGCATCACAAGTCAGCTAGAGTGGGGGAATCACCAGTCAGCCAGAGTAGGGGCATCAAAAGTAAGCAAGTATGTGGGCATCACCATTCAGCCAGAGTGTGGAGGCATCACCAGTCAGCTAGAGGGGGTGCTTCACCAACCAGCCTGAGTGGGGGCATCACCAGTCAGCCAGAGTGGGGGCATCACTAGCCAGCCAGAGTGAGAGCATCACCAGTCAGAGTGGGGGCATTACCAGTCAGTCAGAGTGGGGGCATTACCAGTCAGCCAGAGTGGGGGCATTACCAGTCAGCCAGACTAGGGGCATCACCAGTCAGCCAGAATGGAGGCTTCACCAGTCAGCTAGAGTGGGGGCATCACCATCCAGCCTGAGTGGGGGCATCACCAGTCAGCCAGAGTGGGGGCATCACCAGTAAGCGAGAGTGGGGGCATCCCCAGTCAGGCAGATTGGGGGCATCACCCGTCAGCCAGAGTGTGGGCAACAGCAGTCAGACAGAGTGTGGGCATCACCAGTAAGCAAGAGTGGGGGCATCACCAGTCAGCCCGAATGGGGGAATCACCAGAAAGCGAGAGTGGAGGCATCACCAGCCAGCCAGAGTGTGTTCATCACCAGCCAGCCAGAGTGGGGGCACCACAAGTCAGCCAGAGTGGGGGAACCAACATTCAGCCAGGGTGGGGGCGCTCGATCAGTCAGCCAGAGTGAGGGCATCACCAGCTTGTGTTGAGGCATCACCAGCCAGCCAGAGTAGGGGCATCACCAGTCAGTCAACCGGAGTGTGGGCATCACCAGTCAGCTAGAGTGGGGGCATCGCCAGTCAGTCAGCCAAAGTGGGGGTATCGCCAGTCAGTCAGCCAAAGTGGGGGCATCGCCAACCTGTTAGAGTGGGGACATCACCAGTCACCCAGAGTGGGGGCAACACCAGTCAGCCAGAGTGGGGTCATCACCAGTCAGCCAGAGTGTGGAGGCATCACCAGTCAGCCAGTTCGTGGCATCATCCGTCAGCCAGAGTGTGGGCATCACCAGTAAGCGAGAGTGGAGGCATCACCAGTAAGCGAGAGTGGGCGCATCACCAGTCAGCCGGAATGGAGGCACCACCAGCCTGCCAGAGTGGAGGTATCACCAACCAGCCTGAGTGGGGGCATATCACCACTCAGCCAGAGTGGGGTCGTCACCAGTAAGCGAGAGTGGAGGCATCACCAGCCAGCCAGAGTGGGGGCTTCGCCAGTCAGCCAGATCAGAGGCATCACCAGTCACCCAGAGTGGGGGCATCACCGGTCATCCAGAGCTGGGGCATCAACAGCCAGCGAGAGTGGGGGCATCTTCAGTCAGCCCTTGTTGGGTCATCACCAGTCAGCCAGAGTGTGGTCATCATCAGTCAACCAGAGTGTTCAGACATCACCAGTCAGCCAGAGTGGTGGCATCACCAGTCAGCCAGAGTGGAGGCATCACCAGTCAGCCAGAGTGGAGGCATCACCAGTCAACCAGAGTGAGGGCATCAGCAACCAGCCAGAGTGGAGGCATCACCAATCAGCCAGAGAGGGGGCATCACCAACCAGCCTGAGTTGGGGCATACCCAGTCAGCCAAAGTGGGGGCATCACCAGTTAGCCAGAGTGGGGGCATCACCAGCCAGAGTGGGGGCATCATCAACCTCTCAGAGTGGGGATATCACCAGCCAGAGTGTTGGCATCATCAGCCAGTTAGGGTGGGGGCATCACCAGCCTGCCAGAGTGGGGGCATCACCATCCAGAGTGCGTACATCATCAGTCAACCAGAGTGAGGGCATCACCAGTCAGCCAGAGTGGAGGCATCATGCACTTATCAGCCAGAGTGGGGGCATCACCAGCCAGCCAGAGTGGGGGCATCACCAGTGAGCCAGAGTGGGGGTATCAGCAGTCAGCCAGAATGGAGGCATCACCAGTAAACCAGAGTGGAGGCTTCACCAGCCAGACAGAGTAGTTGCTTCAAAAGTCAGCCAGACAGAGAGGGGGCATCACCATCCAGCAAGAGTGTAGATATTTCTAGTCAGAGTGGAGGCATCACCAGACAGTGTGGGGACATCACCAGTTATTCAGAGTAGGGGCATTACCAACCAGAGCGTGGGCATCACCAGTCAACCAGAGTGGGAGCCTCACTAGCCAGCTAGAGTGGGGGCATCACCAGTCAGAGTGGGGACATCACAAATCAGCTAGAGTGGAGGCATCACCAGTCAGCCAGATTGAGGGCATCACCAGTCAACCAGAGTGGGGCATCACCATTCAGCTAGAGTGGGGGCATCACCAGCCAGAGTGGGGGCATCACCAGTCAGCCAAACAGGGAGCATCACCAGCAATAGTGGGGGCATCACCAGCCAGACAGAGTGAGGGCATCAAAAGTCAGCCAGAGTGAGCGCATCACCAGCCAGAGTGGGGGGCATCACCAACCAGTCAGAGTTGAGGCATCACCAGTCAGCCAGAGTGGGGACATTACTAGTCAGCCAGAGTCGATGCCTCACCAGCCAGCCGGAGTGGTGGCATCACCAGTTAGCCAGAGTGGGGTCATCACCAGTCAACCAGAGTGTTGAGACATCACCAGTCAGCCAGAGTGGTAGCATCGCCAGTCAGCCAGAGTGGTGGTATAACTAGCCAGCAGAGGGGGGGCATCACCAGTCAGCCAGAGTGATTGCATCACCAGTCAACCAGAGTGGGGGCATCAGCAACCAGCCAGAGTGAAGGCATCACCAGTCAGTCAAGCAGAGTGGGGGCATCACCAGTCAGTCAGCCAGAGTGAGGGCATCGCCAGCCAGTCAGCCAGAATAAGGGCATCACCAGTCAGTCAACCGGAGTGTGGGCATCACCAGTCAGCCAGAGTGTGGCAATCACCAGTCAGTCAGCCAGAGTGTTGGCATCACCAGTAAACGAGAGTGGGGGCATCCCCAGTCAGGCAGAGTGGAGGCTTCACCAGTCAGCCAGAGTGTTGGCATCACCAGTAAGCGAGAGTGGGGGCATCCCCAGTCAGGCAGATTGGGGGGCATCACCCGTCAGCCAGAGTGTGGGCCACAGCAGTCAGCCAGAGTGTGGGCATCATTAGTAAGCAAGAGTGGGGGCATCACCAGTCAGCCAGAATGGGGAAATCACCAGTAAGCGAGAGTGGAGGCATCACCAGCCAGCCAGAGTGGGGGCTTCGCCAGTCAGCCAGAGTGGGGGCACCACCAGTCAGCCAGATCGGAGGCATCACCAGTCAGCCAGAGTGGGGGCATTACTAGTCAGCCAGAGTGGTTGCATCACCAGCCAGGCCGAGTGTGGGCATCTCCAGTCAGCCAGAGTGGGGGCACCACCAGTCAGCCAGATCGGAGGCATCACCAGTCAGCCAGAGAGGGGGCATTACTAGTCAGCCAGAGTGGTTGCATCACCAGCCAGGCCGAGTGTGGGCATCTCCAGTCAGCCAGAGTGGGGGCATCACCGGTCAGCCAGAGCTGGGACATCAACAGCCAGCGAGAGTGTGGGCATCACCAGCCAGCTAGAGTGGGGGCATCTTCAATCAGCCATTGTTGGGGCATCACCAGTCAGCCAGAGTCTTGTCATCACCAGTCAACCAGAGTGTTGAGACATCATCAGTCAGCCAGAGTGGGGGTATAACCAGCCAGCCAGAGTGGGGGCATCACCAGTCAGTCAGAGTGATGGAATCATCAGTCATCCAAAGTGGGGGCATCACCAGCAAGCCTGAGTAGGGGGGCATGTCCAGTCAGCCAGAGTGGAGACATCACCAGTCAGCATGAGTGGGGGCATCACCAGTCAGCCAGAATAGGGGCATCACCAGTCAGCCAGAGTGGAGGCATCACCAGTCAGCCAGAGTTATGGCATCATCAGTCAGCCAGAGTTATGGCATCATCAGTCAGCCAGAGTGGGGGCATAACAAGCCAGCCTGAGTGGGGGCATGTCCAGTCAGCCAGAGTGGGGGCATTACCAGAAAGCGAGAGTGGGAACATCACCAGTCAACCAGATTGCGGGCATCACCAGTAAGCCAGAGTGAGAGCATCATCAGTCAGCCGGAATTGGGGCATCACCAGTAATCGAGAGTGGAGGCATCACCAGCCAGCCAGAGTGGGGGCTTCACCGGTCAGCCATAGAGGGGGCATCACCAGTCAGCCACATCGGAGGCATCACCAGTCAGCAAGAGTGGGGGCATTACTAGTCAGCCAGAGTGGATGCCTCACCAGCCAGCCAGAGTGGTGACATCACCAGCCAGGCCGAGTGTGGGCATCACTAGTCAGCCAGAGTGGGGGCATCACCTGTCAACCAGAGCTTGGGCATCACCAGCCAGCGAGTGTGGGGGGCATCACCAGCCAGCCAGAGCGGGGGCATCTCCAGTCAGCCAGAGTAGGGGCATCACCAGTCAGCTAAAGTGTCGTCATCACCAGTCAACCAAAGTGTGGAGGCATCACCAGTCAGCCAGAGTAGGGGCATCACCAGTCAGCTAAAGTGTCGTCATCACCAGTCAACCAAAGTGTGGAGGCATCACCAGTCAGCCAGAGTGGTGGCATCACCAGTCAGCCAGAGTGTGAGCATCACCAGTAAGCCAGAGTGGGGGCTGTTGGGAAGAAAGCTAACTCTCTATTAATTGATTGATATTTAATTAACAAATTAATTTAAATTAATCGAAGGACCACCTTATTTTGACTTAAAAGGGAAACAGATAAAGTTAAATGATAAGGACAGAAATATCAGTGCCTATGGATAAGAAACTATTAAAGGTTATTCTTTAAACGTTAATGAGCTGTATAATATTAATGTTCGAGAATAAACTTTCCGTCCTTCACATAATTGGGGGTTAATACTAGAAGTAATCTACTCCTAGTACGCTTCTTCGAGGCTGGTTCTTGCCCGAATAAAAATTAGTAATTCTTCTAAATACTATTAAGAAACATTATATGAATTAATTAATGGTAAAAAGATTATATGTTGATTAATCAAGCAATTATTCTCATTTGACTTTTATGAGGCTAACATATTACGTTAGATATCTCAAATCAAATAAACTAAATCTCTTCGACTGATCTATAATTTTCTCAATTAATTTAAAGAAATAATAGAAAAGATTTCAGCTGCTTAGCTGTAATAGTGAACGGAGAGGAAGAGGTGCAATGGCGTCGTCTGCTACTTGCTGCAACACGTGAGTTCAAGCATGGCGTGGGAACATGAGGACCACAACCGCTTACAACACAAGCTGAAATTTCAACTATATATACAAATTGGTTACACTTACTTTATAATATATTCACTTTGCCATAAAAGGAATGAATTTAATTCCTTATGGACGTACTTATTGTTTGGGGAGATCGCGAAGCATAACGATGGACAGTGCACAGTAAAATGATATACCTAGAGATCTCACGATATAACAAATATTAGGGCACTTAACACTTTCGCCTGGGCATGACGCAGCATTGCGTCATCCGTTTACTGGTGGTAATTCCGGGGATGACGCAGCATTGCGTCATCCACTTTAAATAATCGCCAAAAATCGGGTTTTTATCAGATTTTTTGGGGACTGGTTTTAAAATGCGCGCCGATGTCTTCCCATTTTCCTTGTTGAGCCTCGTGGCCCTCAGGCGGCTTGGCACATACCGTGGGCCCATTGCTTTCGCTCCACTGTTGTGACCAATGTCGCCTCCCCTCGCATCTCAAACATGTGAACATTTCGCCTATTTTCCGTGGCTATATTTCTTACTGCGGCTTTAGAAACTATCTACGCTTACTCCACGATGGATAGTGATCATGAACAAGTCCCTTCCAGGAAGAAAATTGCGAAAGAAAGGCTTGAAAAGGGCGGGAATTGGGAGTGTAGGAGGAAGGCGGCTGAGAACTCACTCGCGGCTAACGCGTGGCCCGTCTTCAACTCGTCGGCGGTTGGAGCGTGACCAGGTTTTTTATTTGATATGCTAATGTTCCTCTAGAGAATTTTATTGCGAACCCATTGAGACCAAAATGAAAGACCTAAGATAAAAATTGAGGTGACCAGAGTGAAAATAGTGAAAACATTTTATCGCGTTTGCGCGCTCCTGGGTAACTCGTTCGCACTTTCTCCGTTTGCTGCGGGTAATTAGCCGGGCTTTTGCAGTTTATATGCATTTAGTGCTGTAGAGAATTCTATTGCGAACACAATGATACCAAACTTAATCTCGTAGGACGAGAATTAAGGTGACAAAGTTGAAGAGAGTATACACTTTTCAGATTTTACGCGCACTCCTGTGACACCCTGGGTCCCATATCGCACAGTTGAGGGGTGGCGAGCGGGGTGCACCAAAGTGTTAACCTGCTGGTTGTCCACCGAAGCAATTCCAGATTGCTACTGAAGTAATTGCACGCTCCTAGGCCGATTAAATGGAAGGGCCTATTGTAGTATGGATGGAAATTGACTCTCCCGGGACGCACGATGTAATTGTTGGCGTCTCTTCACGTCCTCACGGCGTGGTAGCTCAAGACAAATGGTGGCGTCTCTCCGCCCTCCCTCAACTCGTCTCTCGCATTCACAACAGAAATTACTAATCACGGATAATTCTTTTCTCTGTAATTACTGATGTAATGCGTTAATGAGATCCGGGTTGCAATTATAAGGAATTAAATATCATATTCTCGTTAAACGGTGTTAATCGAGAAATGGAGAGAAATTTTATTTCCTCCATAGTATTCATACGTAACAGATAAAACTGCTACTTGATAATAATTTCAGTTAATAATTCTCGGTTTTGGATTATTGGGAGCTATATTATCCGTAGTTAATTATTGTATGGAATACTGATAATTTTAGAGAACCACATTCAATTCTCTAACATATTGGTAATAAATATGTTTAAATGTACATTATCTGACGCAATCCTGCCTCTCGATGTCGTGAGAATATTAGCAATAGGCTCAGATAAAGAAATATTAATTTATATTAACACTACCGTTAGTGAAATTAATAACTACTGTAATTAGTATATAATAATGATGTAATATAATACAATGGTAGTGTGTTAGTGTAGGAAATTTCCAACATAACTCCGGGGGGGGAAAACTCGGGTCGCTGTTCAATGTTGAGTACTAACGTACCTATCCCGAAGTTAATATTAATGTTAGTATGTTAGTACGTTAGTACTCACATAACGGATGTCCCGTAATTGTCAAGGACAGACAAGACTAAGTCTTGTAAAGGAACTGATGTTAAATGTAAAACATGGAATTGTGAATCATCTAAAGTTAATAACTACTAAAACCTACAATGTACTCAAAGACTGGTGTCGCGATGACATGTAACGGTTATGTTACTAAGTCTTAAAGTTTTGTAAACTCATAGATGCTCTAGATGGAATAATGTTATAGATGATACCCTACACAAATCAATTAATGATTAAATTATACAATTTAAGGTAACTGAGAATCCACTGTGAGGTGAATGTCTTGGATCATTGGGACTTGTTACTGATTTGTTACTTGACGTCACAAAACAGCATCATCATTATTACTCAAATTGGATGGTAAATTATTTGCTCCTAGTCAGAGCTATAATAGGCTTGTAGTTTCCGTCTACATTGTTGAGCAGCTGCTCTAGGTGGGCGGGTGCTTGGTGGATCAGAATTGTTGTCTTCAGAAACTGTAGGTGAAGTTGGTTCTGTTAAACACTCTCGTTCTGCTAATTCGAGAGGTACCAATTTCTGTAATGTTTTTAGGGTAGTAGTGCCTTGGCACAAAACCCGCACTACTCTCAGGATGCCTTGGTGATCTGGGTGGATAGAGACAATTGTGCCTATTGGCCATTCTGACCTGGGTCCATCACTGTCAACCATTACTAGGTCTCCAGGTTTGAGTTGAACTTTATTATAGGGGCTCGAAGCTCCATAGTGGTACTCTCGTAGAGCTGTGAGGTACTCTCGAGTCCACACCTCATTCCACCTTTCAATTACTCTCGAGAGATGTTGGTAACTTTCCACTAAATCACTCGTAGTCACATGGGAAGGGTCAACGGGATCCTCTTCTGCCAAAGGTATCAGAGGGCTCAGCAGGCCTCCATGTATTAAATGTGAGGGACTCAGGGGTTCTCTCTGTGAGAAGTCATCTGATAGGTAAGTTAATGGGCGATTGTTGACTCGCGCCTCAATTTCCACGACGAGTGTTTGGAGTTCAGAGAAACTAATTTTCTGTCAATGCAAGGTCTTCCTTAAACATTTCTTGACAGTCCCTATCATACGTTCGTAGAACCCACCTTGACAGGGGGCTCTGGGAGCAATAAATTTCCAGTGGCATTGTCGTCTCTGCATGACAGACTGCACTTCTGGATGATTCCCTATCTCTCATAGGCAGGCTTCTCCTGCCACAAAATTTGAACCATTATCAGATATCATTAGTTTGGGACAGGATCTGCGAGCTGCAAATCTACGAAAAGCTTGGATGAAGGCTTCGGCACTCATGTCAGAAGTCACTTCTAGATGTACGGCTTGTGTGGTTGCACACATGAAGAGACAAATATAAGCTTTCACTGGTATCTTCTCTGGAGAACCAAGGCGCCTGTGTAATCGACACCAGTGGTCTCAAAAGGACGAAGATGGACTATTCTCTCCTTAGGGAGTGGTGGAGGTCCTGGGTAAGGACACACTCGAACGTCGTATCTTTTGCAGATTACACAGAACTTAATGATTAATTTGACAGTTTGACGACCTTGGGGAAGCCAATATTTCTGTCTCAAGTCGGTGAGAGTGTCCAACACTCCACCATGCAAAGTACCATATTGATGATGATGTAAAACTAGAAGTTTGGAAATAATGTGGTGACGTGGTAAAAGGATCGGATTCTTTGTATCCAAATCAATTTCTGCATGAAACAGACGTCCTCCACACCTTAATATATTATGAGTGTTGGTATCATACCAGATACCTAGCGACTTGGATAATTTATCTGGAAGATTTTCATATTCACTTCCATACGTCTCTTGTTGTGCACGTTTGATCCAGTAGAGGATAGGATTGGGAAACTTATGTCTGATACCTATCTTAGCAAGAAAGTCAAACACATGTGCTGTCACTCTTAATAACTTACTCAAGTTAGAATAATTGTGAGGATTAATAGCTGAGATTCGATGAGGTTCTGGGTCTTTCATAGGAGTAGTGATACTGGTCACTATTACTTGTGGTTTCTGTTTGGGTCACTGACCACTAACAAGCCATGAAGGTCCATTAAACCACATCGAAGACTTGATTAGTTGTTTTAAGGTTAACCCTCTTGATAAGTAATCTGCAGGATTGTCCTTAGTGGGGACATGTCTGAATTTATATCCAGCAGATAATTCGTGAATTTCCCTAACGCGATTACTAACGTAGGGAGTTTTATTGTTGTTATTTCTTACCCATTGTAAGACTGCCTCATTGTCTGACCACACTACGATTTCACCAAATATTATTGAGTGTTCTGGTCAGGCAATGAGACAATCGTACTCCTACCAGCAATGCAGTTAACTCCATTTGAGGTAAAGATCTCTTCTTGATTGGAGCAACTCTTGCTTTAGATGTGAGTAAAATTGATTGTGCACTATTGACTAAGTAGGCTGCAGCGCCATACGCTTTGGTAGAGGCATCGCAAAAAAAACTTGCAAATTTGTGGGTAAGTTTTGTCCTGAAGCGTTACGAGGAAATTTCAAAACACCTAATTGATTAAAATCCGTTGCGAGTATTTGCCATTTATCTTGCAACTCAATTGGCAATGGATCAACCCATCCCATATGTTTCTGCCAGCATTCCTGCATGAGGAGTTTGCCCCCCTTATTAATATAGGACTAAGTAAGCCTAAAGGGTCAAATGGTTGACTGACATACGAGAGTAATTTTCTCATGGTAAGGGATGTATTATTGGTATGTACTGACTTGACATTCATCTCACCAGTACCTGTGTTCCATTCCACGTCCAGAACTTTTAATTGATTAGGCACCTGATAACCCGGAAATTCTTTCTCGATTATCTGGTTTAATGATTTATTGTTTGAGGCCCATGATTGTTGTGGCATATTGGCTCCTAACAACTCTCGATTAGCCTCATGGTATATTTCTACCAATTTGGATTTGTCATTAGTAGTTCCCGGAAATTATCGACATACAAGTTGTCACTGATCTCTGTTTCATAAGGGCTATTTGACTTCCTCAAATGTGTATCTAATGTGGCTTGAAGTAGAAACGGTGAAGAAGTCGCACCGAATAGCACAGAGGCAAACCGGTAGGTTATGACATCACTGTCAGGATCCAGTGGGTCTTTAATCCAGAGAAATTTGGTGTAATTACGATCCTCCTCTTGCAAGCCTACTCTAAGGAAAGCTTTACTGATATCAGCAGTATAAGCGAAAATACCAGTGCGGAATCGTAATAATACATAATGTAGCCTTTGTGTTAGGCTAAGTCCAGTTTGGAGACATTCATTCAAGGACACGCTGTTTGGTTTCACTTTGGCACTACAGTTGAAGACAATACGTATTGGCGTTGTCAATGAATCTTTCACCACAGCATGACGGGGTAAATAGTGACCTGTTTTCGGTCATCATTATCAACAACTTCGATAAGTTTACTATTGAGTTGTTGTTGAATTAATTGATGATACATGTTCAATTTATCTGGGTGTTTCTTCAGCCGTATTAATTGAGACTGTAAATGAGAGGCTGCCATGAAATAATTAACTGGAAGTTGTGGATGATTCAACTTCCATGGCAGTCTCACCCAGTATTGTTTGTCTTTATAGACAACTGTGTCCAGATATTGCTGGTAAGTCCACGTATTATCAGGGCTTGGTTTATCAGGGACAATACCTAAAGTGTCTAAATCCCACAGACGATGTACAGGTGGATCAGACTCATTATCTTCAGATATTTCTCTGAAATGTAGGGGTGACTGTTCCAAGCCTAGTCACGCTACTATTGAATTGTTAGTTTGTTGGTTGACGCTGTTATTTGTTGGAAAAGCACCGGTCCAGTAAGCAATTTGCCTCCAGCAGATGACAACAAATTCATTCCATGTTGTCTGGTGCATCCTGTTATAAATTTATAATAATAGTCAGCACCTATTAGGATACCAACATCTGTGAGGCAGTCAGAATTTATTTTGTGATCTGCTAGCCTCATGTGGTTTCGTTTGAGATATCTCGCAGTGCGAATTAGTCCTGTGTCCTGCAGGTCTGAAGGAAGTTTATCTACTACTACCGCTTGTATTGGACTAGTGGAAGATCCAAGACTCACTAACACCTTGACTACTTGGTATTCACGAGGTCCACTATTAGTCAAGAACCCAGAAATATTCAGTCTCACAATTTTGGCAGGTTTAAAATTTAACTGCTCGACTAATTGTTGTGTGATGAAGGTTTTCTGTGATCCTTGATCAAAGAGACCTCTAGTGTTAACTCTAGACTTCCTATCAATTAGTTTGAGTTAAGCTGTAGGCAGAGTGGTATTGATGTACCTAGCTATATTGCACTGTGGTAGAATTCATAGAATCCTCCCTAGGTGTCACAGATTGTGTAGAAGTTTTTCTACATAAGGCATAATGATGTACACCTTTGTTGCATCTACTGCATAACCGTAGTTGCACTACACATTTACTGGGATCAGGAAAACCCATGCACTTGATACATCTGTGTAATTCTTGTAGCCGGTTAATCCTGGTATTAAAGTTAGGGTAAACAGTGCATTTGTAGGTGACATGTTCTTGATCACAGAACAGACACCTTCTCTCTCTGGCTGAGTTTGTCCTTTTAGTAGACATATCAGTTGCAACGTCAGAGGGAGATACAGAATAACTACCTACACTACCACTCCTTTTTCCAGTGGATGGAGTAGTCCTAGGTTTGGATTTATTGGACTTATTCAAAGTCGATTTGGGTTTGACTGAGTTGTCAAGGTTAGGTTGTTTAGACTCAGGTTTAATCTTATCATGAGTCTTCAACCTGTTAACCGTTATTCTCAGTCCCTCGAATATTTGCCCGAGAGTGAGAAACTCGGTTTTATAGTGAGAGCAGGTTTCTGCTACAATATTTCGAAGTAATTTCCTCTGTAAAAGTAACTTAATTGACAATTATGAGGCTGGTACATCAACTTTAGTACCTAAGGCCTTCACTAGAGACTCTACTTCTAGCCTGAAGCTTTGAAGTGAGTCTGGTCGGTTACTTGGTGCATTCAGATCCAGCAACTGGTAATACAGGTTAGCTATACTCAACTCCTTGTTGCAATAGTTCAACTTTAATAGTTTTATAGCTTCCTCATAATTACTCTCAGTGAGAGTTAGGTTATTTATGACCTTTTTAGCCTCCCCTTTGAGAAGACTAGTCAGGTATGAGAATTTAGAAACTCTATCAAGAGAAGATTTCTTATGTATATGTACTTCAAATGAAGTCCAAAATGTGTCCCAATTTTTTTCATCCAGCCCTGCAAATGTAGGTAAGTCTAAAGTAGGTAGACGAACCTCAGGTAATTGATTACTGGATTGAGACATAGTATTATTTGCATTAGATTTATTTTGTTTTACTATATTGGATATTACATCAATTTTATCTTGAGTCTCATCTTCATACTGAGAAATATCTGCTAGATTTTGATCTATTTCATCAGGATCAGTTACAGTTGCATTCAGTAGGTTGAGATAAGACTGGCATGAAGATCTGTCTTGATCAAATTTGAGATCAGCTACTCTCAATGATGTTTCTAGTTGATAGTAATCAATGGGAGTTGCTTTAGACAAAGTATCAGACTAATTAATTAGACTGGTTAAGTGACCTTTAAGGCCAATATAGGTTCTCCTTAATTGTTCAGGAGTAGCCATGTTGACTTTAAATCCAAGTTTCATAGGACTTGAATAGGTATTACTAGTGAAGCCTGGGTACTTGCTCATTAGTTGACAAGTAATATTGAATATAGCCTAAATTAATCTAGCTAAATTACACTCTACCTCACTCGAGGTTAAATGTACCTGCCTAACAATAAGTAGCTAAGGATTTTGAGCAGCGCTTGAATGTCACCATTAACTTTCTTCGGGCTAGCTCTTCTTTATCACCATTAGATGTAATAGTGATCATTCAGCAGCACTCAAAATTCATACACATAAATAATTGATATGGATATACTCTAATCAGAGTTACTATAAAGTTGGAATCCCACCCTTGTTAGGGTCAGCACAAGAATGAGTAATGTATGCACTACTGACTAGTCCAAGACTAGTTGTAAGAATTTCTACCTAAACTACTAATTTATTTAGTCTGCATTTGTGCAAAACTCAGCACAATCACAGCCTAAATACCTACCTAATAAAGGTTGGCATTGATTAATTTGTGGTGCAATAATGTGAATATATAGTTGTGCTGTGTTTTTTTTTTTTTTTTTTAGATTTTATAGTTTATATAAAGGTGCACTTGCACACACAGGTGAGAATACAAATATGTACAATTAAATTTGGCTTGCCAGCTACAGCCTTTTATGGTGGTTGATTGTGTTGATCAACTTGTCAACTACATGTGACCTAGACTCACCTGACAGGTGTACACCATCTCTTGCCAGGTTTTGCCTGTATGGTCTGGCTGTAAATTGAATGTAAGTGGCATCCAATCGTACTCTCTTCCTCAGCCTAAAGTTTATATATTTGGCAGCTCTTTGGTAATATTCTGGACTCACTCCCCAAAGATTATTATTGCTTAGTGTGCGAGGTTCCACCAATGTGAACACTACTTAACTGGTAACAAGTTTAAATGAGGAAATTATTGTTTTAAGGTAATTAATTACCTCAGCTGGGTGTCGAGTAGGATGGATGTCATTACCACCTAAATAAATAATAGTTAGATGGTGAGGCCACTCTAACGTAGGTGTTAATGTGGAGTTATTATAGAAATTATTAGCTGTTGCGCCTGGTGACCTGAAGATTCTTACCTCAGTGTGAGGTATAGGTCTGAGTGTTGTGGGCAATTGACTGTGTCCCACTAGTGCTACTTTATATATGAGGTATTAGCAGCAAATAAATTGCTGTGTATTAGGCTAGCCTATGTGGTACCCTGCTGGTAGCCATGATTAATAAAATGTGGTTAGCCTAGATTACTACACACAGTAATTAGTTATGATTATGGTATTAATTGTAATATATCCTGTTCGAAGGACCATATTTTTGTGTTGGAAAGAAAGCTTACTCTATTAATTGATTGATATTTAATTAAATTAATTTCGAGAAGCACTTTGAATCGTAAACATTAATTTAAGAGAAGTAAATGATAACTTTTGGGTACGTTATTTAAACATTGGTTAGGTGTGACGACGCCTGAAACACCGTATAGAGGCGAGACGCTTCACGCACCTATCATGTAGAGGAGGAACCAGTCACCTATGTAACACCTTCGTGATATACCCATCACCTTCTCTGAGGAGGCCAGGCGCGAGCAACTTCGCAGGAGCAGGTGGCGGACGGTGGGGGTGAAGGTGGCCAAGCGGTAGACGTGTTGGATATTTCCAACATCGAATACAACATTGTTGTATTCTCATTACTTATTACTAATCATATTAATATTGTAGTAAGTAAAATTAACAACTCGTAGAATTCTCCTGTACTAATAATTCATCTGTGCATTAGGCTAGAATTCTCACGTCATCTAACGCTAGTATTGCGTCAGATTTCTTTACAGTAAAACACATTATATACAATTTGTGTGAGAATTAAATACGATTCTCCATAATTAAAGCATTCTGTATGACAACTGATTGCAGACGAATTGTTTTCTAACTAAAAGCCGAATAGAGCGTTAGAATTATACCGTCTACCTCGCAGTAGTGTTAACGTCATCAATGAATGCTATGGGGAGACATTAATTCTTCTCCCTTGTATCTTTACTATTCTTAAATAGTTAAATAATAATATTTCGTTCCTCTAAATAATAAACCCGTCCAGTCTTTAGAGTTTCAAGCGCGAATGCGAGAAATATTAATGTTCATGCCAATAATTTGTGTAATGAACGTCGACTCGGCGTGGGGGGAGGGACGCGACGCCATCCTCAGTCGGTGACGGTCTTGGGAAGCGGACACGTGCAAGGCCAGAAGGAGGCAAAGCCACGCTTACCGTACTCACAAAAGACGCCATTGTCCAGTAAATAGGACACGTGTGTCTATCTACAGATGAAAGCCGCCACTGTGAGGCGTGAACGACCTTGCAGATAATATCTTCAACTAGTGCTGGTGTTAAATAAGGGACCCCTAGACTTGGTTCCTGACGACACGTGATCAGCCAACTTGAAACGCATCAATCCAGGATAGGTTCACCGGAGCCTGGGATGCGAAATTACGGCAATCTTAATACTTACACAGTGCCCACAGCTAAGTACCTTTTATTTGATGCATCATTTACAGGTTTAATAATAGCGGGGTGATTGCGCGTCACGCGGCACGACAACACCTAATAACAGGTGATTAGAAATTTCTCTGTAGATATCAATAATCTTGAATATGTATTGAGCAGTTAAATCAATTGCTACTGGTAGTTATTTATTTTGCAGCTCGAGAGACGAATTCCTCATGCTGTCTTCTCCATGTTAACCGTGTCAGACGTCGGTGTACCAGACTTGGAGATTAAGAGGACTGCCAGGGTTATCTAAAGGAATCTATTACCAGCTAAGGCTTATTTCTTTTATTCATAACATTACAATTTGATACATTCAGAATGTTTTCAACATAATGTGTGATTTACTGTAATTCATTATTATGCACATATTCATGTTCTTCTTTGTATGAATAATATTATATTCAACATTAATTATAGGATTAGATTATTATTAATAGAATTAGTGAACGAACCACACTGATTCCTGGACGTACTGACCTCCAGTAATAACCCCCCAATGTAGGTGTTTGAGGTTTGGTTTAATAATACAGCCCATTAATTATTCTTATGATCATACTTTCTAGTCATATCCATAGTCACTGGTTTCTTCTAGAATTTTATCTAATGATCTGAAATTCTCAGTTTCCCTCTTTACTTTAAAAGCGGGTGGTCCTTCGTAATTTAATTTACTACTTTAATTATTAATTAATCAGAATCAAACCCAAATATCCCACAAGACGAGCCCCAGAGTCGAGATGACGGCCACAGTTACAAACCTGCAACACACACCAAGCTTAAGTTCAGGGTCACGACTCTGTGGCACAATATACATGACCTCTCGACTCCATGAAGCATACCTAGTCAAACTGTCTGATCGCTCTCGTTGAATATTCCATAACCTTTAACATTGTTGAGAATTAAATGTATTTACTGCTTGATGTTTCAAGTTGAATCAAGTCTCCTGATATGTAAACTTTAGGCTTTCAGCAGATAATTAGATGCATTAGTTAGTATTTATATGACTCAGTCAAATAATCAGCATCTATTAAATAATCCACGAATGGATCAGTGTGTAACACCATAAAGATATTTAGTTGAATTATATTTTATGTTACATACAACATGAGTCAGTCAGACAGGATTTGAGGCGCCAGACTACCGGCCTGTAGTAATTAAAAAGTCACACCTCTAGGGTGTTCATGACTACAAGTTGACCAGGGGTAAGGTCGCGTGAATTGACCTTGCTTCTGCTAAGCTAATAATTGCAGACGGTTGGTGGTGTCTTTTCATGAAACAAGTCGCTGTCCAGGCGTGGTAGGTAGATGGCCTGAGGCTATTTACCTAGTAGGCCGAGCCAGCTCCAGGGTTCCTCCATAAATACTCAGGGAACTGTACATTTGAGAGCATAGAGCATCACTAAAAAACAGAGCAGACAGCGAGGCAGGACGATTGAACAGCAGCCGAGACCAGGCTGTCGGCCGGACGGGGGGGACTCTGCCTGTCAACCCCCTCCACCCTCTCTCTATCCAACTTCGGCTCAGACACTTGGTGAGTTGAACTGTAAGGTGGCAAATTTAGTGTGGTTCCCACTGAAGGTGTTGTGTGATTTTCAGGGGCAGACAGCCATAGTGTTCTCAGTGTCTTTTGTGGTGACTCACATTGTACATTTATCCTGACATGAAGAACATTAAGTTCCTTGTCTTGCATGTACTGAGTTTAGAATAGATGGTGGCAGCCCTTTCTACCTTCTACTTTTCCTTTCTGTTCCTCTCCGTATTCTCAGTCTCTCCCTAATTTCTTTTAAAACTTTCCCTTTCACCTGACCACACTCCTCGCGACTACCAGACTCCTTCGCATACTCCCCCCCACCTCCCTTCCACCTCTCTACCTCCCTCACCACAAATCCAAACCCATTGCTTCATTATTCATTTCCTTTCCTTCTCAATTTCCGATACCTTACAGGTGTACAGCTCACCAGAACCTCAACATTACAGCACTTGTCTGTAAGCGTCTCCATGAAGCACAGAGAACATTAAGGCAACACTTCCCAGCCACCATTTACAAACAGATAACTGGTCAGAATACTTTAAAACCAAATAAAATTACGACACATATCACATAATTATAATTCCTGCACCATTAACACAACCTCAGCCATGCACACCAGAACAAGCCCAAACAACCCATCAGAATCTCACAAACAGAAGACACTCACCAGAACCAGAGATAGACGAAGATCTGGTTGAGGATGTTGAGCGGGAGGACGCAGAGAGCATCGTGTCGCTTGATGGTCCCTGAAGGACCGAAGTTGTGGAAGGTGCACTTGCCCACCTTGGGGAAGATCTCCTCCATCGGGTCCAAACCTTTCATTAAGTCTTGGGTATAGCTTAAGACCCTCGGTCCATACTTGGCGAACCCAAACCCCAAGAACCTGAATAAAATGGATGGTTAATTTTACTTAAAGTTGCTTGAACACATTCAGCAATTAAACAACCAATTAAAGAGACTAAGAAAATTTTTACTTATATGGAAATAAACACATAAAAATTATATATAACAAATAAATTTAAATATGGAAAGACCTAAGAGCATTATTTAAGAAAGCGCAGTTCAGAGTGTGAACAATTGAGCCGAGGACTGGAAGTTCTTCAACTCAGGTCTCATTGTTGCGATACAAATAGATTCTAAGTTGTTTTGAGATCAATTCGATGTGAATTATAAGTCAGAGCAGAACAGTGAAATACTCGTAAGGGAAAGGGGAAGGGAGTTGACCATTTCTTCCCAGTGATCCCTAACACTAGAGGAGGCAATTGGCCTCAGAGGCACACCTGTGCAGTGAGAGGCACTTATGTACACAGGTATATTAGTTAAGGTTTGGTGTTGGAAGCGTTTCCCACACACCCAACGTTACGTTTCGAACGTTACGAACTTCAAACAGAGCTGGATATCTTAGAAGAACTACTATAAAGCAATAAAGTTAAGTATGATGGGAACTTTCTTAATATATACAAGAAATATGAATTTTGTCCCAAGATCATTAGGTACAGAGTAGATAACTCTAGGTATTATTACGGTTACAGTGATGAAGATCAGTGAGTACTGATGATTATTACAGTGATGAAGGTAGTGAGTACTGATGATTATTACAGTGATGAAGGTAGTGAGTACTGATGATTATTACAGTGATGAAGGTAGTGAGTACTGATGATTATTACAGTGATGAAGGTAGTGAGTACTGATGATTATTACAGTGATGAAGGTAGTGAGTACTGATGATTATTACAGTGATGAAGGTAGTGAGTACTGATGATTATTACAGTGATGAAGGTTGTGAGTACTGATGATTATTACAGTGATGAAAATAGTGAGTACTGATGATTCTTACAGTGATGAAGATAGTGTGTACTGATGATTATTACAGTGATTAAGAAAGTGTGTAGTGAAGATATGGGCGCCATTACCCAAGCAGCCCCTGGGTACTCCTCTTTACCTGCTTGATGGGGTTCTGGGAGTTCTTCTACTCTTCGGGCCGGGTTGACTTGTGAGAGTTTGGTCCACCAGGCTGTTGCTTGGAGCGGCCCGCAGGCCCACATACCCACCACAGCCCGGTTGGTCCGGCACTCCTTGAAGGAATAAATCTAGTTTCCTCTTGAAGATGTCCACGGTTGTTCCGGAAATATTTCTTATGCTCGCTGGGAGGATGTTGAAGAACTGTGGACCTCTGATATTTATACGGTGTTCTCTGATTGTGCCTATGACACACCTGCTCTTCTCTGGTTCTATTCAGCATTTTCTTCCATATCGTTCACTCCAGTACGTTACTTTACTGTGTAGATTTGGTACTTGGCCCTCCAGTATCTTCCAGGTGTATATTATTTGGTATCTCTCTCGTCTTCTTTCTAGTGACAACATTTGGAGAGCTTTGAGACGATCCCAATAATTTAGGTGCTTTATCGCGTCTATGCGTGCCGTATATGTTCTCTGTATTCCCTCTATTTCAGCAATCTCTCTTACTCTGAAAGGGAAAATGAGTACTGAGCAGTACTCAAGACGGGACAACACAAGTGACTTGAAGAGTACAACCACTGTGATGGATCCCTGGATTGGAAAGTTCTCATAATCCATCCGATCATTTTTCTGGCTGACGCAATATTTGTCACATACATTTTTAGTACATACATATATTTCTTTAGAAGTATATTAAAAAAACATATATATTTTAAATTAGCGAATTTAAAATATATATGTTTTATATATATAGCTCGGTATATAAAACATATATATAAAATATATATGTTTTATATATATAGCTATATATATTTTATATATATAGCTTTTATATATATATAGCTATATATATATATATATATAGGTTGAGCTCGGCGACCAGGCCGCTCACACAGCCTCTCTCCAGCCGCTTCCAGATGAAGCGAGGCACGAAGAACATCCCAGCCTACGGACGGAACTGTATTGTAAAAGTGGCCTGACCGTGGCCTGGCTGTAGGGGAGGAGTCATTTAGTGAAGGAAGTACCGTGCTTCTACACTACAGCAATGTTCTTGGTCTACTATTTCCCTGTATTTGTGTTGTATTCTGAAACTTCTGTGGAAGTGTTTCCTCTCTGTGTTCGTTGTGTTGTGGGGTCACCGGGTCTAGGAACCGGTTAGGATGAGATGCTTAAGTAGTTTGTATTCCGATCTCAGTTATCCGGCCATGTATTTATTGAGCTCCTGTTTTCGTTGTATATTTTGTTATGTTCATTGCATTTTGTTCACAATACGTTGAATATTGTGCTCTATACCTTACCTTGAGGTTACCTTAAGGTGCTTCCGGGGCTTAGCGTCCCCGCGGCCCGGTCGTCAACAAGGCCTCCTGGTTGCTGGACTGATCAACCAGGCTGTTGGACGCGGCTGCTCGCAGCCTGACGTATGAGTCACAGCCTGGTTAATCAGGTATCCTTTGGAGGTGCTTTCCAGTTCTCTCTTGAACACTGTGAGGGGATTGCCAGTTATGACCCTTATGTGTAGTGGAAGCGTGTTGAACAGTCTCGGGCCTCTGGTGTTGATAGAGTTCTCTCTCAGAGTACCTGTTGCACCTCTGCTTTTCAACGGGGGTATTCTGCACATCCTGCCATGTCTTCTGGTCTCATGTGGTGTTATTTCTGTGTGCAGGTTTGGGACCAGCCCCTCTAATATTTTCCACGTGTAAATTATTATGTATCTCTCCCGCCTGCGCTCAAGGGAGTACAGATTTAGGCTCTTTTAGTCGGTCCCACTAGTTTAGGTGTTTTACTGAGTGGATTCTAGCAGTAAAGGATCTCTGCATGCTCTCCAGGTCAGCAATTTCTCCAGCTTTGAAAGGGGCTGTCATTGTGCAGCAGTACTCCACTCTTGAGAGCACAAGCGTTTTGAAAAGTATCATCATCGGTATAGCATCTCTAGTGTGAAAAGTTCTTGTTATTCAACCTGTCATTTTTCTTGCAGTTGTGACGGCTACTTTATTGTGTTCTTTAAAGGTAAGGTCTTCCGACATGAGTACACCCAGATCCTTTACATTTCCTTTGCGTTCTATGTTATGATTTGCCTGAGTTTTGTACGTGGTTTCCGTTTTTATATTTTCATTTTTTCCATAGCGCATGAGCTGGATTTATCTTCGTTAAACACCATATTATTTTCTGTAGCCCATAGAAAGACCTGATCTACATCTGACTGGAGGTTTGCCGTGTCCTCTATATTGCCTACTCTCATGAAGATCCTAGTGTCATCTGCAAAGGATGATACAGTGCTATAGGTTGTTTTCTTGTCTATGTCTGATATGAGGATGAGAAAAAGTACTGGAGCAAGCACAGTACCCTGGGGGACTGAGCTCTTCACGGTTGATGGGCTGGATTTTATTTTGCTCACTATTACACATTGGGTTCTGTTGGTCATGAAATTGTAGATCCATCTGCCTATTTTTCCGGTAATTCCTTTTGGATGCATTTTATGTGCAATAACGACATGATCACATTTATCAAAAGCTTTCGCGAAATCTGTGTAAATTACATCAGCGTTTTGTTTGTCTTCCATAGCATCTAATGCCATATCATAGTGGTTCAGCAACTGCGACAGGCTAGAGCGCCCTGTTCTGAAACCATGTTGTCCGGGGTTATGGAGATGCTGTGATTCCATTTATTTTGTCATCTTACTTTTTAGCACTCTCTCAAAATTTGTTATAATGTGCGATGTTAGAGCTATCGGTCTGTAATTTTTGCCTCTGCCTTATTTCCTCCTTTATGAAGTGGTGCTATCTATGCTGTTTTTAGTATATCAGGAATAACGCCAGTATCTAGGCTTTGTCTCCACAGAATGTGGTGGGCCATCGATAGTGTTTTTTTACAGTTCTTGATGAATATGGAGTTCCAAGAATCCGGGCCTGGTGCAGAGTGCATAGGCATACTGTTTATGGCTTCTTCAAAATCTAGTGGGGATAGGTGACGTCAGATACATGGTTTGATGTTGGTATCATATCCATGAAAAAATCATATGGGTTATCAATCTTTAGTGCGTTTAATGGCTCACTGAAAATAGAGTCGTACTGCTTCCTCAGTAGCTCGCTCATTTCTTTGTTGTCATCGGTGAAAGTTCCATCTCCCTTTCCCAGGGGCCCGATACTAGATGTGGTTTTTGATCTTGATTTTGCATAGGAGAAAAAATATTTTGGATTTCTCTCTATTTCACTGAAGGCCTTTTGCTCTCTTTTCCTCTCCTGGGTTTTGTATGATTCTTGTAGCTTGAGTTCAATTGTTTCTATTTCTCTACCTAACCTTCTTCGCTGTTCTTCAGATAGGGTGCGACTCTCAAGTTGTTCCGCGATTCGTTTTCTTCGCCTATATAAGGAACGACGTTCCCGTTCCAATCTGCATCTCTTTCTCTTTTTCTTAGGGGTATGCGGTTTGAACATATTTCTAGTGCTACTGAGCTTATATTTTCCAGGCACTGGTTCAGGTTTGCAATTTCCAGCTGTTCTTCCCAGTTTATTTATGTGAAGTCCTGGTTTATTTGCTCCCAGTTTATCTGTTTATTATTGAAGTAGAATTTGCTGAAATCTCCTCCACCGGGAATCTGGACTGGTTTTGAAGGTCCATTCCCCATGGTTGTCATAACTTTAATTAAGTTGTGATTTGAGTAACTGGTATTTGTAATCATTATTAGTGAAAATGAGGCCAGCGTGTTCTCCTTCCTAGTTGGTTCTACTATTTGGTTGTTTAAGGCAAACCTGTCGCACATCCGTAGCAAGTCATTTGCATGTGCCTGTTCATTTAGGCTACTTCCTGGTATTCTTTCTGATATTACTGTATTAGCCAGGTGCTGCCATTTCATGTCCCATAGGTTAAATTCCCCAAGCAGGATGATGTTCGGAGCTGGATCTTTCGGTTTCCGGAGTTTCAGTATGTTATTGATATTCTCACCTCCTTCATGATTGCCACCAATTATACTCTGTTAGTATCCTTCCCCTGCTAACTTCCTTCGAAACATTTAACATTCAACATATATATTGGTCACTTACTTACTTCTTCCAAAATATTTTCCTTGGCCGAAAAATTATTGTTTATTTTTCCGTATTTCCTCATTCACAGTGTATTTAAAATGTAATCTTTTCCATGCCGCGTTCTTTGATAACTCTTCCATTTTGTTGCCTCTCTCGCTCACTTTGTATCAATAAAATCCATTCATTTGTCTTCTCACTAACAGTTCTTGCCAGTTCGTCATCCCATGGAACAGTTCTCCTTAAGTCTTGTACCAGTTTGTGCAGCGCTACACTCACACGTTCCTGGTGATCTTATCCAGTCTTTATTGTGTAGACCACACTAAGACCCCTGCTTTGTCCACAGCCTCTCCAGGACCACATTATGGTTTGGTGCCACTTTGGCCCAATAGTGTTAGGTGATCCACATCCTAGTTATATAAAAGCTGACACCGTATCGTTGTTAATAACATTTCATTCACTTGGACCATGTCAAACCACCTGGGCTGGACAGGAGATGGTAGGGTGGTGTGTCCTGGCCACCATGGAGGGTGGTGTATCCTGGCCACCATGGAGGGTGGTGTGTCCTGGCCACCATGGAGGGTGGTGTGTCCTGGCCACCGTGGAGGGTGGTGTGTCCTGGCCACCATGGAGGGTGGTGTGTCCTGGCCACCGTGGAGGGTGGTGTGTCCTGGCCACCGTGGAGGGTGGTGTGTCCTGGCCACCGTGGAGGGTGGTGTGTCCTGGCCACCGTGGAGGGTGGTGTGTCTTGGCCACCGTGGAGGGTGGTGTCCTGGCCACCATGGAGGGTGGTGTGTCCTGGCCACCATGGAGGGTGGTGTGTCCTGGCCACCATGGAGGGTGGTGTGTCTTGGCCACCGTGCAGGGTGGTGTGTCCTGGCCACCGTGGAGGGTGGTGTCCTGGACACCGTGGAGGGTGGTGTGTCCTGGCCTCCGTGGAAGATGGAGTCCTGGCCACAGTGGAGGGAGGTGTGTCCTGGCCACCGTGGAGGGTGGTGTGTTCTGGCCTACGTGGAAGATGGAGTCCTGGCCACAGTGGAGGGAGGTGTACTCACCTAGTTGTACTCACCTAGTTGTGTTTGCGGGGGTTGAGCTCTGGCTCTTTGGTCCCGCCTCTCAACCGTCAATCAACAGGTGTACAGATTCCTGAGCCTATCGGGCTCTGTCATATCTACACTTGAAACTGTGTATGGAGTCAGCCTCCACCACATCACCCCCTAATGCATTCCATTTGTCAACCACTCTGACACTAAAAAAGTTCTTTCTAATATCTCTGTGGCTCATTTGGGCACTCAGTTTCCACCTGTGTCCCCTTGTGCGTGTTCCCCTTGTATTAAATAGACTGTCTTTATCTACCCTATCAATCCCCTTCAGAATCTTGAATGTGGTGATCATGTCCCCCCTAACTCTTCTGTCTTCCAGCGAAGTGAGGTTTAATTCCCGTAGTCTCTCCTCGTAGCTCATACCTCTCAGCTCGGGTACTAGTCTGGTGGCAAACCTTTGAACCTTTTCCAGTTTAGTCTTATCCTTGACTAGATATGGACTCCATGCTGGGGCTGCATACTCCAGGATTGGCCTGACATTTGTGGTATACAAAGTTCTGAATGATTCTTTACACAAGTTTCTGAATGCCGTTCGTATGTTGGCCAGCCTGGCATATGCCGCTGATGTTATCCGCTTGAAATCTGCTGCAGGAGACAGGTCTGGCGTGATATCAACCCCCAAGTCTTTTTCCTTCTCTGACTCCTGAAGAATTTCCTCTCCCAGATGATACCTTGTATCTGGCCTCCTGCTCCCTACACCTATCTTCATTACATTACATTTGGTTGGGTTAAACTCTAACAACCATTTGTTCGACCATTCCTTCAGCTTGTCTAGGTCTTCTTGAAGCCTCAAACAGTCCTCTTCTGTTTTAATCCTTCTCATAATTTTAGCATCGTCCGCAAACATTGAGAGAAATGAATCAATACCCTCCGGGAGATCATTTACATATATCAGAAACAAGATAGGACCGAGTACAGAGCCCTGTGGGACTCCACTGGTGACTTCACGCCAATCGGAGGTCTCACCCCTCACCGTAACTCTCTGCTTCCTATTGCTTAGATACTCCCTTATCCACTGGAGCACCTTTCCAGCTACACCTGCCTGTCTCTCCAGCTTATGTACCAGCCTCTTATGCGGTACTGTGTCAAAGGCTTTCCGACAATCCAAGAAAATGCAGTCCGCCCAGCCCTCTCTTTCTTGCTTAATCTGTGTCACCTGATCGTAGAATTCTATCAAGCCCGTAAGGCAAGATTTACCCTCCCTGAATCCATGTTGGCGATTTGTCACGAAGTCCCTTCTCTCCAGATGTGTTACCAGGTTTTTTCTCACGATCTTCTCCATCACCTTGCTTGGTATACAAAGTCAAGGACACTGGCCTGTAGTTCAGTGCCTCTTGTCTGTCGCCCTTTTTGTATATTGGGACCACATTCGCCGTCTTCCATATTTCTGGTAGGTCTCCCATCTCTAGTGACTTACTATACACTATGGAGAGTGGCAGGCAAAGTGCCTCTGCACACTCTTTCAGTACCCATGGTGAGATCCCATCTGGACCAACAGCCTTTCTAACATCCAGATCCAGCAGGTGTCTCTTGACCTCCTCTCTCGTAATTTCGAACTCCTCCAAGGCCGCCTGGTTTACCTCCCTTTCTCCTAGCACAGTGACCTCACCCTGTTCTATTGTGAAGACCTCCTGGAACCTCTTGTTGAGTTCCTCACACACCTCTCTGTCATTCTCTGTATACCTGTCCTCGCCTGTTCTAAGTTTCAATACCTGTTCTTTCACTGTTGTTTTCCTTCTGATGTGACTGTGGAGTAGCTTTGGTTCGGTCTTGGCTTTGTTTGCTATATCATTTTCAAAAGTTTTCTCTGCTTCTCTTCTCACCCTGACGTACTCATTCCTGGTTCTCTGGTATCTCTCTCTGTTTTCTGGTGTTCTGTTATTCCGGAAGTTCCTCCACGCCTTTTTGTTCAGTTTCTTCGCTTCCATACATGCCCTATTATACCATGGATTCTTCTGTTGCTTCTCGGATTTTTCCCTTTGGGCCGGGATGAACCTGTTTACTGCCTCCTGACACTTTTGGGTAACATAGTCCATCATACCCTGTACAGACTTGTCTCTGAGGTCTGTGTCCCAAGGTATTTCACTTAGGAAACTTCTCATCTGTTCATAATTCCCCTTTCGGTATGCCAGCCTTTTGATTCCTGATTCCAGGTGTGTCCTGGCCACCGTGGAGGCTGGTGTCCTGGCCACCGTGGAGGGAGGTATGTCCTGGCCACCGTGGAGGCTGGTGTCCTGGCCACCGTGGAGGGTGGTGTGTCCTGGCCACCGTGGAGGGTGGTGTGTCCTGGCCACCGTGGAGGGTGGTGTCCTGGACACCGTGGAGGGTGGTGTGTCCTGGCCACCGTGGAGGGAGGTATGTCCTGGCCACCGTGGAGGCTGGTGTCCTGGCCACCGTGGAGGGTGGTGTGTCCTGGCCACCGTGGAGGGTGGTGTGTCCTGGCCACCGTTAAGGGAGGTGTGTCCTGGCCACCGTGGAGGGAGGTGTGTCCTGGCCACCGTAGAGGGTGGTGTATCCTGGCCACCGTGGAGGGTGGTGTGTCCTGGCCACCGTGGAGGGTGGTGTGTCCTGGCCACCATGGAGGGTGGCGTGTCCTGGCCACCGTGGAGGGTGGTGTGTCCTGGCCACCATGGAGGGTGGTGTGTTCTGGCCACCGTGGAAGATGGAGTCCTGGCCACAGTGGAGGGTGGTGTGTCCTGGCCACAATGGAGGGTGGTGTGTCCTGGCCACCGTGGAGGGAGGTGTATCCTGGCCACCGTGGAGGGTGGTGTGTCCTGGCCACCGTGGAGGGTGGTGTGTCCTGGCCACCGTGGAGGGTGGTGTCCTGGCCACCATGGAGGGTAGTGTCCTGGCCACCGTGGAGGGTGCTGTGTCCTGGCCACCGTGGAGGGTGCTGTGTCCTGGCCACCATGTAGGGTGGTGTGTTCTGGCCACCGTGGAAGATAGAGTCCTGGCCACAGTGGAGGGAGGTGTGTCCTGGCCACCGTGGAGGGAGGTGTGTCCTGGCCACCATGTAGGGTGGTGTGTCCTGGCCATAATGGAGGGTGGTGTCCTGGCTACCGTGGAGGGTGGTGTGTCCTGGCCACCGTGGAGGGTGGTGTGTCCTGGCCACCGTGGAGGGTGGTGTGTCCTGGCCACCGTGGAGGGTGGTGTCCTGGCCACCGTGGAGGGTGGTGTGTCCTGGCCACCGTGGAGGGTGGTGTGTCCTGGCCACCGTGGAGGGTGGTGTGTCCTGGACACCGTGGAGGGTGGTGTGTCCTGGCCACCATGGAGGGTGGTGTGTCCTGGCCACCATGGAGGGTGGTGTGTCCTGGCCACTGTGGAGGGTGGTGTGTCCTGGCCACCGTGGAGGGTGGTGTGTCCTGGCCACCGTGGAGGGAGGTGTGTCCTGGTCACCGTGGAGGGTGGTGTGTCCTGGCCACCGTGGAGGGTGGTGTGTCCTGGCCACCATGGGGGGTGGTGTGTCCTGGCCACCATGGAGGGTGGTGTGTCCTGGCCACATGGAGGGTGGTGTGTCCTGGCCACCATGGAGGGTGGTGTGTCCTGGCCACCATGGAGGGTGGTGTGTCCTGGCCACCGTGGAGGGAGGTGTGTCCTGGCTACCATGTAGGGTGGTGTGTCCTGGCCACCGTGGAGGGTGGTGTGTCCTGGCCACCATGGAGGGTGGTGTGTCCTGGCCACCGTGGAGGGTGGTGTGTTCTGGCCACCGTGGAGGGTGGTGTCCTGGCCACCATGGAGGGTGGTGTCCTGGCCACCGTGGAGGGTGGTGTGTTCTGGCCACCGTGGGGGGTGGTGTGTCCTGGCCACCGTGGGGGGTGGTGTGTCCTGGCCACCGTGGAGGGTGGTGTGTCCTGGCCACCGTGGAGGGTGGTGTGTCCTGGCCACCGTGGAGGGAGGTGTGTCCTGGCCCCCGTGGAGGGTGGTGTGTCCTGGCCACCGTGGAGGGTGGTGTCCTGGCCACCGTGGAGGGTGGTGTGTCCTGGCCACCGTGGAGGGTGGTGTGTCCTGGCCACCGTGGAGGGTGGTGTGTCCTGGCCACCATGGAGGGTGGTGTGTCCTGGCCACCATGGAGGGTGGTGTGTCCTGGCCACCGTGGAGGGTGGTGTGTCCTGGCCACCGTGGAGGGTGGTGTGTCCTGGCTACCGTGGAGGGAGGTGTGTCCTGGCCACCGTGGAGGGTGGTGTGTCCTGGCCAACGTGGAGGGTGGTGTGTCCTGGCCACCATGGAGGGTGGTGTGTCCTGGCCACCATGGAGGGTGGTGTGTCCTGGCCACCATGGAGGGTGGTGTGTCCTGGCCACCATGGAGGGTGGTGTGTCCTGGCCACCATGGAGGGTGGTGTGTCCTGGCCACCATGGAGGGTGGTGTGTCCTGGCCACCGTGGAGGGAGGTGTGTCCTGGCCACCATGTAGGGTGGTGTGTCCTGGCCACCGTGGAGGGTGGTGTGTCCTGGCCACCATGGAGGGTGGTGTGTCCTTGCCACCGTGGAGGGTGGTGTGTTCTGGCGACCATGGAGGGTGGTGTGTCCTGGCCACCATGGAGGGTGGTGTCCTGGACACCGTGGAGGGTGGTGTGTCCTGGCCACCATGGAGGGTGGTGTGTCCTGGCCACCATGGAGGGTGGTGTGTCCTGGCCACCATGGAGGGTGGTGTGTCCTGGCCACCGTGGAGGGAGGTGTGTCCTGGCCACCATGTAGGGTGGTGTGTCCTGGCCACCGTGGAGGGTGGTGTGTCCTGGCCACCATGGAGGGTGGTGTGTCCTGGCCACCGTGGAGGGTGCTGTGTTCTGGCCACCGTGGAGGGTCGTGTCCTGGCCACCATGGAGGGTGGTGTCCTGGCCACCGTGGAGGGTGGTGTGTTCTGGCCACCGTGGGGGGTGGTGTGTCCTGGCCACCGTGGGGGGTGGTGTGTCCTGGCCACCGTGGAGGGTGGTGTGTCCTGGCCACCGTGGAGGGTGGTGTGTCCTGGCCACCGTGGAGGGAGGTGTGTCCTGGCCACCGTGGAGGGTGGTGTGTCCTGGCCACCGTGGAGGGTGGTGTCCTGGCCACCGTGGAGGGTGGTGTGTCCTGGCCACCGTGGAGGGTGGTGTGTCCTGGCCACCGTGGAGGGTGGTGTGTCCTGGCCACCGTGGAGGGTGGTGTGTCCTGGCCACCATGGAGGGTGGTGTGTCCTGGCCACCGTGGAGGGTGGTGTGTCCTGGCCACCGTGGAGGGTGGTGTGTCCTGGCCACCGTGGAGGGAGGTGTGTCCTGGCCACCTGGAGGGTGGTGTGTCCTGGCCAACGTGGAGGGTGGTGTGTCCTGGCCACCATTTAGGGTGGTGTGTCCTGGCCACCATGGAGGGTGGTGTGTCCTGGCCACCATGGAGGGTGGTGTATCCTGGCCACCATGGAGAGTGGTGTGTCCTGGCCACCATGGAGGGTGGTGTGTCCTGGCCACCGTGGAGGGAGGTGTGTCCTGGCCACCATGTAGGGTGGTGTGTCCTGGCCACCGTGGAGGGTGGTGTGTCCTGGCCACCATGGAGGGTGGTGTGTCCTTGCCACCATGGAGGGTGGTGTGTTCTGGCGACCATGGAGGGTGGTGTGTCCTGGCCACCATGGAGGGTGGTGTCCTGGACACCGTGGAGGGTGGTGTGTCCTGGCCACCATGGAGGGTGGTGTGTCCTGGCCACCATGGAGGGTGGTGTGTCCTGGCCACCATGGAGGGTGGTGTGTCCTGGCCACCGTGGAGGGAGGTGTGTCCTGGCCACCATGTAGGGTGGTGTGTCCTGGCCAACGTGGAGGGTGGTGTGTCCTGGCCACCGTGGAGGGTGGTGTGTCCTGGCCACCGTGGAGGGTGGTGTGTCCTGGCCACCGTGGAGGGTGGTGTGTCCTGGCCACCGTGGAGGGTGGTGTGTCCTGGCCACCGTGGAGGGTGGTGTGTCCTGGCCACCGTGGAGGGTGGTGTGTCCTGGCCACCGTGGAGGGTGGTGTGTCCTGGCCACCGTGGAGGGTGGTGTCCTGGCCACCGTGGAGGGTGGTGTGTCCTGGCCACCGTGGAGGGTGGTGTGTCCTGGCCACCGTGGAGGGTGGTGTGTCCTGGCCACCAGTGGAGGGTGGTGTGTCCTGGCCACCAGTGGAGGGTGGTGTGTCCTGGCCACCGTGGAGGGTGGTGTGTCCTGGCCACCGTGGAGGGTGGTGTGTCCTGGCCACCGTGGAGGGTGGTGTGTCCTGGCCACCGTGGAGGGTGGTGTGTCCTGGCCACCGTGGAGGGTGGTGTGTCCTGGCCACCAGTGGAGGGTGGTGTGTCCTGGCCACCATGGAGGGTGGTGTGTCCTGGCCACCAGTGGAGGGTGGTGTGTCCTGGCCACCATGGAGGGTGGTGTGTCCTGGCCACCATGGAGGGTGGTGTGTCCTGGCCACCGTGGAGGGTGGTGTGTCCTGGCCACCAGTGGAGGGTGGTGTGTCCTGGCCACCGTGGAGGGTGGTGTGTCCTGGCCACCATGGAGGGTGGTGTGTCCTGGCCACCGTGGAGGGTGGTGTGTCCTGGCCACCGTGGAGGGTGGTGTGTCCTGGCCACCGTGGAGGGTGGTGTGTCCTGGCCACCGTGGAGGGTGGTGTGTCCTGGCCACCATGGAGGGTGGTGTGTCCTGGCCACCATGGAGGGTGGTGTGTCCTGGCCACCGTGGAGGGTGGTGTGTCCTGGCCACCGTGGAGGGTGGTGTGTCCTGGCCACCGTGGAGGGTGGTGTGTCCTGGCCACCGTGGAGGGTGGTGTGTCCTGGCCACCGTGGAGGGTGGTGTGTCCTGGCCACCGTGGAGGGTGGTGTGTCCTGGCCACCGTGGAGGGTGGTGTGTCCTGGCCACCAGTGGAGGGTGGTGTGTCCTGGCCACCATGGAGGGTGGTGTGTCCTGGCCACCGTGGAGGGTGGTGTGTCCTGGCCACCGTGGAGGGTGGTGTGTCCTGGCCACCATGGAGGGTGGTGTGTCCTGGCCACCGTGGAGGGTGGTGTGTCCTGGCCACCGTGGAGGGTGGTGTGTCCTGGCCACCATGGAGGGTGGTGTGTCCTGGCCACCGTGGAGGGTGGTGTGTCCTGGCCACCGTGGAGGGTGGTGTGTCCTGGCCACCGTGGAGGGTGGTGTGTCCTGGCCACCGTGGAGGGTGGTGTGTCCTGGCCACCGTGGAGGGTGGTGTGTCCTGGCCACCGTGGAGGGTGGTGTGTCCTGGCCACCATGGAGGGTGGTGTGTCCTGGCCACCGTGGAGGGTGGTGTGTCCTGGCCACCGTGGAGGGTGGTGTGTCCTGGCCACCGTGGAGGGTGGTGTGTCCTGGCCACCGTGGAGGGTGGTGTGTCCTGGCCACCGTGGAGGGTGGTGTGTCCTGGCCACCGTGGAGGGTGGTGTGTCCTGGCCACCGTGGAGGGTGGTGTGTCCTGGCCACCGTGGAGGGTGGTGTGTCCTGGCCACCGTGGAGGGTGGTGTGTCCTGGCCACCGTGGAGGGTGGTGTGTCCTGGCCACCGTGGAGGGTGGTGTGTCCTGGCCACCGTGGAGGGTGGTGTGTCCTGGCCACCAGTGGAGGGTGGTGTGTCCTGGCCACCGTGGAGGGTGGTGTGTCCTGGCCACCATGGAGGGTGTGTGTCCTGGCCACCGTGGAGGGTGGTGTGTCCTGGCCACCGTGGAGGGTGGTGTGTCCTGGCCACCATGGAGGGTGGTGTGTCCTGGCCACCGTGGAGGGTGGTGTGTCCTGGCCACCGTGGAGGGTGGTGTGTCCTGGCCACCGTGGAGGGTGGTGTGTCCTGGCCACCGTGGAGGGTGGTGTGTCCTGGCCACCGTGGAGGGTGGTGTGTCCTGGCCACCGTGGAGGGTGGTGTGTCCTGGCCACCGTGGAGGGTGGTGTGTCCTGGCCACCGTGGAGGGTGGTGTGTCCTGGCCACCGTGGAGGGTGGTGTGTCCTGGCCACCGTGGAGGGTGGTGTGTCCTGGCCACCATGGAGGGTGGTGTGTCCTGGCCACCGTGGAGGGTGGTGTGTCCTGGCCACCATGGAGGGTGGTGTGTCCTGGCCACCGTGGAGGGTGGTGTGTCCTGGCCACCATGGAGGGTGGTGTGTCCTGGCCACCGTGGAGGGTGGTGTGTCCTGGCCACCGTGGAGGGTGGTGTGTCCTGGCCACCATGGAGGGTGGTGTGTCCTGGCCACCGTGGAGGGTGGTGTGTCCTGGCCACCGTGGAGGGTGGTGTGTCCTGGCCACCGTGGAGGGTGGTGTGTCCTGGCCACCGTGGAGGGTGGTGTGTCCTGGCCACCGTGGAGGGTGGTGTGTCCTGGCCACCGTGGAGGGTGGTGTGTCCTGGCCACCGTGGAGGGGGTGTGTCCTGGCCACCGTGGAGGGTGGTGTGTCCTGGCCACCAGTGGAGGGTGGTGTGTCCTGGCCACCGTGGAGGGTGGTGTGTCCTGGCCACCGTGGAGGGTGGTGTGTCCTGGCCACCGTGGAGGGTGGTGTGTCCTGGCCACCGTGGAGGGTGGTGTGTCCTGGCCACCGTGGAGGGTGGTGTGTCCTGGCCACCGTGGAGGGTGGTGTGTCCTGGCCACCGTGGAGGGTGGTGTGTCCTGGCCACCGTGGAGGGTGGTGTGTCCTGGCCACCGTGGAGGGTGGTGTGTCCTGGCCACCGTGGAGGGTGGTGTGTCCTGGCCACCGTGGAGGGTGGTGTGTCCTGGCCACCGTGGAGGGTGGTGTGTCCTGGCCACCGTGGAGGGTGGTGTGTCCTGGCCACCGTGGAGGGTGGTGTGTCCTGGCCACCGTGGAGGGTGGTGTGTCCTGGCCACCGTGGAGGGTGGTGTGTCCTGGCCACCGTGGAGGGTGGTGTGTCCTGGCCACCGTGGAGGGTGGTGTGTCCTGGCCACCGTGGAGGGTGGTGTGTCCTGGCCACCGTGGAGGGTGGTGTGTCCTGGCCACCGTGGAGGGTGGTGTGTCCTGGCCACCGTGGAGGGTGGTGTGTCCTGGCCACCGTGGAGGGTGGTGTGTCCTGGCCACCGTGGAGGGTGGTGTGTCCTGGCCACCGTGGAGGGTGGTGTGTCCTGGCCACCGTGGAGGGTGGTGTGTCCTGGCCACCAGTGGAGGGTGGTGTGTCATGGCCACCGTGGAGGGTGGTGTGTCCTGGCCACCGTGGAGGGTGGTGTGTCCTGGCCACCGTGGAGGGTGGTGTGTCCTGGCCACCGTGGAGGGAGGTGTGTCCTGGCCACCATGGAGGGTGGTGTGTCCTGGCCACCGTGGAGGGTGGTGTGTCCTGGCCACCGTGGAGGGTGGTGTGTCCTGGCCACCGTGGAGGGTGGTGTGTCCTGGCCACCGTGGAGGGTGGTGTGTCCTGGCCACCGTGGAGGGTGGTGTGTCCTGGCCACCGTGGAGGGTGGTGTGTCCTGGCCACCGTGGAGGGAGGTGTGTCCTGGCCACCGTGGAGGGTGGTGTGTCCTGGCCACCGTGGAGGGTGGTGTGTCCTGGCCACCGTGGAGGGTGGTGTGTCCTGGCCACCGATGGAGGGTGGTGTGTCCTGGCCACAGTGGAGGGTGGTGTGTCCTGGCCACCATGGAGGGTGGTGTGTCCTGGCCACCAGTGGAGGGTGGTGTGTCCCTGGCCACCGTGGAGGGTGGTGTGTCCTGGCCACCGTGGAGGGTGGTGTGTCCTGGCCACCGTGGAGGGGGTGTGTCCTGGCCACCGTGGAGGGTGGTGTCCTGGCCACCGTGGAGGGGTGGGTGTCCTGGCCACCATGGAGGGTGGTGTGTCCTGGCCACCGTGGAGGGTGGTGTTCCTGGCCACCGTGGAGGGTGGTGTGTCCTGGCCACCGTGGAGGGTGGTGTGTCCTGGCCACCGTGGAGGGTGGTGTGTCCTGGCCACCGTGGAGGGTGGTGTGTCCTGGCCACCGATGGAGGGTGGTGTGTCCTGGCCACCGTGGAGGGTGGTGTGTCCTGGCCACCGTGGAGGGTGGTGTGTCCTGGCCACCGTGGAGGGTGGTGTGTCCTGGCCACCGTGGAGGGTGGTGTGTCCTGGCCACCGTGGAGGGTGGTGTGTCCTGGCCACCATGGAGGGTGGTGTGTCCTGGCACCATGGAGGGTGGTGTGTCCTGGCCACCGTGGAGGGTGGTGTGTCCTGGCCACCGTGGAGGGTGGTGTGTCCTGGCCACCGTGGAGGGAGGTGTGTCCTGGCCACCGTGGAGGGTGGTGTGTCCTGGCCACCGTGGAGGGTGGTGTGTCCTGGCCACCATGGAGGGTGGTGTGTCCTGGCCACCATGGAGGGTGGTGTGTCCTGGCCACCATGGAGGGTGGTGTGTCCTGGACACCAGTGGAGGGTGGTGTGTCCTGGCCACCATGGAGGGTGGTGTGTCCTGGCCACCGTGGAGGGAGGTGGTGTCCTGGCCACCATGTAGGGTGGTGTGTCCTGGCCACCGTGGAGGGTGGTGTGTCCTGGCCACCATGGAGGGTGGTGTGTCCTGGCCACCGTGGAGGGTGTGTGTCCTGGCCACCGTGGACTGGTGGTGTGTTCCTGGCCACCGTGGAGGGTGGTGTGTCCTGGCCACCGGGAGGGTGGTGTGTCCTGGCCACCGTGGAGGGTGGTGTGTCCTGGCCACCAGTGGAGGGTGGTGTGTCCTGGCCACCGTGGAGGAGTGTGTCCTGGCCACCGTGGAGGGTGGTGTGTCCTGGCCACCGTGGAGGGTGTGTGTCCTGGCCACCGTGGAGGGTGGTGTGTCCTGGCCACCGTGGAGGGTGGTGTGTCTTGGCCACCGTGGAGGGTGGTTGTCCTGGCACCATGGAGGGTGGTGTGTCCTGGCCAACCGTGGAGGGTGGTGTCCTGGCCACCGTGGAGGGTGGTGTGTCCTGGCCACCGTGGAGGGAGGTGTGTCCTGGCCACCGTGTGAGGGTGGTGTGTCCTGGCCACCGTGGAGGGTGGTGTCTGGCCACCGTGGAGGGTGGTGTGTCCTGGCCACCGTGGAGGGTGGTGTGTCCTGGCCACCGTGGAGGGTGGTGTGTCCTGGCCACCGGAGGGTGGTGTGTCCTGGCCACCATGGAGGGTGGTGTGTCCTGGCCACCGTGGAGGGTGGTGTGTCCTGGCCACCGTGGAGGGTGGTGTGTCCTGGCCACCGTGGAGGGGTGTGTCCTGGCCACCGTGGAGGGTGGTGTGTCCTGGCCACCGTGGAGGGTGGTGTGTCCTGGCCACCGTAGGGTGGTGTGTCCTGGCCACCATGGAGGGTGGTGTGTCCTGGCCACCGTGGAGGGTGGTGTGTCCTGGCCACCATGGAGGGTGGTGTGTCCTGGCCACCATGGAGGGTGGTGTGTCCTGGCCACCGTGGAGGGTGGTGTGTCCTGGCCACACATGGAGGGTTGGTGTGTCCTGGCCACCGTGGAGGGTAGGTGTGCCTGGCCACCGTGGAGGGTGGTGTCCTGGCCACCGTGGAGGGTG
>NC_091194.1:32450555-32508055 GCF_040958095.1 Procambarus clarkii
TCGTGATGGTCAAGTGGATTAAGGCGTCCCTGTACATACCAGTTGCGTTGCTCCTGGCAGTATGGGTTCGAGTCACTTCTGGGGTGTGAGTTTTCAGTTGTATATAGTCCTGGGGACCATTCAGGCTTGTTTGCATATATATATATATATATATATATATATATATATAAATATATATATATATATATATATATATATATATATATATATATATATATATATATATATATATATATATATATATATATCGTACCTAGTAGCCAGAACGCACTTCTCAGCCTACTATGCAAGGCCCGATTTTCCTATTAAGCCAAGTTTTCATGAATTATTGTTTTTTCGACTACCTAACCTACCTAACCTAACCTAACTTTTTCGGCTACCTAACCTAACCTAACCTATCTTTATAGGTTAGGTTAGGTTAGGTAGGGTTGGTTAGGTTCGGTCATATATCTACGTTAATTTTAACTCCAATACAAAAAAATTGACCTCATAAATAATGAAATGGGTAGCTTTATCATTTCAAAAGAAAAAATTAGAGAAAATATATTAATTCAGGAAAACTTTGGCTTATTAGGCAAATCGGCCCTTGCATAGTAGGCCGAGAAGTGCATTCTGGCTACTAGGTACGACATATATATATATGTCGTACCTAGTAGCCAGAAAGCACTTCTCAGCCTACTATGCAAGGCAAGATTTGCCTAATAAGCCAAGTTTTCATGAATTAATTGTTTTTTGACTACCTAACCTACCTAACCTAACCTAACCTAACTTTTTCTGCTACCTAACCAAACCTAACCTATAAAGATAGTTTAGCTTTGGTTAGGTAGGGTTGGTTAGGTTCAGTCATATATCTACGTTAATTTTAACTCCAATAAAAAAAATTGACCTCATACATAATGAAATGGGTAGCTTTATCATTTCATAAGAAAAAAAATAGAGAAAATATATTAATTCAGGAAAACTTGGCTTATTAGGCAAATCGGGCCTTGCATAGTAGGCTGAGAAGTGCATTCTGGCTACTAGGTACGACATATATATATATATATATATATATATATATATATATATATATATATATATATATATATATATATATATATATATATATATATATATATATATATGTCGTACCTAGTAGCCAGAACGCACTTCTCGGCCTACTATGCAAGGCCCGATTTGCCTAATATGCCAAGTTTTCCTGAATTAATATATTTTCTCTATTTTTTTTCTTATGAAATGATAAAGCTACCCATTTCATTATGTATGAAGTAATTTTTTTTTATTGGAGTTAAAATTAACGTAGATATATGACCGAACCTAACCAACCCTACCTAACCTAACCTAACCTATCTTTATAGGTTAGGTTAGGTTAGGTAGCCTAAAAAGTTAGATTAGGTTAGGTTAGGTAGGTTAGGTAGTCGAAAAACAATTAATTCATGAAAACTTGACTTATTAGGCAAATCGGGCCTTGCATAGTAGGCTGAGAAGTGCGTTCTGGCTACTAGGTACGACATATATATATATATATATATATATATATATATATATATATATTTATATATATATATATATTTATATATATATATATATATATATATTTATATATATATATATATTTATATATATATATATATATATATTTATATATATATATTTATATATATATATATATTTATATATATATATATTTATATATATATATATATTTATATATATATATATTTATATATATATATATATATATATATATATATATATATATATATATATATATTTATATATATATATATATATTTATATATATATATATATGTCGTACCTAGTAGCCAAAACGCACTTTTTGGCCTACTATGCAAGGCCCGTTTTGCCTAATAAGCCAAGTTTTCCTGAATTAATATATTTTCTCTAATTTTTTTCTTATGAAATGATAAAGCTACCAATTTCATTATGTATGAGGTCATTTTTTTTTTATTGGAGTTAAAATTAACGTAGATATATGACCGAACCTAACCAACCCTACCTAACCTAACCTATCTTTATAGGTTAGGTTAGGTTAGGTAGCCGAAAAAGGTAGGTTAGGTTAGGTTAGGTAGGTTAGGTAGTCGAAAAACAACTAATTCATGAAAACTTGGCTTATTAGGCAAATCGGGCCGTGCATAGTAGGCTGAAAAGTGAGTTCTGGCTACTAGGTACGACATATATATATATATATATATATATATATATATATATATATATATATATATATATATATATATATATATATATATTCTATATGTAGATCACTAAGGAAACGGAACAAAGGAACAGAAAGGAATCTACACTAAGGAAACGAACATAGGAATGTGCCTAAATGCCAACAGCGACTGCCCAGACAGGTACAAGAGGAGTGTTGTTAACGGGGATGTCGACCCTGCTCTCAGCCACAGCTCAGAATGGAAGCAAGTCGACGAAGAACTCTGTAGGGTAAGGCAGATCCTAGTCAACAACGGCTTCTCCAATGGTTTCGTCGAAGACATCATAAAAAGGAAAGTGAAACGCCATGCAACTTCTGAAGAGACAACTAACACAACACCTATACCCCCTATTAGACTATTTTACAGGAACTTCTTTTCCACAGCTCATAAAACGGAGGAAAGGGTCCTGAAAGATATTGTAAATAGAAACGTTATCCCTACAGACAAAAATCAGAGGATACAACTGACGATTTACTATAAAACCAGAAAAACGGCCAGCCTACTCATGAGAAACTCTCCAGACACAAAGCAGAACGCTTTAAAAGAGACCAACGTCGTCTATGCCTTCAAATGCCCTCTTGGGGACTGTAAGCTCCAAAAAACCCAGTATATAGGCAAGACAACAACATCTCTTTCTAGGCGTTTAACGATGCATAAGCAACAGGGCATATACATATAATCATTATGTATACATAATTATTAATACATAGTACAATGAGGAACATATAATCTCTTCCCACAACCAAACCATCGCCAGAGAAATCCTAGTTAACAACACAGAAATCATCGATAGATACAGCGATAGCAGGCGGCTTGACGTTTGCGAGGCACTACACATTAAAAAGTCAACACCAGCAATCAACAGCCAATTAATGCAAAACTATATTCTACCCACCTCAAGACTCCGCTCCAATATAGAAGCATCAAGTAATATGGACCAATAAGCTTTCTACAATCACTTCCATTCAATACCCATTGTTTCGTGTTCTGTCTTGTGTTGATGAAATTAATACCCTATTAAATACCACCTCAACCCCATCCACCTCACTCAAATGTAGATATAAACAAATCGGAGATGTGTAAGTTCTATTCAGTTGTGTATGTGTAAACTAAAGTCTTTGAAAATGTAATACGTTTTACGAAACGCGCTCAAGTGTCGCGTCAGACTAGAAATAAAAATGAATTTTGGAGAATTGATTTTTGAATTACCACCAACAGTGAAAAGAAATGTACGAAAGATCGAGAAAATTCGTGTTAGAAATATTAATCTTACTTTTTCGGTCATATTTAATAATATATATATATATATATATATATATATATATATATATATATATATATATATATATATATATATATATTGTGACGGTAACGCGTTGGTGTTCGGCTGTTCAAAGCTAGGGGTATGGCGTCGTCACATAGAAACAAAAAAAAATAGAAAATCTGGAACTTCGTCTGTGGTAAGGTAAGGAGAAGACACACAAAACACAAGTAAATTTTAACAATGAAATTTTAATTACGTTAAAGAAATTAAAATATGAATAAAATGGACATACAAATTCGTATAATAAAATCAATCAAAGTAATAAGAATAATCAAATGACAAAATGAAAAGTTACGTTAAGACAAGTGAGCAAATAACAAGTAAATAGGTGACGGAATATTGGTTTCAAGCTATCACTTCTCTTAGTACACGTAAGCCTGGGGCTTAGTCTACCAACGAGACGTGTTAACTTGTCGAAAGCACGGGATATTCTGAAGACTGAGGTCGTGGCGGCCCCAGACATCAAGTAGTATGGTGGGTGGAGTGCAGTTGCAGCTTGACCCGCAGCCAATCAGCGATGAGCAGGCGACAAGACAGGTAGTTTGGCGGTTTGAGGTGGAGCAGGTGTTCCTGGCTGCATACGTTTTGCTCTCTGGCAAACCTTGGAGATGTTGTTGTCGTTGTTGGACATTTCTTCCATAGTAGTTTTATATATTTGTAGCGACGTATTTTTGGAGGGAAGAGCAGGCTCAATCTCTTGAAGGAGATTATCGTCACAATATATATATATATATATATATATATATATATATATATATATATATATATATATATATATATATATATATATGCAATTGACGATCACAAAACACTGATCATTTTATGCGGAAAATCCACAGAGAAATATGAAATGAGGTGAACGTTTCGGCTTTGTTAAAGCTTTTGTCAACACCAGACTGACTAAGGAGAAGGGAGAAGGGGGGAAGATATATAGGCCGACACCTGACCACCCCATCCCAAGGGTTGGTCAGGTGTAATTAACCAAAACAGGTATAGCTTAGCTTAGAATGGTCAAAGAGGATTAAGCGGTCAGAGAATAAGGATGAAAGATTAAAGAAAAGCCTCATGAACCATTCTAAGCTAAGCTATACCTGTTTTGGTTAATTACACCTGACCAACCCTTGGGATGGGGTGGTCAGGTGTCGGCCTATATATCTTCCCCCCTTCTCCCTTCTCCTTAGTCAGTCTGGTGTTGACAAAGGCTTTAACAAAGCCGAAACGTTCACCTCATTTCATATTTCTCTGTGGATTTTCCGCATATATATATATATATATATATATATATATATATATATATATATATATATATATATATATATAAGCCTATACTTGCATAAACCACAAGTGAAGATAAATAATCTTTGGACAACACCCACCAGTGGGACTCGAACCCAGAAAGCACAACTACCTTCCAGTAGCTGGCATAACTAGTATGCTTTAACCCACTACGCCATCAGACCTTACAAAAGAAGTAGATAGTTCGAGATATATATATCTCAAACATCTCCACCTCCCGAAGGCACCAGATGAGTGAGGGGTCAGTCTGCATTTTTCGTCAAGCCACTGTCAATGTGAGAGAACTCGTGTCCAGCTTATAAACTTATTGTTTATGTGTCCTCGTGTCCTCGTGTTATGTGAACTCGTGTCCAGCTTATTATAAGCTGGACACGAGTTCTCTCACATTGACAGTGGCTTGACGAAAAATGCAGACTGACCCCTCACTCATCTGGTGCCTTCGGGAGGTGGAGATGTTTGAGATATATATATCTCGAACTATCTACTTCTTTTGTAAGGTCTGATGGCGTAGTGGGTTAAAGCATACTAGTTATGCCAGCTACTGGAAGGTAGTTGTGCTTTCTGGGTTCGAGTCCCACTGGTGGGTGTTGTCCAAAGATTATATATATATATATATATATATATATATATATATATATATATATATATTGTTACGATAATCTCCTTCAAGAGAGATTTGGCCTGCTCTTTCCTATCATCATGTTACTTCAGTACATCTACAACATCTTGATACTACAAGCAAGGGTAGTACATATTTAGTAAAATACGTTTTGCCAGGCACAAACGTATCACACTCACTATCCACCTCCCCCCTCTCTCGTCGCCGATCACCAAACTAGCCTTTCCAGCCTGCCCACTTCTGATTGGTGAGTCGATGTCTGCACCACTGCACCTCAGCACCATCTACCTAGCCGATGTCTGGCCTGTACCAGCCATTGGAGTTAGAATATTCTGTGCTCTCAAGCTAGAAACAACCATCTGATATACGCTCTGTCAATTAGTGGATGTTCTCAGCCAGCACTTTATTCTCAGCACCTGTTAATTTAATTTTGTCTTTATCCATTATAGAGTAACGTCACCATTATATTATTTTATGTTATTTTTTTAATCTTGTGAGTTTGTACTGTACATAGCCAAGGAATTGTCTTATTCATAATTTGTTTTAAATGTAATTAAAGTTTCATTGTTCATACTATTTGTTTTGCTTGTTTTGCCTTACTTTGCCACAGGACACAACAGCTATCCAGTCATTTTTTTTTAATGTGATAGGCATTGACACCAGCCACTGGGAGGACTGCCAAACACCTACACTTCTTTTTTCCATCACATATAATGGGGGCCTGTCCAAGGAGCCTCACTCAGGTACTAGTACTAAAACATCAATTTGTGGTAAGTGTACTTGGCTTTGATACAGTTGCTTTTCAATATTTTCATTGCTTTTAATATTTAAATGCTGCTGTGTATTTTGTTCTTTCCGAGGGTAGCATATTGTAAGTGTTGGATTGTTACGGACCCGAGTCCAGCGTCCTAGCATGGAGCAGTGACGACAACGCCATCTGCCAGTCTGCTCCCGAAACCCCCTCCAAATGGACGACGCCATCTAGTGAGGACGGGATATACCGGCCACAGGGGCTGGATTCCCGTATTAGTCAGCTCATAACATAGCCGCTGCTGACCTCTGGTGAGGTGGCGCTTAGACAACAACGGCATCTATGGAGTGGATAGGTGGACGTTTGTGTCTAAGCCTGTAAGTGAGGTGCCATAGAGTGTCCCTAGTACTAATGACGTGTCTGATTACAGAGTCGACCTGGGACTGCTGTATCGGATGATGGGGCAGTCTACTCAAGGCAGCCAAAGTTTCTCCACGTGTTTGCTGCAGAAGCTGTGAGTCGCCCCCGGACGGACACTGTTGAGTGTGTTAGGCTGCCTGTGACGTGGCAGTACCAGGAATCGTCTTATCTGGGGGCTGGCTGGTGGAAGAAACTAGCCACTGTGGTGCGGACAGGGGAGAGTGATCTGCGGAATCACATGAGGCTCCTGCCTAGGGCTTGCAACCCTAGTATCGGTCGTGGAGTGGCCTACACAGCGGAGCTGATTGGAACCTGCCAGCTACAGGCTGGATTTGTGGTTGAAGGCCTCCACGACGGTACACCCAGTGCGACTGTGATTCGGCTGGCCTGTGGCCAGGGTAGATTCACCGAGAGAATCAGAGGATTCATCGTGGGCCACGAAGAAGAGAATCAGGGCTACTCATCTTGAGCACCATGGAGCATCCTGTGTCTTCAGAGGAAGACGTATTTGCATATAATAAGTGTAGTTATAGCAACCCCGTGTGACTGTGTTATATTTATTTATGGTGGCAGTAGAAATATATATATAAAGCAATGCATTTGAATCCCTTCCCCTTTAATTTAACTTGCGTTATGGAACACACCCTTTGAAAGCCACTACTAACTTGGAGGCGGATACCCAAACTCTAATAACATCAGAGAAGAACCCGGTTGCGACCCAATAGGGCCGTAACATAATTGGCATCCCCAGCGGGATCCGACCCCTTGTCAAGTATGTTTGACAGGGGTGGTGACGTAGCGCAATCCCCTGTAAATAATTCCCCCTGTGTGTAACTATTAGGACGTTATACGTCCTGTGCAGTGCTCGGTGTGATTCAGTGCAATATTGTAGAGTGCGGTGCTCGGTGTGATTCAGTGCAATATTGCGTAGTGCGGTGCCCGGTGTAATTACGTGCAACGGTGGCAACTGAAGTGCTCGGTGCGTTAAGTGCTAAAGTGAAAGTGGTGTGTTAAGTGCTAGTGCTCCATTTAAGTGACAATGGCAGAAAAAGCGACCATCGACGATCTGGACGACGTTCAGGCCTTTCTGAACAAGGAGGACTGTCTTGCCAGATTGAAATATCTGGGGAAACAGGAACTTGTATAAGTGAGTGCCTATCTGGAGATAAAGATACGTGCCAGTGATTCCCGTGTGGAGATCTTGTCCAAGGTTCACAAGCATTTGAAGGCAGAGGAGTAACAGGAAACCGAGGCACAAATTACAAAAGAAATTGAGGACGTAGCTTCCACTAAAAAGGAAGATAAGGGCAGTGACATTGAAAGCGATGCAGGTGAGCTGAACATAAGCTTTCTAACTGTCAAAATGCGTGGCTTGGAAATAAATCGCGAGATAGAATGGAAGAAATTAGAAATGGAAAGAGAGAGACAAGAAAAAGAATTAGAGATGAGGAGTTTAGAATTAGAACGAGAAAGAGAAAGAGAAAGAGAAGAGCGAGAAAAAGAACGAGAAAGAGAAGAGAAACGAGAGAGAGAAGAACGAGAAAGAGAAGAGAAACGAGAGAGAGAAGAATGAGAATGAGAAGAGAAACGAGAGAGAGAAGAACGAGAAAGAGAAGAACGGGATAGGCAAGAACGACGAGCCAGAGAGGAGAAAGAGAGACAACATGAGCTAGAAGTATTGCGATTAGGTGGTCGGAGGCAAACAACGGACACAAGTAGTTTCGATCCGGTGAGGAACATCAAAATGGTCCCGAAGTTCAACGAAAAGGAAGTTTCGAAGTTCTTCGCGGCCTTCGAAAAAGTCGCAGCCTCTTTGGAGTGGCCAAGGGAGAATTGGGCCATCATGATACAGTCAGTCTTGACTGGGAAGGCCCAAATCGCCTACTCCACGTTGTCCCTTGATGACTCCGGCGATTACGACAAGGTGAAGAAGGTGGTGCTCATGGCGTACCAATTGGTACCTGAGGCTTACAGGCAGAAGTTCAGAAACCTGAAAAAGACCTCAGAGCACACGTTCACCGAATTCGCAACAATCAAGGAGCGACTTTTCCAAGAGTGGTGTGCCTCTCAGAAGGTGGAGACCAAAGAAGACCTTGAGCTGCTCATACTGTTAGAGGACTTCAAAGACTGTTTGTCTGGAGATCTGACGACGTACCTAGAAGAGCAGCAGGTGGAGACCTTGAGTGCAGCAGCCACCATGGCTGAGGAGTACATCTTAACACATAGGTCTTCTACTAGGTATGTCCCGAAGAATTACCCCCGTTTGTTTGGTAAGCCTCGTCAGGAAGAGGAGAGACCCGTCCCACAAAGCGCTGTGAAGACGCCCCCAAGTAGCCCTCGAAGGACTAGTCCTAACAGTCCGAAAAACCGTAGTCCGAGGAGGAATGTGGTGTGCTGGACTTGTGGGCAGAAAGGGCATGTAGCTGCTATGTGCCGAGGCAGAAGAGGTGGCGGCCCACGTAGGGAGGTGATGCTGATGGGCTGTGTAACACCACCAGCAGGAAGCCAGTCAATGACTAGTCGGGAAGAACCAAGATTGTTTGCCCCTCACACTTCAAGCGGGTATGTAACGAGTGATCATACTGGCAGATCGGTTGTAGTACTCAGAGATAGTGGAGCAGCCCAGTCCCTGATCGTGAGAAACTCGTTACCCGAGGGAGTGAGTGTGGACGGGAGACAAAAGGTTGTCCTGGTTGGGTTTCCTAGGACGCGGTACGTTGCCCCCTTAGTGCCGGTACATCTCGACTCGCCTTACTTCAGCGGCACATGTGCGTTGGCAGTAGTTGATACCTTGCCTATAGCTGGGATTGACGTGATACTAGCCAACGACTTGGTGACAGGTTGGGACTACAAACATCTCAAGGTTGTGGACGAGTCGGCCAGAACAGCATGGTCCATGGTAACAGCAGGAAATGGTAATATCCAAGTACAGACAGACATGGAATTAGATAACGTGTTTAATCCTTCCTCTCACCAACAGGTTGACAGCATTCTAGCAGTCTCCTGATTCTTTTCCCGACAAGAAGCATGAGGTTATGATGGCAGAAGCGACTGAGCAAGAAGAGAGGCCTCGTGTACAAACACCCACAGATACCCAAGAGTCTGGAGTGAAGGCACCTGAGTACTTGCGGTATGGTAAGGTACAACGTTCGTTGAACCGGCCAGAGATTCCCCAGACGTCGGAGGTATGTGAGGTATGTGCGAAGGTTCTAGTGCCCTCTTCGGTCCAAACCAGGCTAATGGATATAGCCGGCTATGGACATAACAGGCTCACGAAACTTATCCCTAAGTTAGCCAAATGTTTCTTAGCGGTATTTTTTGTTCTTGTGTGTGTTCTCAGTAAGGACCAGTGTATGACCCGACAGATGATGACTCCCATGAACATCGCGAAGAGATCCCAGGGATTGGAGACTTGCACTGTGAGTGTAGCAGTCGAAGAAGGGACCTGGAAGGTGATGGTAGATACAGGAGGTATGAGAAATGATATTATGAGTGACTATTTCCGACAGGTTGACACCCCCCGCGTGATTGCTGAACCTGGATGCCGCGTTATGCGGAACGTTGGTCGACCTGACGGTGGTAGAGCGGACACCATGTTCGATGTACGAACAGCCCTGTTGGGAATAGGTGTGTTCATAATATCATTACATTTCTCTCCAAGTGTTTTACCCATTTAGTTTTTAATATTTTTTCCAATATTTTGACTATTACACTTGTCAATGATAAGGGGCTATAATTATGGGGGTCTTCCCTGGTGCCACTTTTGTAAATTGGAACAATGTGAGCCTTTTTTACACATCTGCTATGACTCTTGTACAGAGTGATGTCTGAAAGATCAGGTGACGTGGAATGTTGAGCTCAGAAGCACATTCTCTCAGAACCCATGGTCAAACTCCATCTGGGCCAACTGCTTTGTTCTTACTGAGATCCTTTAGCATATTTTCCACTTCAAACCGTGTACCAGCATGGTTGACCCTAGCTCCGTGTCCCAGCATGGCTAACCCTAGCACCGTGTCCCAGCATTGCTGTCCCTAGCAACGTGGTGTCCCAGCATGGCTGTCCCTAGCACCGTGTCCCAGCATTGCTGTCCCTAGCAACGTGGTGTCCCAGCATTGCTGTCCCTAGCAACGTGGTGTCCCAGCATGGCTGACCCTAGCACCGTGTCCCAGCATGGCTGTCCCTAGCACCGCGGTGTCCCAGCGTGCCTGTCCCTAGTACCGTGTCCCAGCATGGTTATCCCTAGCACCGCGTCCCAGAATGGTTATCCCTAGCACCGTGGTGTCCAAGTATAGTTGTCCCTAGAAACGTGTCCAAGCATAGCTGTCCCTAGCACCCGTGTCACAGCATGGCTGTCCCTAGCACCTTGGTGTCCCAGCAAGTTTGTCCCCAGCACCATGTCCCAGCATGGCTGTAACTAGCACCGTGGTGTCCCAGCATGGTTGTCCCTAGCACCGTGGTGTTCCAGCATGGTTGTCAATAGCACCGTGTCCCAACATGGTTGACCCTAGCACCATGTCCCAGCATGGTTGACCCTAGCACCATGTCCCAGCATGGTTGACCCTAGCACCATGTCCCAGCATGGTTGCCAATAGCACCGTGTTCCAGCATGGTTGTCCCTAGCACCGTGTCCCAGCATAGTTGTCCCCAGCACCGTGTCCCAGCATGGTTGACCCTAGCACCGTGTCCATGCATGGTTGACCCTAGCACCGTGTCCCAGCATAGTTGTCCCCAGCACCGTGTCCCAGCATGGTTGACCCTAGCACCGTGTCCCAGCATGGTTGTCCCTAGCACAGTGTCCAAGCATGGCTGTACCTAGCACCGTGTCCCAGCATTGCTGTCCCAAGTATCGTGTCCCAGCATGGCTGTCTCAGTACCGTGTCCAAGCATGGTTGTCCCTAGCACCGTGTCCCAGCATGGTTGTCCCTAGAACAGTGTCACAGCATGGTTGTCTCTAGCATCGTGTCCCAGCATTGCTGTCCCTAGCACAGTGTCCCAGCCTGGCTGTCTATAGCACAGTGTTCCAGCATGATTGTCCCTAGCACCGTGTCCCAGCATGGCTGTCCCTAGCACAGTGTCCCGGCATGGCTGTCCCAAGCACCATGTCCCAGCATGGTTGTCCCTAGCACCGTGTCCCAGCATGGTTGTGCCCAGCACAGTGTCCCAACATGGTTGACTCTAGCACCGTGGTGTCCCAGCATCGTTGTCCCTAGCACAGTGTCCCAGCATGGATGTCTCTAGCACCGTGTCCCAACATGGCTGTCCCTAGCACAGTGTCCCAGCATGGCTGTCCCTAGCACAGTGTCCCGGCATGGCTGTCCTTAGCACCATGTCCCATCATTGTTGTCCCAAGTACCGTGTCCCAGCATGGTTGTGCCCAGCACAGTGTCCCAGCATGGTTGACTCTAGCACCGTGTCCCAGCATGGTTGTGCCCAGCACAATGTCCCAGCATGGTTGACTCTAGCACCGTGGTGTCCCAGCATTATTGTCCCTAGCACAGTGTCCCAGCATGGTTGACCCTAGCACAGTGTCCCAGCATGGCTGAACCAAGCACCGATTCCCAGCATGGCTGTCCCAAACACAGTGCCACAGAATTGCTGACCCCAGCACAGTGTCCCAGAATGGTTGTCCCTAGCACAGTGTCCCAGCATGGTTGTCCCTAGCACAGTGTCCCAGCATTGCTGTCCCAGCACCGTGGTGACCCGCATGGTTTTCTCCAGCACCGTGGTTTCCCAGCATGGCTGCCCCTAGCACCATGATGTCCTAGCATGGCTGTCCCTAGCACCGTGGTTTTCCAGCATGGCTGTCCCTACTACCGTGGTGTCTCAGCATGGTTGTCCCAAGACCCGAGGTGTCCCAGCAAGGCTTACCCTAGCACCGTGGTATCCCAACATGGCTGACCCTAGCACCGTGTCCCAGCATATTTGTCCCTAGCACCGAGGTGTCCCAGCACGGTTGACCCTAGCACATACTCCCAGCACGGCTGACCCTAGAACAGTGTCCCAGCATGGCTGTCATTAGCACAGTGTCCCAGCAAAGTTGTCCCTAACTCCGTTGTGTCCCAGCATATCTGACCTTAGCACAGTGTCCCAGCATGGCTGACCCTAGCACAGTGTCTCAGCACGGCTGTCTCTAGCAGAGTGTCCCAGCATGGCTGCCTATAGCACCGTGTCCCAACATAGTTGTCCCTAGCACCATGTCCCAGCACTGTTGTCCCGAGCACAGTGTCCCAGCATGTTTGTCCCTAGAAACGTGGTGTCCCAGCATGGCTCTCCCTAGCACCATGGTGTCCCAATATTGCTGTCCTTAGCACGGTGTCCGAGCATGGTTGTCCATAGCACCGTGTCCCAGCATGGCTGACCCTAGCACCGTGTCTCAGTATGGTTGAATCTAGCACCGTGTCCCAGCAAGGTTGTCCATAGCACCGTGTCCCAGCATGGCTGACCCTTGCACCGTGTCCCAGCATGGTGGATCCTAGCACATTTTCCCAGAATGGTTGTCCCTAGCACAGTGTCCCAGCATGGTTGTCCCTAGCACCGTGTCTCAGCAGGGTTGAACTTAGCGCCGTGGTGTCCCAGCATGGTTGTCCCCAGCACCTTGTCCCAGCATGGCTGAAAATACCACCTTGGTGTCCCAGCATATCTGACCCTAGCCCTGTGGTGTCCCATCATAGCTGACCCTAGCACCATGTACCAGCATGGTTGTCCTTAGCACCGTGGTGTCCCAGCATGGTTGTCCCCAGCAAGTGTGTCCCAGCATAGTTGTCCTCAGCACAGTGTCCGAGCAAGGCTAACCCTAGCACCGTGGTGGCCCAGCATGACTGAACAAAGCACCGATTCCCAGCATGGCTGTCCCCAACATAGTGTCACAGAATGGCTGACCCTAGCACCGTGTCCCAGCATGGTTGAGCTTAGCACCCGTGTCCAAGCATGGTTGTCCCCAGCACCATGTCCCAGCATGGCTGACCCTAGCACAGTGTCCCAGCATGGCTGACCTTAGCACATTGTCCCAGCATGGCTTACCCTAGCACACTGTCCCAGCATGGTTGTCCCTAGCACAGTGTCCCAGCATGTTTGTCCCTAGCACAGTGTCCCAGCATGTTTGTCCCTAGCACAGTGTCCCAGCATGGTTGTCCCTAGCACAGTGTCCCAGCATGTTTGTCCCTAGCACAGTGTCCCAGCATGGTTGTCCCTAGCACACTGTCCCAGCATGGTTGTCCCTAGCACAGTGTCCCAGCATGGTTGTTACTAGCACAGTGTCCCAGCATGTTTGTCCCTAGCACAGTGTCCAAGCATGGCTTTCCCTAGCACCGTAGAGTCCCAGCATAGCTGTCCCTACCACCGTGGTGTCCCATCATGGTTGTCCCAAGACCCGTGGTGTCCCAGCATGGCTGACCCTAGCACCGTGGGGTCCCAGCATAGCGGACCCTAGCCCCATGCCCACGCAAGGTTGTCCCTAGCACCGTGTCCAAGCATGGCAATCAATAGCACCGTGGTGTTCCAGCATGTCTGTCCTTAGAACAGAGTCCCAGCATGACTGTCCCCAGCACCGTTGTGTCCCAGCATGGCTATCCCTAGCACCGTGGTGTCACAGCATGGCTGTCCCTAGCACCGTGTTGTCCCAACATGGCTGACCCTTGCACCGTGTCCCAGCATATTTGTCCGTAGCACCGTGGTGTCCCAGCATAATTGACCCTAGCACAGTGTCCCAGCATGGCTGACCCAAGCACAGTGTCCCAACATGGCTGACCCGAGCACAGTGTCCTATCATAGCTGACCCGAGCACAGTTTCGCAGCATTACTCTCTCTAGCATCGTGTCCCAGCATAGTTGTCCCTAGAACCGTGTCCCAACATTGTTTTCCCTAGCACATTGTCCCAGCATGGCTGACCCTAGCACCGTGGTGTCCCAGCATGGCTGATCTTACCACGGTTGTGTGCCAGCGTGGCTGACCCTAGCACAGTGTTCCAGCATGGCTGTCCCTAGCACCGTGTCCCAGCATGGCTGATCTTACCACCGTTGTGTGCCAGCATGGCTGACCCTACCACAGTGTCCTAGCATGGTTGTCCCTAGCACAGTGTTCCAGCATGGCTGTCCCTAGCAACGTGTCCTAACATGGCTGATCCTAGCACTGGGGTGTCCCAGCTTGTCTGGCCCTAACACTGTGGTGTCCCAGCGCGGTTTTCCCCCAGAACTGTGTCCCAGCATTGCTGTCCCTAGCACCGTGGTGTCCCGCATACTTGTCCCCAGCACCGTGTCCCAGCATGGCTGCCCCTTTGCACCGTGGTGTCCCAGCATTGTTGTCCCCAGAACCGTGTCCCATCATTGTTGTCCCCAGCACAGTGGTGTCCATGCATTGTTGTCCCCAGAACCGTGTCCCATCATTGTTGTCCCCAGCACAGTGGTGTCCATGCATTGTTGTCCCCAGAACCGTGTCCCATCATTGTTGTCCCCAGCACAGTGGTGTCCATGCATTGTTGTCCCCAGAACCGTGTCCCATCATTGTTGTCCCCAGCACAGTGGTGTCCAAGCATGGCTGTCCATAGCACCGTATCCCAGCATGGTTGTCCCAAGCACCGTTGTGTCCTAGCATGGTTGTCCCTAGCACCCTGTTCCAGCACTTGGGTCTCTAGCACCCTGTCCCAGCATGGTTGTCCCTAGGACAGTGTCCCAGCATGGCTGTCCCTTGCACCGTGTCCCAGCATGGCTGACCCTAGCACCGTGTCCCTGTAACTGTGTCCCAGCATGGATGTCCCAGCACGGTTGTCCCTAGCACCGTGTCTTAGCATAGCTGTCCCTAGCACAGTGTCTCAGCATGACTGACCCTAGCACCGTGTCCCAGCATAGATGTCCCCTCGCACCGTTTCCCAGCATTGCTGTCCCTAGCACCGTGTCCCTGCATGGCTGATCCTAGCACAGTGTCCCAGTATGGTTGACCCTTAGCACCGTGTCCAACCATGGATGCCTCTAGCACCGTGTCCCAGCATGGCTGTCCTTACCATCGTGTCCAAGCATGGTGTTCCATAGCACCGTGTCTCAGCAAAGCTGACCCTAGCAAAGAATCCCAGCATTGCTGTCCCTAACACCATGTCACAGCATGGTTGTCCGTAGCACAGTGTCCCAGCATGGTTGTCCATAGTACAGTGTCCCAGCATGGTTGACCTTAGCACTGTGGTGTCCCAGCATGGTTGTCCCAAGCACAGTGTCCCAGCATGGTTGTCCCATCACGGTTGTCCCTAGCACCGTGTCCCAGCATAGCTGTCTCTAGTTCCGTGTCCCAACATTACTGTCCCTAGCACAGTGTCCCAGCATAGTTGTCCCTATCACTGTGTCCCAGCATGGCTGACCCTAGCATTGTGTCCCAGCATAGTTGACCCTAGCTCCGTTGTGTCCCAGCATTGTTGTCCGTAGCATAGTGTCCCAGCATGGCTGTCCCTATCACCGTGTCCCAGCATGGCTGTCCCTATCACCGTGTCCCAGCATGGCTGACCCTAGCACCGTTTCCCAGCATAGTTGTCCCTAGAACCGTGTCCCAGCATGGTTGTCCCAAGCACCGTGTCCCAGCATAGTTGTCCCTAGCACAGGGTCCCAGCATTGTTGTCCCTAGCATCGTGTCCCAGCATGGCTGACCCTAGCACAGTGTCCCAGTATGGTTGTCCCTAGTACAGTATCCCAGCATGGTTGACCTTAGCACTGTGGAGTTTCAGCATGGTTGTCCCTAGCACAGTGTCCCAGCATGGTTGTCCCAGCACGGTTGTCCCTAGCACCGTGTCCTAGCATGGCTTTCCCTAGCACAGTGTCTCAGCATGACTGTCCCTAGCACCGTGATTTTCCAACATAGCCGACCCAGGGAGCCGGTCGGCCGAGCGGACAGCACGCTGGACTTGTGATCCTGTGGTCCTGGGTTCGATCCCAGGCGCCGGCGAGAAACAATGGGCAGAGTTTCTTTCACCCTATGCCCCTGTTTCCTAGCAGTAAAATAGGTACCTGGGTGTTAGTCAGCTGTCACGGGCTGCTTCCTGGGGGTGGAGGCCTGGTCGAGGACTGGGCCGCGGGGACACTAAAAAGCCCCGAAATCATCTCAAGATAACCTCAAGATAACCCTAGCACCGTGGTGTCCCAGCATGGCTGTCCCCAGCACTGTGGTGTCCCAGCATAGTTGCCCTTAGCACCGTGTCCCAGCATGACTTCCCTAGGACTGTGGTGTCCCAGCATGTTTGTCCCAAGCACCGTGTCCCAGCATGGTTGTCCCCAGCACCGTGTGTCAGCATGGTTGTCCCCAGCACCGTGTCCCAGCATCGTTGTCCTCAGCACAGTGTCCCAGTATGGCTGTCCATAGCACCGTATCACAGCATTGTTGTCTCTAGCACCGTGGTGTCCCAGCATGGTTGTCAATAGCACCTTTTCCCAGCATGATTGTTCCTAGCACCGTGTCCCAGCATAGCTGTCCCCTAGCACAGTGTCCCAGCATAGCTAACCGTAGCACCGTGTCCCGGCATTGCTGTCCATAGCTCCGTGGTGTCCCAGCATGGTGGTCCCCAGCACTTTGTCCCAGCATGGCTGACACTACCACCTTGGTGTCCCAGCATGGCTGACCCTAGCCCTGTGGTGTCCCATCATAGCTGACCCTAGCACCATGTACCAGCATGGTAGTCCTTAGCACGGTGGTGTCCCAGCAGGGTTGAACTTAGCGCCGTGGTGCCCCAGCATGGTTGTCCCCAGCACCTTGTCCCAGCATGGCTGAAAATACCACCTTGGTGTCCCAGCATGGCTGACCCTAGCCCTGTGGTGTCCCATCATAGCTGACCCTAGCACCATGTACCAGCATGGTTGTCCTTAGCACCGTGGTGTCCCAGCATGGTTGTCCCCAGCACAGTGTCCCAGCATAGTTGTCCTCAGCACAGTGTCCGAGCAAGGCTAACCCTAGCACCGTGGTGGCCCAGCATGACTGAACAAAGCACCGATTCCCAGCATGGCTGTCCCCAACATAGTGTCACAGAATGGCTGACCCTAGCACCGTGTCCCAGCATGGTTGAGCTTAGCACCCGTGTCCAAGCATGGTTGTCCCCAGCACCATGTCTCAGCATGGCTGACCCAAGCACAGTGTCCCAGCATGGCTGACCTTAGCACATTGTCCCAGCATGACTGACCCTAGCACACTGTCCCAGCATGGCTGTCCCTAGCACCGTGTCCCAGCATGGTTGTACCTAGCACCGTGGTGTTCCAGTATTGCTGTCCCAAGCAAGGTGTCCAAACATGGTTGTCCCTAGTACCATGTCCCAGCATGGTTGTCCCTAGCACCGTGTCCCAGCATGGTAGACCCTAGCACAGTGTCCCAGAATGGTTGTCCCTAGCACAGTGTCCCAGAATGGTTGTCCCTAGCACAGTGTCCAAGCATGGTTTTCCCCTGCACCGTGTCCCATCATTGCTGCCCCTAGCACCGTGATGTCCCAGCATGGTTATCCTTAGAGCCGTGTACGAGAATTGCTGTCCTCAGCACAGTGGTGTCCCAGCATAGTGTTCCCCAGCACTGTGTCCTATCATGGCTGTCCCTAGCACCGTGGTTTACCAGCATGGCTGTCCCTAGCACTGTGGTGTCCCAGCATTGTTGTCCCTGGACCCGTGGTGTCACAGCGTGGCTCACCCTAGCATCGTGTCCCAGCATATTTGTCCCTAGCACCATGGTGTCCCAGCACGGCTGACCCTAGCATATACTCCCAGCACGGCTGACCCTAGCACAGTGTCCAAGCATGGCTGTCCCTAGCAGAGTGTCCCAGCATGGCTGTCTCTAGCACCGTGTCCCAACATAGTTGACCCTAGCACCATGTCCCAACACTGTTGTCCCTAGCACAGTGTCCCAGCATGTTTGTCCCTAGCACAGTGTCCCAGCATGGTTGTCCGTAGCACCGTGTCCCAGCATTGTTGTCCCTAGCACAGTGTCCCAGCATGGTTGTCCCTAGCACAGTGTCCCAGCATGTTTGTCCCTAGCACAGTGTCCCAGCATGGTTGTCCCAAGAAGCGTGGTGTCCCAGCATGGCTGTCCATAGCTCCGTGGTGTCCCAGCTTGGTTGACCCAAGCACCGTGTCCCAGCATGGCTGCCCCTAGCACCGTGGTGTCCCAGCATGGTTGTCCTTAGAACCGTGTCCCAGCATGGTTGTCCTTAGAACCGTGTCCCAGCATGGCTGTCCCCAGCAAAGTGGTCTCCCAGCGTAGTTGTCCCCAGCACCGTGTCCAAGCATAGCTTTCCCTAGCACCGTGGTGTCCTAGCATGGCTGACCCTAGCACCGTGGTATCCCAACATGGCTGACCCTATCACCGTGTCCCAGCATATTTGTCCCTAGCACCGTAGTGTTCCAGCATGGTTGACCCTAGAACATTGTCCCAGCATGGCTGACCCTAGCCCAGTGTCCCAGCATAGTGGTCCCTAGCTCCGTTATGTCCCAGCATAACTGACCCTAGCAGATCTCATCATTGCTGACCCTAGCACAATGTCCCAGCATGGTTGTCCGTAGCACAGTGTCTCAGCATGGTTGTCCCCAGTACAGTGTCCCAGCATGGATGACCTTAGCACTGTGGTGTCCCAGCATGGTTGTCCCAGGTACAGTGTCCCAGCATTGTTGTCCCTAGTACCATGTCCCAAATTCCAGCAATTGATATTTAACACTTTGACATTTTATTATTTAACACAATATTTACCAAACTGAAAGGGGGGGGGGATCACCCACTCCATACACGCCCACACCATACATGGCTAACCGGTTCAGCTCGTCACCACTAAGACACCCAATCAAGACAATGCATTACAATGCTGGCTTGCTCTCTGTGCAAGGTGGTTGCTAACTGATCCTACCAGCCATCCCCACCGTGGGGGAAGCTGTGTACTCTCTTCCTCATTCCCAAATAAGGCCTGAGAAGCAAAACTAACCCTTATAGGATCCAGGCGGTTCCTGCAGTACACAAGGCCCTCTTTGTTACTTACTCCCATGTCAGCAGAATGAAGCTAGTCAACACCTCCCCTCATAACGTCTCGCACCACCCCAACACGCACATTTGCATACATACACACCCACACCCACAATTACAACTCACAATTATACATGAAAGAGTGCAAACCACTTGCACTGTTACACAAGAACCGTGGTGTCCCAGCATAGCTGACCCTAGCACAGTGTCTCAGCATGGCTCACTCAAGCACAGTGTCCCGGCATGACTGACCCTATCACAGAGTGGTTGTCCCTACCACCGTGTCCCAGCATGGTTGTCCAAAGAACAGTGTCCCAGCACGGTTGTCCCCAGAACAGTGTCCCAGCATGGCAGACTCCAACACAGTGTCACAGAATGGCTGACCCTAGCACCGTGTCCCAGCATGGCTGACCCTAGCACCCGTGTCCAAGCATGGCTAACCCTACCACCGTGTCCCAGCATGGCTGTCCCAAGCTCCGTGTCCTAGCATCGCTGACCCCTAGCACATTGTCCCAGCATGGCTGACCCTAGCACCGTGGTGTCCCAACATGGGTGACCCTAGCACCGTGTCCCGGCATGATTGTACCTAGCACCGTGGTGTCCCAGCATGGCTGATCTTACCACCGTTGTGTGCCAGCATGGCTGACCCTAGCACCGTGTCCCAGCATGTTTGTCAGTACCACAGTGTCCTAGCATGGTTGTCTCTAGCACAGTGTTCCAGCATATCTGTCCCTAGCAACGTGTCCTAACATTGCTGACCCTAGCACTGTGGTGTCCCAGCTTGTCTGTCCCTAACACTGTGGTGTCCCAGGGCGGTTTTCCCCCAGAACTGTGTCCCAGCATTGCTGTCCCTAGCACCGTGGTGTCCCGCATACTTGTCCCCAGCACCGTGTCCCAGCATGGCTGCCCCTTTGCACCGTGGTGTCCCAGCATTGTTGTCCCCAGAACCGTGTCCCATCATTGTTGTCCCCAGCACAGTGGTGTCCCAGCATTGTTGTCCCCAGAACCGTGTCCCATCATTGTTGTCCCCAGCACAGTGGTGTCCAAGCATGGCTGTCCATAGCACCGTGTCCCAGCATGGTTGTCCCAAGCACCGTTGTGTCCCAGCATGGTTGTCCCTAGCACCGTGTTCCAGCACTGGGGTCTCTAGCACCCGGGTCCCAGCATGGTTGTCCCTAGCACAGTGTCCCAGCATGGCTGTCCCTGGCACCGTGTCCCAGCATGGCTGACCCTAGCACCGTGTCCCTGTAACTGTGTCCCAGCATGGATGTCCCAGCACGGTTGTCCCTAGCACCGTGTCTTAGCATAGCTGTCCCTAGCACAGTGTCTCAGCATGACTGACCCTAGCACCGTTTCCCAGCATTGCTGTCCCTAGCACCGTGTCCCTGCATGGCGGATCCTAGCACAGTGTCCCAGTATGGTTGACCCTTAGCACCGTGTCCAACCATGGATGCCTCTAGCATCGTGTCCCAGCATGGCTGTCCTTACCATCGTGTCCAAGCATGGTGTTCCATAGCACCGTGTCTCAGCAAAGCTGACCCTAGTAAAGAATCCCAGCATTGCTGTCCCTAACACCATGTCACAGCATGGTTGTCCGTAGCACAGTGTCCCAGCATGGTTGTCCCTAGTACAGTGTCCCTGCATGGTTGACCTTAGCACTGTGGTGTCCCAGCATGGTTGTCCCAAGCACAGTGTCCCAGCATGGTTGTCCCATCACGGTTGTCCCTAGCACCGTGTCCCAGCATAGCTGTCTCTAGTTCCGTGTCCCAACATTACTGTCCCTAGCACAGTGTCCCAGCATAGTTGTCCCTATCACTGTGTCCCAGCATTGCTGTCTCTAGCACATTGTCCCAGCATAGTTGACCCTAGCTCCGTTGTGTCCCAGCATTGTTGTCCGTAGCACAGTGTCCCAGCATGGCTGTCCCTAGCACCGTGTCCCAGCATGGTTGTCCCTAGCACCGTGTCCCAGCATAGTTGTCCCTAGCACAGTGTCCCAGCATTGTTGTCCCTAGCATCGTGTCCCAGCATGGCTGACCCTAGCACAGTGTTCCAGTATGGTTGTCCCTAGTACAGTGTCCCAGCATGGTTGATCTTTGCACTGTGGAGTTTCAGCATGGTTGTCCCTAGCACAGTGTCCCAGCATGGTTGTCCCAGCACGGTTGTCCCAGCATTGTTGTCCCTAGCACTGTGTCCCAGCATGACTGTCCCTAGGACTGTGGTGTCCCGTCATGGTTGTCCTTTGCACCGTGTTGTACAAGCATTGTTGTCCCTCGAACCGTGTTCCACCATGGCTGTCCCAACCACCGTGTCCAAGCATGGTGTTCCCTTGCAGCGTGTCTCAGCATAGCTGACCATAGCACAGTATCCCTGCATGGCTGTCCCCTCACACCATATCCCAGCATTGCTGCCCCTAGCACATTGTCCAAGCATGGTTGTTCCTAGCACCGCGTCCCAGCATAGCTGTCCCAGCATGGCGAACCATAGCACCGTGTCCCAGCATGGCTGTCCATAGCATTGTTTCCGAGCATGGTTGTCCCCGCACCGTGTCCCAGCATGGCAGACCCTAGCATCGTGTCCCAGCTTGGCTGTCTCTAGTACCGTGTCCCAACATTTCTGTCCCTAGCACAGTGTCCCAGCATGTTTGTCCCTAGCACCGTGTCCCAGCATGGCTGTCCCTAACACATTGTCCCAGCAAGGTTGTGACTTCCACCGTGTCCCAGCATTGCTGTCCCTAGGTTAGTGTCCCAGCATTGCTGTCCCTAGAACCGTGTCCTAGCATGGTTGCCCCTAGCACCGTGTTCCAGCAATGTTGTCCCTTGCACCATGTCCCAGCATAGTTGTCCCTAGCACATTGTCCCAGCATGGCTGCCCCTAGCACCGTGTTCCACCATGGCTGACCCTAGCACCGTGTTCCACCATGGCTGACCCTAGCACTGTGTCCCAGCATGTTTGTCCCTACCACCGTGTCCCAGCATGGCTGTCCCAAGCACCGTGTCCTAGCATCGCTGACCCTAGCACATTGTCCCAGCATGGCTGACCCTAGCACCGTGGTGTCCCAACATGGGTGACCCTATGGTTCAGCTCATCACCACTAAGACACCCAATCAAGACAATGCATTACTGACACTCTTACCTCACAACTCAGACGGATACACCCTGAGGGTGCCTGGGGTGTCACCCATCAGGGTGAGGAAGCTGGCTTGTCACCTTCTCTCTGTGCAAGGTGGTTGCTAACTGATCCTACCAGCCATCCCCACCGTGGGGGAAGCTGTGTACTCTCTTCCTCATTCCCAAACAAGGCCTGAGAAGCAAAACTAACCCTTATAGGATCCAGGCGGTTCCTGCAGTACACAAGGCCCTCTTTGTTACGTACTCCCATGTCAGCAGAATGAAGCTAGTCAACACCTCCCCTCATAACGTCTCGCACCACCCCAACACGCACATTCGCATACATACACACCCACACCCACAATTACAACTCACAATTATACATGAAAGAGTGCAAACCACTTGCACTGTTACACAAGAACCGTGGTGTCCCAGCATAGCTGACCCTAGCACAGTGTCTCAGCATGGCTCACTCAAGCACAGTGTCCCAGCATGACTGACCCTATCACAGAGTCCCAGCATGGCTGTCCCTAGCACCGTGTCCCAGCGTGGTTGTCCCTAGCACCGTGGTGTCCCAGTGTTGCTGTCCCTAGCATGGTGTCCCAGCGTGGTTGGCTCTAGCACAGTGTCCCGGCATAGTTGTCCCTAGAACCGTGTCGCAGCATGTCCCCTAGCATCGTGGTGTTACATCATGGTTGTCTATAGCACCTTTTCCATGCATGGTTGTCCCAAGAACCGTGTCCCAGCATGGTTGTCCCTACCACCGTGTTCCAGCATGGTTGTCCCTAGCACCCTGTCCCAGCATGGTTGTCCCAAGAACAGTGTCCCATCATGGTTGTCCCCAGAACAGTGTCAAAGCATGGGTGACCCTAGCACCCGTGTCCAAGCATGGCTAACCCTAGCACAGTGTCCCAGAATAGCTGACACTAGCACAGTGTCCCAGCATGGCTGACCCTAGCACACGGCTGTCCCCAGCACCGTGTTCCAGCATGGTTGTCCCAAGCACATTGTCCCAGCACGGTTGAACCTTGCACCCTGTCCCAGCATTGTTGTCCCTAGCACATTGTCCCAGCATGGCTGCCCCTAGCACCGTGTCCCAGCATGGCTGACCCTAGTACCGTACTCACCTATATGTACTCACTTATATGTGCTTGCAGGATCGAGCATTGACTCTTGGATCCCGCCTTTCGAGCATCGGTTGTTTACAGCAATGACTCCTGTCCCATTTCCCTATCATACCTGGTTTTAAAATTATGAATAGTATTTGCTTCCACAACCTGTTCCTGAAGTGCATTCCATTTCCCCACTACTCTCACGCTAAAAGAAAACTTCCTAACATCTCTGTGACTCATCTGAGTTTCAAGCTTCCATCCATGTCCTCTCGTTCTGTTACTATTCCGTGTGAACATTTCGTCTATGTCCACTCTGTCAATTCCTCTGAGTATCTTATACGTTCCTATCATGTCCCCCCTCTCCCTTCTTCTTTCTAGTGTCGTAAGGCACAGTTCCCTCAGGCGCTCTTCATACCCCATCCCTCGTAGCTCTGGGACGAGTCTCGTTGCAAACCTCTGAACCTTTTCCAGTTTCATTATATGCTTCTTCAGATGGGGACTCCATGATGAGGCGGCATACTCTAAGACTGGCCTTACGTAGGCAGTGTAAAGCGCCCTAAATGCCTCCTTACTTAGGTTTCTGAATGATGTTCTAACTTTTGCCAGTGTAGAGTACGCTGCTGTCGTTATCCTATTAATATGTGCCTCAGGAGATAGATTAGGTGTTACGTCCACCCCCAGGTCTCTTTCACGCGTCGTTACAGGTAGGCTGTTCCCCTTCATTGTGTACTGTCCCTTTGGTCTCCTATCTCCTAGTCCCATTTCCATAACTTTACATATGCTCGTGTTGAATTCTAGTAGCCATTTCTCTGACCATCTCTGCAATCTGTTCAGGTCCTCTTGGAGGATCCTGCAATCCTCATCTGTCACAACTCTTCTCATCAACTTTGCATCATCCGCAAACATCGACATGTAGGACTCTACGCCTGTAAACATGTCGTTAACATATACAAGAAATAGAATTGGTCCCAGCACCGATCCTTGTGGTACTCCACTTGTTACTGTTCGCCAGTCCGACTTCTCGCCCCTTACCGTAACTCTTTGGCTCCTTCCTGTTAGGTAGTTCCTTATCCATTCTAGGACCTTTCCCCCCACCCCCGCCTGCCTCTCGAGCTTGAACAGCAGTCTCATGTGCGGTACTGTATCAAAGGCTTTTTGGCAGTCCAGAAATATGCAGTCTGCCCAACCATCTCTGTCCTGTCTTATCCTCGTTATTTTATCATAGAATTCCAGAAGGTTTGTTAGGCACGATTTCCCTGTCCAGAACCCATGTTGATGTTTGTTCACAAACCTAATGTTCTCCAGGTGTGCAACCAGTCGTAGCCTAATTATTCTTTCCAGTATTTTACAGGGGATGCTTGTCAGTGATACAGGTCTGTAGTTAAGTGCCTCCTCCCTATCTCCTTTCTTGAAGATCGGCACGACATTTGCCTTCTTCCAGCAACTGGGCAATTCTCCTGACATAAGTGACTCATTAAAGATCATTGCCAGAGGCACGCTGAGGGCCTGTGCTGCTTCTTTTAGTATCCACGGTGATACTTTGTCTGGTCCAACTGCTTTAGTTGCATCTAGAGTTGTCAACTGTTTCATTACCTCCTCTGCTGTCACCTCTATATCTGATAGTCTTTCATCTAGGGTAACCCCTTCCAACAATGGGAGCTGCTCAGGCTCGGTAGTGAACACTCCATGGAAACTGGCATTCAGTGCCTCGCAGATTTCCTTGTCACTTTCAGTATATGCCCCCTCTGTCTTCCTTAGTCTTGTCACTTGGTCGTTCACCGACATTTTTCTTCTTATATGACTGTGTAGTAACTTAGGTTGTTTTTTCGCTTTGATTGCAATATCGTTCTCATAGTCCCTTTCCGATGTTCGTCTTATGTTAATGTAATCGTTCCTAGCTCTGTTGTATCTGCTTCTGTTGTCCTCTGTTCTTTGTCTTCTGTACTTCCTCCACTCCCGCCTGCTGGCCATTTTTGCTTCCTGACACTGTCTATTAAACCATGGGTTATTATATTCCTTCTTATTTTTTCCCTTTACCGTTGGTATAAATCTCTCTTCGGCCTCCTGGCATTTCTGTATGACTAGGTCCATCATATCTTGGACTGTTTTTCCTCTAATTTCTTCCTCCCACTGCACTTCACCCAGATAGTCCCTCATCCTCATATAGTCCCCTTTCCTGTAGTCAGCTCTCCTTTCCCAGATCTCTTGTCCCATGGTCATAAGTTTGAATTCCATCATGTAGTCAAAGACTAGGACACAATGGTCACTGGCCCCTAGAGGTATTTCATGCTCTAAATTCTCGATATCTTCTACGTTCTGGGTGAAAATCAGGTCTAATAGGCTCGGTGCATCTCCTCCTCTTTCCCTTGTGTCTTCCTTCACATGTTGTGTCAGGAAATTCCTGTCTATAACATCTACTAATTTTGCTCCCCACGTTTCGTTCCCTCCATGGGGATTCCTTGATTCCCAATTTATCTCTCCATGATTTAGGTCCCCCATGATCAGCAGCTTCGCTCTCATTCTGTGGGCTAGTGTTGCTGCCTTGTGCAGTTCATCTATACATGCTTTGTTGTTGTCATCATACTCCTGCCTGGGTCTTCTACTGTTTGGTGGGGGATTGTAGATTACCATGATCACAATCTTCCTCCCATCTACTGTCAGAGTTCCATGTATGAAGCTTGTGCACTCATTGGTAACTCGATTTCCCAGGTCTTCAAACTTCCATTTCCGCTTTATTAGGAGTGCTACTCCCCCTCCCTGTCTCTGTGTCCTCTCTTTTCGTATCACCTGGTACCCTTCAGGAAAGATTGCATCTGAGATCATGTCATTAATTTTAGTTTCCACAATTGCAACTATGTCAGGATCTGCTTCACTCACTCTTTCTTTTATCTCTTCTGCTTTATTAGATACCCCATCAGCATTGGTGTACCAAACCTTGAGATTCTTCATGGAAACTCTTGTACCAGAGTTCTCCCTTTCTCTGGGGGTCTGGGGGGATCTGGGGGATGTCTGGGGGGTGACTGGGGGCAGAGGGGATCCGGGGGATCTGGGGGGTGTCTGGGGGATGACTGGGGGCGGGGAGGGTCCGGGGGATGTCCGGGGGGATCCGGGGGGTGTCTGGGGGGGTCCGGGGGGTGTATGGGGGGTGAAAGAGTTCAGGAGGGGTGCTTGGGGGGCTACTGGGGGCTGGTCTTCTAGGAAGGTAGGTAGGAGGGTCTGGGGTAGGGCCTGGGTAGGTAGGTCTGGAGTAGGAAGGGCATACTGGGTCTGAAGATTAGGGAGGGCATAGAGGGGTTGGGAGATAGCGTAAGGTCGGGAGACAGATAGAGGTTGAGAGGTTGGGAGGGGGAAGGATAGAGGGGGTGGGGGGGACCTCCCACCTCCCTCGCAAGGGTGGGGGGTCACATGGAAGGAGAGGGGATGAGGAGGGGTGAGGGCAGGGTAGGCTTTGGGTGTTGAGGGGATGAGGTCTGGGTGGGTTCTTGGGGTTGAGGGGATGAGGTCTGGATGGGTTTTGGGGGTTGAGGGGATGAGAGCTGGGTGGGTTTTGGGGGTTGAGGGGATGAGGACTGGACGGGTTTTGGGGGTTGAGGTGATGAGGGGGTCCTTGGAATGTGGGATGAATTTGACTCCAGTGGGGTCAGAGGGGTCAAGGGATGTGCTGGGGAGATAAGCAGGGGCGGCTGATTTGGGGAAGGGGTGACCTGAGAAGCACTTGTGAGCTGGTTAGCATGGGGTGGATTAGCACTGGGGTGTGTGTGTCCCAGCATGGTTGTCCCTACCACAGTGTCCCAGAATGGTTGTCCCTAGCACCGTGTCCCAGTATTGTTGTCCCCAGTACCGTGTCCTAGCATGGTTGTCCCTAGCATCGTGTCCCAGCATGGCTGACCCTAGCACCGTGTCCCAGCATGGCTGACCCTAGCACCGTTTCCCAGCATGGCTGACCCTAGCACCGTGTCCCAGCATGGCTGACCGTAGCACCGTGTCCCAGCACGGCTGACCCTAGCACCGTGTCCCAGCATGGCTGACCCTAGCACCGTGGTGTCCAAGCATGGCTGACCCTAGCACCGTGGTGTCCCAGCACGGCTGACCCTAGCACCGTGTCCCAGCACGGCTGACCCTAGCACCGTGGTGTCCAAGCATGGCTGACCCTAGCACCGTGGTGTCCCAGCACGGCTGACCCTAGCACCGTGTCCCAGCACGGCTGACCCCAGCACTGTTGGTTCGCAGCATGGCTGACCCTAGCACCGTGGTGTCGCTGCAAGTTAAAAAATTAACAATATTCTAACAGCACGTATGAATGTCATCTCTACTCGAGCCCTTATAGCAGAGGGGCCTTCATAGGTCATTGGCGAGATCGCTGCTCCAGTAAACCAGAGGTCGAGACTTCGATCCTCCCGTAGGCATCGCTCAATCTCTTTTTTAATTCGAATGCTTCCATTTAGAATGGTTTTCATATCCCGTTTTCACGAGCGTTGCCAACGTCAATAATCGGTCGTGCTAAAGTACCCTAACATCAGAGCTGGAGTGCATAGGGGTGGGGGGGGGGGGGTTGTATGAAAGCCTGACGGCTTCAGTGGAAGCCTCAGGGACCCTTGAGGGTTCAGTAGAACCCCAGGTTTATTACGTTTTGGACCCTGTCGTGACCTAGTTGAGTGAAGCGTGGGCTTGGGAACACCTGGAGCATAGGTTCGAACCCTCACCACTGCTTCTACTGGTTTTCTCACTGTTGTAACTCGTAGGCCTACTACTGCTGTAACTCCTAGGCCTACTACGGTCGTAACTCCTAGGTCTACTACTGTTGTAACTCCTAGGCCTACTACGGTCGTAACTCCTAGGCCTACTACTGTCGTAACTCCTAGGGCTACTACGGTCGTAACTCCTAGGCCTACTACTGTCGTAACTCCTAGGCCTACTACTGCCGTAACTCCTAGGCCTACTACGGTCGTAACTCCTAGGCCTACTACTGTCGTAACTCTAGGCCTATTACTGACGTAACTCCTAGGCCTATTACTGTTGTAACTCCTAGGCCTACTACTGTCGTAACTCCTAGGCCTACTACTGACGTAACTCCTAGGCCTATTACTGACGTAACTCCTAGGCCTACTACTGTCGTAACTCCTAGGCCTATTACTGACGTAACTCCTAGGCCTACTACTGTTGTAACTCCTAGGCCTACTACTGTTGTAACTCCTAGGCCTACTACTGACGTAACTCCTAGGCCTACTACTGTCGTAACTCCTAGGCCTACTACTGACGTAACTCCTAGGCCTACTACTGACGTAACTCCTAGGCCTACTACTGTCGTAACTCCTAGGCCTACTACTGACGTAACTCCTAAGCCTACTACTGACGTAACTCCTAGGCCTACTACTGACGTAACTCCTAGGCCTATTACTGTCGTAACTCCTAGGCCTACTACTGACGTAACTCCTAGGCCTATTACTGACGTAACTCCTAGGCCTATTACTGACGTAACTCCTAGGCCTACTACTGTCGTAACTCCTAGGCCTATTACTGACGTAACTCCTAGGCCTACTACTGACGTAACTCCTAGGCCTATTACTGACGTAACTCCTAGGCCTATTACTGACGTAACTCCTAGGCCTACTACTGTTGTTAGTAATGCGGGTTAGAAGCGGGAATGTTGAGTTATAAAATAAATTATCAGGTAACAGACTTGGATGGTTGAGGAGACGAGGGTGGCTGCCTCGTTTGACCCCAATAGGCTTTCAGCCATTTCCTTAATTCATATATTCTTTAACTGTTTGCTATATATTTTCAAACTTTGTCTAAAATGAAAATTTAACACCGCGGCGGTGCAGCTGTTGAGTTCAGCGCCACTTGCGGCCATATCTAGAAGTTGTTAGAGAAGCAAACCACTGTTCTTATTGTCAGCTCTAATAAGGTTATTAAAGTATGGCTGTGGTACTGTCACTAGCACTGAGCCTTCATAGCTCAGTGGCCAGAGCACTGGTCTAGTAAACCAGAGGCCGGGAGTTCGATTCTCCCTGAAGGCAGAAGTATTTTTTTTTTTACCTGTGTAGTTTTCTTACATAACTAATAGTCTGTCCCATCAAATATTATTAGAATTTTAGGTTAGGAGAGACTGGTGGACATTCAACATTAAAATTGACATAAAATCCTTTTTAATTTTTACAGTAACAAATATTTCGAATGACTTCACGCTAAATAGGCCTATTAAATTATACACACTTAACATTCCTATTTAAGTGTACACACTTAACAGAAATTGTTAATAGGTCTATTAAATTTAAATGTATTCAGCGAAGAGGACCACTTAAATCCTTCATATTTCTGAAGGATTTGATCTGGCAGTCATTAGACTATACCCAGGGTCAGGATACGTCAAGAATTAGCGAAACCCGTACATCTTTTGTCAATAATGGCGGCTTTGTTTAGATTTATTTAACTGTTAATGAGCTGCGAAGTGGTACGAGGTTGTTTACAACAATAATAACCTCGGGTTATGATGTTTACCAACATGTAAACTGTTAAATAAAGGTCAGATGTAACACAAACAAGAAGCAACATGATCCAGCCCAACACGCCACAATGTTGGTCTGAGAACAGCAGAGGCTTCTTCACTCTCAGGGTTATTAACCCGTGGAACCACCTACCTGCCGAAGCTCTAAATTCCAAAAGTGTTTCAAAATCCAATTATAAAATAATTTCAAGGCAAATTGAGCGGTGGAGGAATTCTGGTCAAGCCGCCGGCTTCCTGTCCTCCTCGAGGCTACTGGAGTCAGTGGCCCCTCAGATAAATATAAATGTATACAAGCCACCATATTGTTTAAAGATGTACAGGTTGCGCAAGTGGTTGGGCAGATGTTTGATGGATGGTGTCCCTGGACCCAGCGCAATCCTTCTCTCCATCATACACACAAACGTCTAGTTAATAACTTGTAAACATTCTAGTACCTTACTAGTGCAACATACCTGGTTGATAACTGGTTGATGGGGTTCTGGGAGTTCTTCTACTCCCCAAGCCCGGCCCGAGGCCAGGCTCGACTTGTGAGAGTTTGGTCCACCAGGCTGTTGCTTGGAGCGGCCCGCAGGGCCACATACCCACCACAGCCCGGTTGGTCCGGCACTCCTTGGAGGAATAAATCTAGTTTCCTCCTGAAAATGTCCACGGTTGCTCCGACAATATTTCTTATGCTTGCTGGGAGAACGTTGAACAACCGCGGACCTCTGATGTTTATACAGTGTTCTCTGATTGTGCCTATGGCACCTCTGCTCTTCACTGCTTCTATTCTACATTTTCTTCCATATCGTTTACCCCAGTACGTTGTTATTTTACTGTGTAGATCTTGTACTTGGCCCTCCAGTATCTTCCAGGTGTATATTATTTGATATCTCTCTCGTCTTCTTTCTAGTGAGTACATTTGGAGGGCTTTGAGACGATCCCAATAATTTAGGTGCTTTATTGCGTCTATGCGTGCCGTATATGTTCTCTGTATTCCCTCTATTTCAGCAATCTCTCCTGCTCTGAAGGGGGAGGTGAGTACTGAACCGTACTCAAGACGGGACAACACAAGTGACTTGAAGAGTACAACCATTGTGATGGGATCCCTGGATTTGAAAGTTCTCGTAATCCATCCTATCATTTTTCTGGCTGTCGCAATATTTGCTTGGTTATGCTCCTTAAACGTTAGGTCGTCAGACATTATTATTCCCAAATCCTTTACATGCTGTTTTCCTACTATGGGTACATTTGATTGTGTTTTGTACTCTGTATTATGTTTAAGGTCCTCATTTTTACCGTACCTGAGTACCTGGAATTTATCACTGTTAAACATCATGTTATTTTCTGATGCCCAGTCGAAAACTTTATTAATATCAGCTTGAAGTTTTTCAATGTCCTCAGTCGAGGTAATTTTCATACTGATTTTTGTGTCATCTGCAAAGGATGATACGAAGCTGTGACTTGTATTTTTGTCTATATCTGATATGAGAATAAGGAAAAGCAGCGGTGCAAGGACTGTACCCTGAGGTACAGAGCTTTTCACTGCACTTGGACTAGATTTTATATGGTTGACAGTTACTCGCTGAGTCCTGTTTGACAGAAAACTGAGTATCCAGCGTCCTACTTTACCGGTTATTCCCATTGACTTCATTTTGTGTGCTATCACGCCATGGTCACATTTATCGAAAGCCTTTGCGAAGTCCGTGTATATCACATCAGCATTCTGTTTCTCTTCTAATGCCTCAGTGACTTTGTCGTAGTGCTCAAGTAACTGTGAGAGGCACGATCTTCCCGCTCGAAATCCATGTTGGCCTGGGTTGTGAAGGTCATTGGTCTCCATGAAATTGGTGACCTGACTCCTAATCACTCTCTCAAATACTTTTATGATGTGCGTTGTTAGTGCAACTGGTCTATAATTTTTTCCCAATGCTTTGCTCCCTCCCTTGTGTAGAGGGGCTATGTCTGCTACTTTAAGTGCATCTGGTATCTCCCCCGTGTCCAAGCTCTTCCTCCACACTATACTGAGTGCCTGTGCTACCGGCACTTTGCATTTCTTTATAAATATTGAATTCCATGAGTCTGGACCTGGGGCCGAGTGCATGGGCATGTTTTCAATTTCTTTTTCAAAATTTAGTGCGCTCGTGTTTATATCAGTTATATTTACAGGGGTTTGAATATCCCGCATAAAGAAATTGTCTGGATCTTCCACCTTCATGTTGTTTATTGGAGTGCTAAACATGTCCTCATACTGCTTTTTTAGGATTTCACTAATTTCTTTGTCATCCTCCGTGTATGAACCTTCACTTGTACGAATAGGTCCAATACTGGCAGTGGTTTTTGCTTTTGATTTCGCATATGAGAAGAAATATTTTGGATTTTTCTTTATTTCCTGAATGGCTTTCTGTTCTAACTGCCTTTCTTCAGTTTCATATGAGTGTTTCAATTTCCGCTCGATTTCTTCAATCTCCCTATTTAAATTATTCCTTCTTTGACGGGAAATTCGTGTCTGCATAAGCAGTTCCGTTATTTTTTTCCTGCGTTTATAGTGTCGTCTGCGTTCTCTTTCTACGTTAGATGTCTTTCTGGCTTTCCTCAAAGGAACATGTTTCAGACAGACTTGATACGCTTCTGAAGTCAGTTTTTCTATTCCTTCTGTAGGACTTGTATTACTTAGAACAGTTCCCCATGGAATGTTTGTAAGTTCCCTGTTTATTATCTCCCAGTCTATCCTTTTATTATTAAAATTTAATTTACTGAATAGCCCCTCTCGCTTTATCAACGTTTTAGGTCTATTCTGAGTATTGATGGTCGTTTGCACTTCAATGAGCTTGTGATCTGAGTATGTGGTATCTGATATCGTAATGTCTCTGATAATGTCTTCATTGTTCGTAAAGACCAGATCTAGAATATTTTCATTTCTCGTTGGCTCCGATATCTGCTGATTGAGTGAAAATTTGTCACAGAATCTAAGTAGTTCTCTAATCTGTGGTTGGTTAGGTCCTGATAGATTTCCTGGTATAATATTATTGTTTGCTATTTTCCACCTGAGACTAGGCAAGTTGAAGTCACCTAGGAAGATAATATCAGGTATCGGGTTCTCCAAATTATCAAGGCTATTCTCTATTTTGCTTATCTGTTCTGTGAATTCCTCAGCCATTGCATCTGGCGGTTTGTATATTAGTATAATCACTAAATTTATTTTCTCTATTTTTAATCCCAGTACCTCTACCACCTCATTTGTAACGTTTAGGAGCTCCGAGCATACAAGGTCTTCCCTAATATACAGACCCACTCCTCCATGTGACCTAATTTTCCTATCACACCTGTATAGGTTATATCCTGGAATCCATATCTCACTGTCCAACATAATCTCACTGTTTACATAAGTAAACATCCTCACCAAAGTGCAGTGGCAGTTTACTCCACACACCACATCACCATACCACACACCACATATCACACCACATCATCATACCACATCACCATACCACACACCACATCACCATACCACACACCACATCACCATACCACACACCACATCACCATACCACACACCACATCACCATACCACACACCATATCACCATACCACACACCACATCACCATACAACACACCTCATCACCATACCACATCACCAAACCACACACCACATCACCATACCACATACAACATCACCATACCACACACCACATCACCATACCACACTCCACATCACATCACCATACCACACATCACATCACCATACCACACACCACATCACCATACCACACACTACATCACCATACCACACACCATATAACCATACCACACACCACATAACCATACCACACACCACATCACCATACTACACATCACATCACCATACCACACACCACATCACCATACCACATACCACATCACCATACCACACACCACATCACCATACCACACACCACATCACCATACAACACACACCACATCACCACACGGCCGTACCACACACCACATCACCATACCACATACCACATCACCACACGGCCGTACCACACACCACATCACCATACCACATACCACATCACCATACCACACACCACATCACCATACCACACACCACAACACCACACGGTCATACCACACACTACATCACCATACCACACACCACATCACCATACCACATCACCATACCACACACCACATCACCATACCACATACCACATCACTATACCACACACCACATCACTATACACACACCACATCACCATACCACACACCACATCACCATACTACACACCACATCACCATACCACATACCACATCATCATACCAAACACCACATCACCATACCACATACCACATCACCATACCACACACCACATCACTATACCACATACCACATCACCATAACACACACCACATCACCATACCACACACCACATCACCATACTACACACCATATCATCATACTACACACCAGATCGCCATACCACACACCACATCACCATACCACACACCACATCATGATACCACATCACTATACCACACACCACATCACCATACCACACACCACATCACCACACGGCTATACCACACACCACATCACCATACCACACACCACATCACCATACCACACACCACATCACCATACCACATCACCATTCCACACACCACATCACCATACCACATCACCATTCCACACACCACATCACCATACCACATACTACATCACCATACCACACACCACATCACATTACCATACCACACACCACATCACCATACCACACACCACACCACATCACCATACCACACACCACATCACCATACCACACATCACATCACCATACCACACACCACATCACCATACCAAACACCACATCACCATACCACACATCACATCACCATACCACACACCACATCACATTACCATACCACACACCACATCACCATACCACACACCACACCACATCACCATACCACACACCACATCACCATACCACACATCACATCACCATACCACACACCACATCACCATACTACACACCACATCACCATACCACACACCACATCACCATACCACACGCTACATCACCATACCACACACCACATCACCATACCACACACCACATCACTATACCACACACCACATCACCATACCACATACCACATCACTATACCACACACCACATCACCATACCACATACCACATCACCATACCACACACCACATCACCATACTACACACCACATCACCATACCACATACCACATCATCATACCATACACCACATCACCATACCACATACCACATCACCATACCACACACCACATCACTATACCACATACCACATCACCATACCACACACCACATCACCATACTACACACCATATCATCATACTACACACCAGATCACCATACCACACACCACATCACCATACCACACACCACATCACCATACCACAGACCACATCACCATACCACATCACCATACCACACACCACATCACCATACCACACACCACATTACCATACCACATCAGCATACCACATCAGCATACCACATCAGCATACCACACACCACATCACCATTTCACATCACCATTCCACACACCACATCACCATACCACATACTATATCACCATACCACACACCACATCACATTACCATACCACACACCACATCACCATACCACACACCACACAACATCACCATACCACACTCCACATCACATCACCATACCACACACCACATAACCATACCACACACCACATAACCATACCACACACCACATCACCATACTACACATCACATCACCATACCACACACCACATCACCATACCACATACCACATCACTATACCATACACCACATCACCATACCACACATCATATCACCATACCACACACCACATCACCATACCACACACCACATCACCATACCACACACCACATCACCATACCACACACCATCTATCCCATCACAGCATCCCCACATTCTGGTAGCTGAATTGACAACGCATAGGACTCGTAATTCTGTGGCCCGGGTTCGATTCCCGAATCAGGCAGAAACAAATGGACAAAGCTTCTTTTACCCTTAATGCCCCTATTACATAGCAGTAAATAGGTACCTGGGAGTTAGACAGCTGTTACGGAGCTGCTTCCTGGGTGGGTAGGTGTGGAGAAAAAAAACACAGAAAAAATTAGTTAGTAGTTAGTGACAGTTGAGAGGCGGGCCGAAAGAGCAAAGCTCAACCCCAGCAAGCACAACTAGGTGAATACATTAGCCTATCATCCACACCATAGCATGGGCACATCTTAGGAGCCACAGCACACTAGGCTACCACCCACAGCCCAACATACCACATCCCTTGACGTAGATAACATTCTTGAAGCATACTTATTGTATCCCTATTTATTTAACAGTGCTATTCTGCACTTCCTGCCATGCCTCCTGCTCTCATGTGGTGTTATTTTTCTTAACAGATGAGGAACCAGTTTCTCTAATGTTTTCACATTTTTAAATTATTAGTGCCTTTCTCGCACTCTAGGGAATACAGATTAAACAATTTCAAGAGGTCCCAATAATTTGGATGTTATAATGAGTGGCTTTGGTCAGTAAAATATCTTTGCACGTTCCCCATGTGAACAATTCTCCAGCTTTGAATAGGAGATATTATTCAACAACAATTTTGCTCCCAAGAGAACATTAGTGTCTAATAAAGCAAACATCATTGATGTGTTGTCTTTTCTTTTAAAGGCTCTTGTTTCCATCATGTCACTTATCATGCCGTTGAAACAGAAATATTTTTTTTTTTAAAGGGAAAGTCTTCCGATGTGATTTTATCAAAATCTTTTATACTGTTTTTTCTTTCATTAGTGTGACCTGCGTGTTTTATGTAAGGTTTCCCATTTTTATATTTTATCTTTTTCCTTAGCGCAGGAGATACGACTTATTCTCATTAATCATCTATTTTTCTATTGCCTATTAAAAGATTTTATTAACATGAGTTTGGGGGTTTGCAGTGTCCTGTATATTGTCCGCTCTCCACATCCCAACATCTAAACATCCTAACATCTCCACATCCCAACATCTCCACAACCCAACATCTCCACATCCCAACATCCCAACATCTCCACATGACAACATCGCAATATCCCCGCATCCCAACATCTCCACATGACAACATCGCAATATCCCCGCATCCCAACATCTCCACATGACAACATCTCCACATCCCAACATCCCCACATCCCAACATCCCCACATCAAGTTTCAAGACTTGGGGGTTGATATCACGCCAGACCTGTCTCCTGCAGCACATATCAAGCGGATAACATCAGCGGCATATGCCAGGCTGGCCAACATAAGAACGGCATTCAGAAACTTGTGTAAAGAATCATTCAGAACTTTGTATACCACATATGTCAGGCCAATCCTGGAGTATGCAGCCCCAGCATGGAGTCCATATCTAGTCAAGCATAAGACTAAAATGGAAAAGGTTCAAAGGTTTGCCACCAGACTAGTACCCGAGCTGAGAGGTATGAGCTACGAGGAGAGACTACAGGATTTAAACCTCACTTCGCTGGAAGACAGAAGAGTTAGGGGGACATGATCACCACATTCAAGATTCTGAAGGGAATTGATAGGGTAGATAAAGACAGTCTATTTAACACAAGGGGAACACGCACAAGGGGACACAGGTGGAAACTGAGTGCCCAAATGAGCCACAGAGATATTAGAAAGAACTTTTTTAGTGTCAGAGTGGGTGACAAATGGAATGCATTAGGAAGTGATGTGGTGGAGGCTGACTCCATACACAGTTTCAAGTGTAGATATGACAGAGCCCAATAGGCTCAGGAACCTGTACACCTGTTGAATGACGGTTGAGAGGCGGGACCAAAGAGCCAGAGCTCAACCCCAGCAAACACAACTAGGTGAGTACATCCCCACATCCTAACATCACCACATCCCAACATCCCAACATCTCCACATCACAACATCGCCACATCCCAACATCCCCACATCCCAACATCTCCACATCCCAACATCTCCACATCCCAACATCCCCACATGCCAACATCCCCACATCCCAACATCTCCACATAACAACATCTCCACATCCCAACATCCCCAAATCCAATATCTCCACATCCCAACATCTCCACATCCCAACATCCCCACATGCCAACATCCCAACATCTCCACATCACAACATCGCCACATCCCAACATCCCCACATCCCAACATCTCCACATAACAACATCTCCACATCCCAACATCCCCAAATCCAATATCTCCACATCCCAACATCTCCACATCCCAACATCCCCACATGCCAACATCCCCACATCCCAACATCTCCACACCCAGACATCTCCACATCTCCACATCCCAATATCCCCACATCCCAACTACTCCACAACCCAACATCTCCATATCCCAACATACCCACATCCTAACATCTCCACATCCCAACATCCCCATACCTAACATTTCCATAGCCCAACTACTCCACATCCCAACATCTCCATATCCCAACATCCCCACATCCAAACCTCTCCACATCCCAACATCTCCACATCGCAACATCTCCACATCCTAACATCGCCGTTTCCCAACATCCCCACATCCTAACATTTCCATATCCCAACATCCCCACATCCCAACATCTCCACATCGCAACATCTCCACATCCCAACATCGCCACATCCCAACATCCCCACATCCTATCATTTCCATATCCCAACTACTCCACATCCCAACATCTCCATTTCCCAACATCCCCACATCCAAACATCTCCACATCCCAACATCGCCACATCCCAACATTCCTACATCCTAACATTTCCACATCCCAACATCTCCACATTGCAACATCTCCACATCCCAATATCTCCACATCGCAACATCTCCACATCCTAACATTTCCATATCCCAACATCCCCACATCCCAACATCTCCACATCCCCACATAGTAAAGTAAAGTAAAGCCAAGACCCAACCAAAGCTGCTCCACAGCCACATCAGGAGGAAAACAGCAGTGAAGGAACAAGTGATGAAGCTGCGAAAAGGGGAGAACAGATACACAGAGAATGACAAGGAAGTGTGTGAAGAAGTCAACAAGATATTCCAGGAGGTCTTCACAATAGAACAAGGAGAAGCCCCTGCACTAAATGAGGAGGGGGCGAACCAAGCAACCTTGGTGGAATTTGACCTCACCAGTGGTGAGGTCAAAAGGTGTCTGCTGGAGCTGGATGTGACAAAGGCTGTTGGGCCTGACAGAATCTCACCATGGATACTAAAGGAAGGTGCAGAAGCACTAAGTGTGCCACTCGCTATGGTGTATAACAGGTCACTGGAAACAGGAGACTTACCAGAAAGTTGGAAGACAGCTAACGTTGTCCCAATATACAAGAAGGGTGACAGCCAAGAGGCACTGAACTACAGGCCAGTTTCCTTAACTTGTATACGATGCAAGGTGATGGAGAAGATCGTGAGGAAAAGGCTCGTAGAGCATCTGGAGGGAAATAACTTTGTAACGCACCACCAACATGGGTTCAGGGATGGTAAATCGTGCCCCACAGATTTAATAGAATTCTATGACCAGGCAACAAAAATTAGACAGGAAAGAGAAGGGTGGGCCGACTGCATTTTCCTGGACTGTCAAAAAGCCTTTGACACAGTACCCCATAAAAGGCTGTTAAAAAAGTTGGAGCAACAGGCAAGAGTAAAAGGGAAGGTTCTCCAGTGAATAAGGGAGTACTTAAGCAACAGAAAACAGCGAGTAACGGTGAGGGGGGAGACATCAGAGTGGCGAGATGTCACCAGCGGAGTCCCACAGGGCTCAGTACTTGGACCCATCCTGTTTCTAATATACGTAAATGATCTTCCGGAGGGTATAGACTCATTCCTCTCAATGTTTGCTGATGATGCAAAAATTATGAGAAGAATCAAGACGGATGAAGATAGACAGAGACTACAGGATGACCTGGATAAACTGAAGGAATGGTCTAGAAAATGGCTGCTAAAGTTCAACTCAGGAAAGTGTAAGGTGATTAAATTAGGCGAAGGGAGCAGGAGGCTGAACACTAGGTATCATCTGGGAGGTGAAATCCTGCAAGAGTCAAATAGAGAGAAAGATCTGGGGGTTGATATCACACCGAACCTGTCCCCAGAGGCCCACATCAAAAGAATATCATCACCGGCATTTGCTAGACTGGCCAACATAAGAACTGCCTTTAGAAACTTGTGTAAGGAATCTTTCAAAACCCTGTATACCACTTATGTAATACCAATCCTTGAGTATGCAGCTCCAGCCTGGAGTCCATACCTAGTTAAACACAAGACAAAGTTAGAGAAGATTCAGCGGTATGCCACCAGGCTCGTCCCGGAACTGAGAGGATTGAGCTACGAGGAAAGGCTAAAGGAGCTGAACCTCACATCCCTGGAAAACAGAAGAGTAAGGGGAGACATGATAACCACCTACAAAATTCTCAGGGGAATTGACAGGGTGGACAAAGACAAACTCTTCAGCACGGGTGGGACACGAACAAGGGGACACAGGTGGAAACTTAGTACCCAGATGAGCCACAGAAACGTTAGAAAGAATTGTTTCAGTGTCAGAGTAGTTAATAAATGGAATGCACTAGGAAGTGATGTGGTGGAGGCTGACTCCATACACAGTTTCAAATGTACATATGATAGAGCCCAGTAGGCTCAGGAATCTGTACACCAGTTGATTGACAGTTGAGAGGCGGGACCAAAGAGCCAAAGCTCAACCCCCGCAAGCACAATTAGGTGAGTACAATTAGGTGAGTACATCCCAATATCCCTTCATCCCAACATCTCCACATCCCAACATCCCAATATTGCCACATCCCAACATTCCCACATCCCAACATCCCAATATTGCCACATCCCAACATTCCCACATCCCAACATCTCCATATCCCAATATCCCCACATCCCAACATCTCCACATCCCCACATCCCAACATCTCCACATCCCAACATCTCCACATTCCAACATCTCCACATCCCAACATCTCCACATCCCAACATCCCCAAATCCAATATCTCCACATCCCAACATCTCCACATCCCAACAGCCCCACATCCCAACATCTCCACATCCCAACATACCAACAGTTCCACATCCCAACATGTTGGGATCTTGTGAAGGGCTTAGAGGCTACATAACAGGCACCATGACGATGGGAGGACCTAGAGTAGTAGTTGCCGTGATATATAACCCTCCACCAAATGACAGAAGACCCAGGCAAGAGTATCACAGAAACAACATGCCAGGTAATAACATATTTGAGAGGGCAGCCTCTGCTGCCTGTAGAAATCGATCCCATCTGCTCATCATGGGGGACTTCAATCATGGAAGGATAGACAGGGAGAACAAGGAACAGCACGGAGGAGAGGATACATGGAGAGCCAAACTAGTGGAGGTGGCGACAAGAACCTTTCTAAGCCAACATGTCAGTGAACCCAATAGGATGAGGGAAAATGATGAACCAGCGAGGCTTGACCTAGTCTGCACTCTGAATGACTCCGACATAAGGGAAATTGACTTCGAGGCCCCAGTAGGAATGAGTGATCACAGTGTACTGACGTTTGAGTATCTGATGGAAGAAGGGCTAAAGTACTTGAGAAAGGGAACTGAAAGCAAAAGGCTAGCATTCCGTAAGGGAAATTACGAGGAGTTAAGAAAATTCCTAATGGATGTAACATGGGAATCAGAGCTAAGGGAAAAGACGGCCCAAGACATGATGGAATACATCACACAGAAGTGCAAGGAAGCAGCAGAAAAGTTTATCCCGGCCCAAAAGGTAAAAACTGAAATGAAAGGGGCATTAGATTCCAATTTGCCCAAAAATGCAATAAATGAAAACTCGTTCGATTTCACTCAAACTTTTTTGACAAGTTGCATATGAAAAGTGTTTCATCTGGTCCAAGTTTCAGCATCGAGCAGTAAAAGGAAAGGATAATAAAAATACTTGATTCAAGGGTCTAATTTATACCAAAATGGTCAAAAACGATTATCAAACAAAATTATCAACTGAAATCATATCTATGACTCTTTGCTATCACAATAACATATATTAAAAAATTATTATAATTAGTTTAATTGGAAAAAAAATTAAGTTTAAAAAAAAAGAAATCATTTTTTTTTTATCTGACGATTAGCATTAAACTTATACACCTGACTGCACGTAAGCCTATCTGTAAGGCTGCCAATTTTGGAGAAAATTGGTTGATGTCAACCTCAGTCACAGATTTTATTACCTTAGACTTTATTATTTGCTTGTTTTTTCAATTAACATAAACGTTCAAATAATTTTTTCATTTTGCATTCAATTTACATGAAACTTACACAGTATATATAGAGTGCATATCTCTAACTTTTGTTGATAGTTTTTTTCTCTAAGTTCATTTATTGATTTTATAATAACAATAAACATGACATATTTGCATAATTTTTGGGGGGAACTTTGAAAATTTGTATTAGGAAAACTAAAGATGTTTTGGAAATTATCTGTCAATATATCCTTTATAAGGAAATGTGTCAGAAAAGTGTCATAGAATAATTATATCTGAAACGTGTGTTTATTTATTCAGACTTGAAAATGTGTAAAAGTCGTTAAAAAATTAAAAAACAAAAATATCTCCCTTTCTATTTAAGCTGCAGTACTGAAACCTGGGACAATTTCAGCCCTTTCATATACAACTAGTCAAAAAATATTGGCTGACATTGAACAACTTTTCCAAAACAACGTAATGCCCTCTGAAGATGAGAAGCCCATGGTTTAATCAGAGATGTAAGCTAGTTGAGCAACAAAGTAAAAGAACATGTTGAAACTATAGAAATAACAGGACACTTGAGAGCCGAGAAGGTTACCAGAGAACCAGGAATGAATACGTCAGGGAGAAGAGAGGCAGAAGGGCAATATGAAAACGTCATAGCAATCAAGGCTAAGACCTAACTAAAATTGCTGAACAGCCACATCAGGAGAAAGACAACAGTGAAGGAACAGGTAATGAAACTGAGGATAAGGGCAGACAGATTCACTACAAATGACAAAGAAGTGTGCGAGGAACTCAATATGAAATTCCAGGAAGTCTTCACATTAGAGCAAGGAGAAGTTCCAGAGATAAGAGAAGGAATAATTAACCAGGCACCACTAGAGTAATTTGAGATTACCAGTGGAGATGAAAGGAAGCTTTTGCTAGAGTTGGATGTAACAAAGGCTATAGGCCCAGATGGAATATCACCTAAAGGAAGGAGCAGAAGCACTGTGCCTGCAACTCTCCATAGTGCAAAACAAATCACTTGTATCATGTGAACTGCAAGAAATTTGGAAGGCGGCAAACGTAGTCCCGATATACAAGAAGGGGGATAGACATCAGGCATTGAACTACAGGCCAGTGTCCCTAACTTCCATACCATGCAAGCTATTGGAGAAAATTGTGCGAAAAATGCAAGTCGAACAGCAAAGTTAGCGAAGAAACTTTGTGTCACAACACCAACATGGTTTTAGGGATGGCAAGGAATGCCTCACAGGATTAATTCGAATTCAACGATCAGGCAAGAAAGAGAAGGGTGGACAGACTGCATATTTTTGGATTGCCAAAAAGCCTTTGATACAGTGCCACACAACAGACTAGTGCGAAAGCTGGAGACGCACGCAGGAGTGAAAGGGAAAGTACTCCATTGGATAAGAAAGTACCTATGTATCAGAAGGCAGCGAGTCACTGTGTGGGGTGAGGTATCAGATTGGCGAGACGTCACCAGTGGGGTCCCGCAGGGTTCAGTCCTTGGACCCATACTGTTTCTTATATAAGTAAATGATCTTTCAGATGATATAGAATCATTTCTCTCATTGTTTGCTGATGATGCAAAAATTACGAGGAGGATTAAAACGGAGGAAGACAGTAGGAGACTACAAGATGACCTAGACAGACTGTATGAATGGTGCAACAAATGGCTACTAAAGTTCAACCCGAGTAAATGTAAGGTATTGAAACTCGGCAGAGGAAACAGGAGGCCAGACACAGGATACAGAATAGGAGATGAAGTCCTTCAAGAAGCGGACAGAGAGAAGGATCTAGGAGTTGATATCACACCAACCCTGTCTCCTGAAGCCCACATCAAAAGAATAACATCTGCGGCATATGCGAGGCTGGCTAACATCAGAACTGCCTTCAGGAATCTGTGTAATGAATCATTCAGAACCTTGTATACCACATATTTAAGACCAATTCTGGAGTATGCGGCCCCAGCATGGAGCCCGTACCTTGTCAAGCAAAAGGCGAAGCTTGAAAAAGTTCAGAGATATGCCACTAGACTAGTCCCAGAACTAAGAGACATGAGTTACAAAGAAAGGTTGCGAGAAATGCACCTCACGACATTAAAAGACAGAAGAGTAAGGGGAGACATGATCACTACCTACAAAATTCTCAGAGGAATTGACAGGGTAGATAAAGATAAACAGTTTAACACTGGTGGTACTCGAACAAGGGAAGACTATGGCTCACCCAAGGGGAGTCCCTATGGCTCACCCAAGGGGAGTCCCTATGGCTCACCCAAGTGAGCCATAGGGACGTTAGAAAGAACTTTTTCAGTGTCAGAGTAGTTAACAGATGGAATGCATTAAAAAGTGATGTGGTGGAGGTTGACCCCATACACAGTTTCAAATGTAGATATGATAGAGCCCAGTAGGCTCAGGAATCTTTTCGTCAGTTGATTGATAGTTGAGAGGCGGGACCAAAGAGGCAGAGCTCGACCCCCGCAAGCACAATACGGTAAGCACAATTAGGTGAGTACACACACATCCCCAGGAAGCAGCCTATAGCAGCTGTCTAACTCCAGGTACATATTTACTGCTAGGTAAACAGGTGCAGGTTTTCCCATTTGTTTCCTCCTCAGCCGATAATCAAACACGGGTCCTTTGGACTACGACCCCAGAGCGCTTTCTATTCAGCCGCGAGGCCCCGTTTGTAATTACCTAAGTGTAATTACCTAAGTGTAGTTACAGGATGAGAGCTACGCTCGTGGTGTCCCTTCTTCCCAACACTCTTTGTCATGTAACGCTTTGAAACTACTGACGGTCTTGGCCTCCACCACCTTCTCACCTAACTTGTTTCAACCGTCTACCACTCTGTTTGCGAAAGTGAATTCTCTTATATTTCTTCGGCATCTGTGTTTAGCTAGTTTAAATCTATGACCTCTTGTTCTTAAAGTTCCAGGTCTCAGGAAATCTTCCCTATAGATTTTATCAATTCCTGATCCTATTTTGTATGTAGTGATCATATCACCTCTTTTTCTTCTGTCTTCTAGTTTTATCGTATTTAATGCCTCTATGTGTGCATGTGTGTGTGTGTGTGAGTGTATGTAAAGATAACCGGGATAATATATAGGTAGATAACAATATAGGTGCAGTGCCAGAACGATAAGGAGAGGATGAAACGAGGTCGTCAGCGCTGCTGCCAGAAAGGTCGTCAACGCTGCTGTCAGAAAGGTCGTCAACGCTGCTGTCAGAAAGGTCGTCAACGCTGCTGCCAGAAAGGTCGTCAACGCTGCTGTCAGAAAGGTCGTCAACGCTGCTGTCAGAAAGGTCGTCAACGCTGCTGTCAGAAAGGTCGTCAGCGCTGCTGTTAGAAAGGTCGTCAGCGCTGCTGTCAGAAAGGTCGTCAGCGCTGCTGCCAGAAAGGTCGTCAACGCTGCTGTCAGAAAGGTCGTCAGCGCTGCTGCCAGAAAGGTCGTCAACGCTGCTGTCAGAAAGGTCGTCAGCGCTGCTGCCAGAAAGGTCGTCAACGCTGCTGTCAGAAAGGTCGTCAGCGCTGCTGCCAGAAAGGTCGTCAGCGCTGCTGCCAGAAAGGTCGTCAGCGCTGCTGCCAGAAAGGTCGTCAGCGCTGCTGCCAGAAAGGTCGTCAACGCTGCTGTCAGAAAGGTCGTCAGCGCTGCTGCCAGAAAGGTCGTCAACGCTGCTGTCAGAAAGGTCGTCAGCGCTGCTGCCAGAAAGGTCGTCAACGCTGCTGTCAGAAAGGTCGTCAGCGCTGCTGCCAGAAAGGTCGTCAACGCTGCTGTCAGAAAGGTCGTCAGCGCTGCTGTCAGAAAGGTCGTCAACGCTGCTGTCAGAAAGGTCGTCAACGCTGCTGTCAGAAAGGTCGTCAGCGCTGCTGCCAGAAAGGTCGTCAGCGCTGCTGCCAGAAAGGTCGTCAGCGCTGCTGCCAGAAAGGTCGTCAGCGCTGCTGCCAGAAAGGTCGTCAACGCTGCTGTCAGAAAGGTCGTCAGCGCTGCTGCCAGAAAGGTCGTCAGCGCTGCTGCCAGAAAGGTCGTCAGCGCTGCTGCCAGAAAGGTCGTCAACACTGCTGTCAGAAAGGTCGTCAACGCTGCTGTCAGAAAGGTCGTCAACGCTGCTGCCAGAAAGGTCGTCAGCGCTGCTGTCAGAAAGGTCGTCAGCGCTGCTGCCAGAAAGGTCGTCAGCGCTGCTGCCAGAAAGGTCGTCAACGCTGCTGTCAGAAAGGTCGTCAGCGCTGCTGCCAGAAAGGTCGTCAACGCTGCTGCCGGAAAGGTCGTCAGCGCTGCTGCCAGAAAGGTCGTCAACGCTGCTGTCAGAAAGGTCGTCAACGCTGCTGCCAGAAAGGTCGTCAACGCTGCTGTCAGAAAGGTCGTCAGCGCTGCTGCCAGAAAGGTCGTCAACGCTGCTGCCAGAAAGGTCGTCAACGCTGCTGTCAGAAAGGTCGTCAGCGCTGCTGCCAGAAAGGTCGTCAGCGCTGCTGTCAGAAAGGTCGTCAACGCTGCTGCCAGAAAGGTCATCAGCTCTGGTGTCAGAAAGGTCGTCATCGCTGCTGCCAGAAAGGTCGTCAGCTCTGGTGTCAGAAAGGTCGTCAACGCTGCTGCCAGAAAGGTCGTCAACGCTGCTGCCAGAAAGGTCGTCAGCTCTGGTGTCAGAAAGGTCGTCAACGCTGCTGCCAGAAAGGTCGTCAACGCTGCTGCCAGAAAGGTCGTCAGCTCTGGTGTCAGAAAGGTCGTCAACGCTGCTGCCAGAAAGGTCGTCAACGCTGCTGCCAGAAAGGTCGTCAGCTCTGGTGTCAGAAAGGTCGTCAACGCTGCTGCCAGAAAGGTCGTCAACGCTGCTGCCAGAAAGGTCGTCAGCTCTGGTGTCAGAAAGGTCGTCAACGCTGCTGCCAGAAAGAGAACTTCTCCACCTCCTTCACATTCCTTGCGCTCTTTAATTATACAAAAAAAATTCCACGAAGTTTCATTTTCGGACACAAATTTTCTTATTTTCTTTCCAATTTTCAGGGGGAAAAAAGTTATCTGAGTCAGGAGGGCATCAATATTTTACCGCTCACCCGCGGAGCACTTCCCCGGTGTGACCTCAGAAGACCCTTTATAGAGAGAGAAAAATATAAAGATTATCAGTTTGCAGTTCAAAGAGATTCACATTATTTATGAAGGGGTAAGCATAAATGAACACATACTCCATGTTATAATTAAACACAATTAAGCCATTTCAAAATTTACCAAAAATTTCCATCCTAGTTTCATATTACACAATATAACCACACGACGTCCTCAGACCGCTAGACTATTTTCCTTAAATTTACTGAGAATGTTCCTTGACTGAGGAGCTGGCCTGGGTAGACTTCCGTCTCCTGCGACTTTAATCTCTACCGGGACGAGCGCCCGAGACATGTGTGCTTGGAAGAAGCTTTGAAGAACACTAAATATTGAGTCTTCAGAATAAAGACTCCGTCCACCCGACTTCTCGTTCTTCTTATGCTCCTTTTATCTTTTACTTTTTTCCTCTTATTTCAATTTTCTATCTGTTTATTCCATTATCTTACTAATCTTTCGTTTCTAATATATTCGTATCTTTCGTTCCCATCATATCTATCTCACATGATTTGATTTTTCCCTCTACTTCTCATTTGTTGTCTTTCCTCTCATTTCTTATTTTTTTTGGCCTTTACTTTTGAAAACCCTAACCAGTCATTTTTATCTTTTCCTTCCCCATCAAATCTTCTCATCCTTTCTTCCCATTAATTTACATTCTTTTCTCCTCCTCTTTCATGTATTTTGCTCTTTTTAACCTTCTTTTATCTTCCCTTGCTATCCTTCTCTCAGTTTTCTACCAATTACACTTAGTTCTATCCTTCCCATTCTCACATTTCTACCGTTCCCTTTCTCCCCTTTGATTTCATTATCATTCCTCTTCACTTCTCTCATTTCCACCCTTTAGTTTGCTAATATAAAAATATAGCAGTTTTGGGATAATCAATTTTCCTGATATTTCTGTCATGTAGTGTGGATGGTTTTAGTCAGTTGAGTTTTAGAGGAATTTTGTAGATTACTTTACGAGATTTGGTTTATTTTACTTAAATTCGGTTTTATGAGTCGATAATAGATACGCAAGAATTACTTCAGGAAGTATTTTTGTGGCCAGACGAGCCGACGATCTATGATAAAGTAGCGAAAATAAAGCAGGACTGACAAGAGCGGGCAGAATGCGTTTTTCTGGAATGTCAAAAAGCCTTTGATTCAGTACCTTACAAGAGACTACGACACAAACTCGAGAGGCAGGAGGGAGTAAGCAAAAAGCACTAACATGCGTCAGAGAATTACTTAACAGACATGAGTCCAAGAGCAACAGTGAGGGGGCACAATACAATACGAGATATGCAGGAATTTCGTATTGTGAAATTGAAATAACTTTATTGATGTAAAATACAAAGGGATGAGGTAGCTCAAGCTATTCTCACACCGTTAGTAGGTCTGGAGGTCCCGGGTATCAAACCCAGACCTTTGGTAACAAGCGGAGTACCTCAAGGACCGGTACTGGGACCCATACATTTCTTCATTTATGTAAATGACCTATCAACCGGAGTCAAGTCTTAGATGTCGTGGTTTGCAGATGATGTAAAACTAATGAGAAGAGTTGTGACAGATGACGATTGTTAGATTCTCCAAAAAATAATTAAATAAGCTTCAGAGTTGGTCCAAGAAAAGGCTAATGAAGTTCAAGAACACTAAGTCTGTGGTAGTGGAAATGGAAACATGACGGGAGGCCAAGAGGACAGCACACAATCAAGGCAAACTACCTCCCTAAACCTATTAGAGATAAATACCTGGGAGAGGACCTAACGCCAAACCTAACTCCAGAGATGCTTATAATAGGATAACGACAGAAGCATACACCCCGCTAATAAAAATCATAATCTCATTCAGGAACGTAAATAAGGAGGCATTTGGATCGCTGTACAACACCTACGTGTAACCAGTTGTAGAGTATGCAGCCCCGTAGTAGAGACCCCATGTAAAAAAAAAGAAATATGCAAAGGTTCAAAAGTATGCAACGAATTTCGTCCTAGAATTGCGAGAGATGGGATATGAAGAGAGACTGAAGGAACAAAACATGTCGGCTCTTGAATAAGAGGAGTGTGTGGAGAGACAATAGAGCCTTATAAAATACTTGGTATAATTAAGTGAACATAGGAAAAGTTCACAATAAATACCGATTGTTACGGATAGCTTGGGGCAGTAACTGGGTTCTTTCTGTTAACTTGTCTTATAACCCCTTCTTGATCTTACCCTAAGTCGATGGTAAGTTTTCAAGAACTGGTTATGGCAAGCAGTAGTGTAAAGAATAAAGGGGGATAAACAACACAGAAGTACACCTTCACCAATATATGTATTATATCTCTAATGCGAACAAACTTGAATGGGTCCCAAGCCAATATGCAACTGAAAACTCCACACCCTAGAAGGATTCGAACCCAGACAGCTAGGAGTACCTGATTATGGTACCAGGTACGCCAAGGTGCATAGCACTCCTGCCTGTCTGGGTTCGAATCCTCCTGGGGTGTGGAGTTTTCAATTATATCTGTATTACATCACATATTTACACTGCGTCGCTTTCACTGAGGACACTGTTATGGGAAGTTTCTTTTATCGTGTTTTTGCGTCGCATCGGAGTATAAGTAGTGGTACTTTAAACTAATGCTTTCTTACTCAATGTTACAGGGGGAACGAGGTTAACAACCATGTAGGTTGTTAACAACCATGTAGGTTGTTAACGACCATGTAGGTTGTTAACAACCATGTAGGTTGTTAACGACCATGTAGGTTGTTAACAACCATGTAGGTTGTTAACGACCAGCACGGCGTGGCTCCTCCAGTGGTAGGAATTCTGATGGCCAATCAGAGTCACCGGGCGAGGCAATGAGTACAGGTCGGAACATAGGCGGTGGAGTACTCTACTCTCTTCCACCCAGTTGATATGGCTTAGTCGTGTGTGTGACCAGCCGTATGGCAAAACTTGCGACGAGGTGATCCACTCTTCTGAAATACACATACTCTCAGTGGAAGATGGTGACTGACAACGCCGTAGGGAATGTTAGAAATCTACCGTCGACATCAGGATAATAATATTGAGCCACCCGAAAAGATAGAAGAGTTCTACAGACGTTTGCGGTTCCTGTATATATATTCCGTCGTGGCGGTGTAGTTGACTAAGGGTCTCAAGAACTGTGCTTTGCTGTTTCGTAATAAATACAGTCAAGAGAAGTACATGGTTCGGAAGAGAGCAATCATGACTGACGAGTAACGCTACTCTCATTGTTATTGTCTCAGTGTATATATAACTGTACATCTATTTTTTTTGTTAGATATATACAAGAGTTGTTACATTCTTGTAGAGCCACTAGTACGCGTAGCGTTTCGGGCAGGTCCCTGGAATACGATCCCCGCCGCGAAGAATCGTTTTTACAACCACGTACTCATTTTACTGTTAAGTTAAACAGAGGCTACAGTTAAGGATTTGCGCCCAGTAAATACTCCCCGGCCAGGATACGAACCCATGACAAAGCGCTCGCGGAACGCAAGGCGAGTGTCTTACCACTGCACCTCGGGGACTAAATAACATTTTCCCGTGCCGGGAATCGAACCCGTGCCTATGTACAGTGATGTAATGTACAGTGTCCAGTAGTTTATATATATAACTCTTCACATAAGGTACCTACGTGTTTGGGTAATATAGATAAAATATCAATGATCAAATTTTACCTACATTTTCTTTTGTCCTTAGTCAGGGCTCAGTGATATACGTATGTCGCACCTGACAACAGGTCAAGCTGAGGGCGACACCTGACTAAGTAGGAGGTGACTACATGCGGATAATATCAGATTTATCTATAAACTATAGTTATCAGAGTAACTATACACTAGAAAAGACTAAATTAAATGTGTTGGGTTAAGTAATCGGCAGTTCGATCCCAACAATAGATGACAGTGTTCATCAAATCCCAGCAAGTCCTCTACGTCCAGGTGCACGTCCTCCACACTCAAAGGTAATCATCGGCGAGTTCACCTTCTTCAACATGGGCTAATCCACACACCGTATCGTCACGATGTCCCAATACCCCACATCTGCTCTCCAGAAACACTTTGGCAGAGGGTTTCAGCAACACACTGACAGGGGTCTCAAATAATCAGGTATAGGAGTAGCTAACACCCTAGCAGAAGTCTCTAGCAACACACTAGCAGTACTTCTTAACAGATACATTACTGTCGCCTCGTAACTCTTCTTGGCCAAACCCGGGGTACTTCGGTCCATGCAACACTGCATAAATCCAGCAGCTAACACACTGCTACTACCGACTTTGTCCTCTCACAGGACCAAGTCAAGAGTTCTGGACTGGTCAAAGTGAACTGCCCTTCTCAGCGCAATCGCCTCCTCACGTTACTTCTGTGCACATAAACGTCCCTAGCTAGACAGACAGTGTACTGGGTGGCCTTAGGATAACACTCTTCCACCAGGGAGTAAATTCTAATTGCTTGCACAACCTAGATGTCGTCGACATCGTTACCCCCCCTCCCGGGTAGAGGTCATCATCACCTTCTAACTGAGGAATAAAACAGGAGCCTTTCACCAACGCCACACGACCGCCAACAGATGGTGTTGTTTGCGTCTCCTCTAATACCTTGTAGTTGGAGTGCAGGGGCCAGATTCACAAGAGCACTTACGCAAGCACTTACGAACGAGTACATCTTTCCTCAACCTTTGACGGCTTTGGTTACATTTACTAAACAGTTTACAAGCATGAAAACTTCCCATTCAACTGTTGTTATTGTTATAAACAGCCTCCTGGTGCTTCGGAGCTCATTAATTGTTTAATAATTGTAAACAAAGCCGCCAAAGATTGAGAAAAGATGTACAGGTTCGTAAGTGCTTGCGTAAGGGCTTGCGTGAATCTGGCCCCAGCTCCATAGATGGCGCAGAAATCGCCACTTCGCACTCCAGCTGAAGTGTTGATGCCTAACACAAATAGAACAAGAAGGCACAGTGGAAGTTTGTGATGTGACATATAGATATTAGAAAGTTTTCTTTTAGCGAAAGATTTGTTAGGACATGGAAAGAACTACAGAAGTAGAATGCAGAGGCAAACTTTTAATTTTAAAATTGTATATGACAGGAAAACAGGTCAGGAGACATTGCAATAGTCAACCGGAGGATAGAAATGCAGAGCAAACACACACACACACACACACACACACACAGATACACACACAAACACACACACACACACACACACACACACACACACACACACACACACACACACACACACACACACACACACATACATGGCACAGTTTTCCTATTTTCTACTTTATGTAACATGATTATGTTGCAAGCACGAATGGTAAATGATCCATATAGCCCCAAAAAATTATATTCGATATATATATATATATATATATATATATATATATATATATATATATATATATATATATATATATATATATATATATATATATATATATATATATATATATATATATATATACATATATATATATATATATATACATATATATATATATATATATATATATATATATATATATATATATATATATATATATATATATATATATATATATATATATATATATATATAATGTTTTCTTGTTTCTTGTAAAACATGTATATGTTTAGACAACTTTTAATTTTATATTCATATCATTTTGGTTTTGTGGATACCGTACAAGCGTCGGGCGGTCTGGACGCGGCGTGGGGCGGTCTGGGCGCGGCGTGGGGCGGTCTGGGCGCGGCGTGGGCGGTCTGTGCACAGCGTGGGGCGGTCTGGGCGCGGCGTGGGGCGGTCTGGGCACGGCGTGGAGCGGTCTGTGCACGGCGTGGGGCGGTCTGTGCACGGCGTGGGCGGTCTGGTCGAGGCATTCTCAACGTTAAGAGATGCTCCCTAACGTCTCCCATGCACCATTTGTCATGTACCTCAGTCATATAATTGAAATTTATGCATGAAAGTTCTTGACGCAATTTTGCCAAATTTGTAGAATACAAAAATCAATTTTTTTGTGAAGTCTGCTTTAATATCAGATTTGATTCCATAAATGATGGGACGATGATGACAAGACTATATTGTAAGAAGCTACTCTACAAACTTTGTGTAACGCTCACGAATTTAGAGTGTTAAATCAAAATCGACATTTATAATGGATTGACATTAATTTTATATTACGGCTATATGATCATAATTTTTTTTTACCAATAATGACTTGTGGAGAAGGTGGTCTCTGCATCTGGCTGATGATTTCACTATTTTGTAGCTTGTCTTTGATTTACATGATCAGTAAGTCTATATTATCATTGTCTAAAATCTGCTTTCCAACAAGTTTTAATGATTGTTTAATTTTATCTTGGCTTCTCTCGCAACTTTATTTTTGTCACTTGTGAAAAGTGTGACCTGTAACTAAATATTCCGTTTATAGTTTTACTTCAAAACTATAAATGTTGTTTATAAATACTCCCATATATCCATTTAGTTTTTAATCAGGTTTCTCTTATGCTAATAATAATAATAATAACAACAATAATACCAAAAATAACAATAATAATAAGTTATGAACGGAATTTTGTAAGTCTCGTGCAGTGACAAGATGGAAGTTGATAACCGGCGAGATTGTTGATCCCAATACAAACCTACGGGCAAGAGACCGAGGTTAGGAAAGATGTTTAGGTTCAATTGGAAATTATTTGCCCTATAGCCCTTTTTTCAGCTACGCTCGTCCAGGCTGCGGCCGACCACAAACGTTAATTTAAACATACTATGTATTAAAAATTGGCATTATTATGTTATAAAGTATTATTATTATATATTATAATTTCGTTTATAGTTCAGGCCTTCCTTCAAAGGTTTCCCAACGTCAAGATACTGTCAACCTAAAGTGCCCTCTCGTAACCGACAAGCAGAATCCTCCCCCCCCCCCCCCCAAAGAAAAAAACATAGGAGGACGGGTTGGCCGAAGGTAGGTTAGGTGTTTTGGTTTAGATGAAAATCATTTGTTCTGGCAGAACGTGGATGAAGTAATTATAGAGGCGTTATCGACCAGGGGACGAAAGTGAAACATTGTTTCTGAAACATTATACCATCATAAGGGGGATTGGAAGCAAGATTAAGAAACATTTGACCTCAGGATGTTGTGTTTGCAATACGAGGGTGAAGCATTGACAGAGATGCTAGTCGAACAAACGACGAGAGCAAAGTACTGCTTAATAGAAGTTGGAACGTTAATGGTTGAGAGTCGTGTGAAGAGCTTACTAACACTTTACACGCAACTTACATGAACAGCGAGGTTAGCGACTGGATTAACACAAACAGGAATTTGTTTAAACAGATTTTCTAATGCTTGTATTTATAGTACGAGGGTGAAGAATTTGTATAAGTGTGCGAAGCATTTGGCCAGCGCCTTAGGGGGCGTAGGGACAGGGAAGGGTGTGGAGCTAATGGGTGAGGTTGACTAGAAGGGACCGGGTGCAGAGAGGGAGGAATGGGCAGGAGGGTTGTTGGTGGTAGGAGGTTGATAGGAGGGCCGAGGTGTGGAGGGTGTGTGTGGGATGGCGGGACGCGCGGGGCCAGGGGAGGGGGGGAAGGAGTCAGGTCACCACAGGCGTCTGCACTCACCTATATATATATAGTTACACACTTAGTTGTGCTTGCGGGGGGTTGAGGGATGTATACTCAACTGTCAATCAACTGGTGTACAGGTTCCTGAGCCTACTGGATTTATCATAAATACATTTGAAACTGTGTATGGAGTCAGCCTCCACCCTATCACTGCCTAATGCATTCCACCTGTTAACTACTCTGACACTGAAAAGGTTCTTCTTACTGCCCCTGTGGCTCATTTTTTAGTACTAAGTTTCCACTTTTTAGTACTTAGTGTGTGTACTACCCTATTTGTGCCTGCAGGATGGCGCATTGGCTCCTGGATCCCACATTTCTAGCCACCGGTTGTTTAAAACAATGACTCCGGTCCTCCTTCCCTGTCTGTGGAATCCCTCACATGACAGATGTGCTCTCTTCTGTCATGTGAGGGATTCCAATCGTCCTATTAATTGGTCTTCCTCCAAAATAATCTTTCCTGCCTCTACTCTACACAGACGCCGTCTTGTTGAATCGGCTCTTATACACAATGTACCCATCACGAACTTGAGTCCTAACTTTGTTGCTGTGGACTCTTTCACTGTATATACTCAAATGCTCTAATGTTTGTAACAAACGTGACCTAACATAAGCTTACCCTTCAATTTATCTTTCTTTCTCTTTCCTTTTCTTTCTCTCTTCTCTCTTTTTTCTGTTCATTGTTTTCTATTACGTTACCTTACTATCCTCTTCGTATTCCTATTACTGTCTCCATCTCATTCGGGGGTTATAATAGGAGCTGCCTCATATGGGCCAATAGGCCCTCTGCAGTTCTTATTCCTACTACTATCCTCCTCTACTACACCTTACTTTGCTCCTCACCTGTTGGAAATTTCCAACAATAATACAACACTGTTGTATTATTATTATTACTAAATCTACTAATCACTGTAGTAATTAAAATTAACCAACCGTAGAGTTCACATGTACTAATAATTACATCTGTACAATAAGGCTAGAATTCTTACGTCACCAGACGCCAGTATTGCGTCAGATTCCATTATAATAAACACAACTATATCCAGTGTGTCTAAGAATTGAGTTTGATTCTCTATAAAACAACGATGTTCTGTGTGATAATTATTTACAGATAAACTGATCCCCAACTAATGCCAAATAGAGCGTTTATAGTTACAACTGTTATCTGGTAATAAATTTAACGTCACGCGTGAATGCACTGGAGAGACTTTAATTCATCTCCATTGTTCGTTTACCATCGTAAAACGAGCAAATAATAATATTTAACTCCTCTGAATAATAAACCCGTCCTTATCCAAGCATTTCAATCACAACTGCGAGAAATGATATTATTCGTAGTAAATAATTTGTGTATCAAATGCGGGACGTGGAGCGGGGGGGGGGGGCAGAGGAGACGCCATTGTTGGAGTGGACGCCACCGAGAACGGAGAGGAGGAAAGTCGCCACTGTGAGGTGTGAAGAATTGTTGCAGAATATAGCAACTTAGCTGGTTTATAGTGTCACGGGATACCTCGTGGTGGATCGTCAACGAGAATTAACTTGACGTTCCGCCGGGAACCTGTTAATTGGTTCCGTGTAGACCAACGTGGCCGGCCAGAGAAGCCGTCAGCATCTAGGCTAGGCTCGACACCACGTGTTCATTATTACGACGCCAGAACCTAGGACGCGAGCTTCGGCAAGCCTCAACTTACACAGTGCCCTATTAGCTAAGTACCTTTATTCCCTTTTGATGCATCATTATGGATAGGTTATAGCTGGGTAGCTTGTCGTTACGCCGAGCGACTAAAACAAACCACAGGTTATTATCTGTCTCCACTCTCCATTTTAATTTCTTGAACATAGATATTTAGCAGCCTAATATGTTGCTACTGAATATATTTTGATTTGCAGCGTGTGTGAAGAATTGCCCGAGCTGTCATTTCCCGTGTTAATCATCTCCCAGTGTTCCATGATGAGTTCAGGAGATTCCGAGGATGAGTCATAACCGATGTCTTGGAAAACGTCTTCAAGCTAAGACCCTTTTCCGTATTCCTTTAATTACATTATCTGTAGTGTATTATTACTACGGATCACTGTTTTCTGGATTAACACGTGTTTATTATAATCATTAATTTCTCATGTTCATAATCTATGTTCTTATTGGTGATTGTTTTATTGATTCTATAATTGGTCATAGGATTAGATTTATTACATAATGAACTGGTGC
>NC_091194.1:32513055-32640555 GCF_040958095.1 Procambarus clarkii
AAATGATTAGAAAGTATTAGTAAAGTGGATCTGAGTAAACTTGTATATCGGGCTGCTGTACGATTAGCTGAGTAGTCGGCCGGCAGCGAGTGAGCTGGAGAGAGCTCAGGCTGTTGGCTGCTGCTTCCTTCTCTGGCTGGCGTCGTGATCAAAACAATCTTCTCCCCTTCCTCCTGTTACTTTCCCTTACCTATTTCTGTGTCTAGTTTACCAAGATAAGTACTGTATTGTGTCCTCATTTTCTGGCATAATTTGCGTTGTCTAGGGTGTAGGGTATTACTTTGTATTAATTAGGTGATCACTAGTGTTTATATTGCTAAGTTACTCTAAGGGGGTCTCAGTGGAACCACGTGGGCTCCAATAGTACCAGTAAGCTACCTAGAGTCCTTGCTAGTGTCCCTTGCCTAGTAGACTTTACCCTAGCTTGTGCTCATTGTAAAACCTTGTATCCTGCTTATGTGGACCAAGGCTTTTAACGTAAGATAGTGTGGTAAAGTAATTATTGTTATTGGTGTGAATGTATATGGGGGGGTTGTTAAGGGGTTAATAAATAAGTTTTAAAGGAGTATCCATTCTTCCTGTGTAGGAGATTTATGATCTACCTCTAGGCTGACATTTCCAGCAAGCCACTATAAGTATTACTCTTATATTTTTATTGGGGGCCGGGCCTTGAAGATCTCCATTACTTGGGATACATCTTGATGCTAACTGCTGAATCTACTTAATAATACAAGCCCCCACATAGCAGACACATTAAACCTTAACAAGTGGTTGGCCAGACTGGGATGAACTGTAATTGTAAAAAATTAAATTCTTGAGTGCCAAAACTAAAAATTCTTGTTTTCTACAGAACAGTTGTGTGTTAGCCTAGGGTCCAGCTCATCTCCCAAAGAATATCTTGCGCTGACTGGACACCCAGCCGGATCCATTCACGATTGAGGTAAGTGTGGCCTTGTGTTAGGGGCCATGCAAATTTTTGTATTTTTTTCCAATTTTTATTTTTTAACTTTTTCTTTGGCTAGGAGCTAAATTAATTAGTGATGGAGGCTAAAATACAGGAACTGGCAAAGGATCCTTCAGTGGTAGAGATCAAGAAATTTACTAAGTATAATTTAGTATTGTTAGGCAAGGATTTTGGCCTCGAGTTAAATGACGCGAATAAAAAGTGGACTTTGGTGAATGAAATATTACAACATTGTATGGATCAAGAACTATTGCCAGGTGATACACCTTTATGCCAACCTAGCCAAGCGGAAAGTGCAGCTCATAGGGACAGAGAGATGGCTCTAGAGTTAGCAAAAATAAGACCAGAGGAGCAAAAACTCAAAACCGAGGAGGCTAAAATTAGAGCGAATACCACTGGACCTCCACCTGCCGGGGATTCAAACCCCAGGCATTATGAGAAAAAGCATAACTTGCCTGAATTTTCAGAGTTGGAACCTGAAAGATTTTTCAACCAATTTCAGAGATTGGCCATGTCCATGAACTGGCCAAAGGAAGAGTGGGTGAAAATCCTACAGGGAAGACTTAGGGGTAAGGCCCAAGATATTTTTATAAACACTCCTGACGACGAGTGTTTGAATATGATAAAGTCAGAGAACGAAATTTGAGGGCACATGAAATTACGCCTGAAGCTCACCACCAAGCTTATCGCAACCTTAGATCTACTCACAACCAAGCTCTCTCTGAATTTGCTAATGATCAAATTAGATTGTTTGAAAAATGGATTCGCTCTGCTAAAGCCGAAACATACGAGGCACTTAAGAATTTAGTTTTAGTGGAACACTTTATAGATAATATGCCAGAGAATGTAGCACATTACATTAGAGGAAGGATAGAAGTAGATTCTAAAATAGGGGATTTGGCCAAGATGGCAGAAAACTACCAGTTGGCGGGCAAAAGACCCAATAAAAATAATTATACTCCACAGAGTAGCAAAACATATACCCACAGCCAGTCCAGACCAGCTCATTCTAACCCTTTAACTAATGCACCTTCTGTTTCAGACACAACTAACCCTGTTAAATTGTCTAGCCCCACGGCACCTAAGAGTGAACCGAAGGGTAATCCTGTTAGTAATGTCTCTTCTCCCCGATGTATCTGAGGTCACTGTAAATGTCCAAACCATGTTACTAGCTGTTGTTGGCAACTGTACCTGGAAAAAAGACCCAATGCTCTCGTTGTGACACAGGGCTTGAGGCCTTATGAAGGGTTAGGGAGTAAGACCTCCAACCCACAGTGGTTGGACCTGCTTACCCCATTCTTATCAAAAAGGAGACTACTTTTGTCTGAGGGTTCTACCTAGAAGGACGTGGTGATCTTCCGAGACACCGGTGCCATCCAGACTTTAATTTTAGAGTGCATTGCAAGGTGCCAACACTCTCGACCCTGGAGAGGTGGTACTGGTCGAGGGTGTCACTAGTGATACTCGAGCAGTACCCCTCCATAAGGTTACCCTGGAATCTGATTTCCACAAGGGTGTTTGTACAGTCGGAGTCACTTCGTACCTACCTTTCCCTAATGTTGATGTAATATTGGGTAATGATTTAGCAGGGGACTCCAGACTGCCTATTATGTTACCTACCCCTAAGGTTTCCCTGGATCTACCCGCCGCAGAGGATAATGTTTTGTACCCTGTGTGCGGGGTGACTAGGTCTATGGGACTTAAATGTAAGGACAACCCTGTGCTTGCCAAGGTGGTAAATCCCGAGGACATGAGGAAATTTCCGAGTGGTGAAAGCCAAGTGATCTTTGCGGACACATTCATGGCCCGACTTGATGACGTGGCCAAGGACATTATGGAGAGCCTGCCACCGTCGCCTACTGGGAGTAGTGAGGAGGTGGAGGAGAACACTGAGCCTCGGCCAATAGCATCTGACCGAGGCCTGGATGCCTCCTTGAGTGAGTTACAGAAAACTTACCCCAGTCTTGCAGAATGCCACGAGGTAGTCATCTCTAAGGAGGAAATTGTAGATGCAGCAACTGGGTACTACTACAATGATCAGATTTTGATGAGAAAATGGAGACCACAGAGTGCTCCCTTGTCAAATGAGTGGGAGGTAGTCCACCAGGTTATGTTGCCGACCTGCTATAGAGAGAGAGTTTTGTCAGCTGCTCATGATGATCCTATGGGGGGACATCAAGATATTAATATTACTTATCACAAAATCTGCAAGTATTTATTTTGGCCCAAGCTGAAAAGCGATATGGCAAAACTTTGTAATGCTTGTATTGCTTGTCAACTTGTTGGGAAACCAAACCAGACACCACCTAAAGCTCCTCTAAGGCCTATTGTCGTGCCGGAGGAACCATTTTCTCATGTGGTAATGGACTGTGTTGGTCCATTACCTAGAACTAAGTCTGGTAATATTTACTTAATCACGATGATGTGTATCATGACCCGTTACCCAGAGGCTTTTGCTGTAAGGAACATCCGAGCAAAGACTATTGTTGCTCGTATGTTGCGATTTTTTTCCACTTTTGGACTGCCTCGGGTCGTGCAAACTGACAATAGTACTAACTTTAAGTCTGATATTTTTAACAATTTTGTAAGGACCATGGAATAACTCATAAGGTTTGCAGCCCATACCATCCACAGAGTCAGAGGGTAATTGAGCGGTTCCATCTAACTCTGAAGCAGATGTTGAAGACATCGTGCGAGAGTTCCCACATCTTCTGGGATGAGAACTTGCCGTATGTTTTGTTTGCTGCTCGAGAGGGGTTACAAAGTTCACTGTGTTGTTCTCCTTTTGAGTTAGTCTTTGGATAAAAAGTTCGTGGACCCTTGCAAATGTTACAGGAGAATCTGTTAGGGAACGTAACATTAACCGAAGGTTCGGCTTTCTTTGCGCAACACCACCAGAGACTCAAGGACTGCAAGGCAGCTGCACTAAAGTATCTTGGGAAGGCCCAAGACAATATGAAAGAACGAAATGATGCTGAGGCTAAGTTGCGGGTATTTCAGCCTGGTGACCCTGTCCTGGTATTAAAGCCTCGACTAGGGAACACTATGTCCCACAAGTATGAAGGCCCCTACATTGCGACAGAAAAGACTGGGGACCTCACGTACAAAGTGAGGCACTCTGACAAGCGTAACTAGGTAATGCCCGTACACTTGAATCGGCTGAAGAAGTTCCAGGGCCCCAGGCCCATTGCACTAACCAATGTTTCCATTTCCAGTGAGGGAGGGGATGATTGTTTTGGGGCCCCAACTAATCTCATTCTCAATAATTCTAGTTCTGTGAATGCTGTGGAGGAGGGACTGTGCCATTTGCATATAGCCCAACGTGAAGAGGTGCAGTCGTTGCTTGACGAATTCTCCAGTGTGTTCGGGGAGGTCCCGTCCCAGACTGATGCCATTCACCATGATGTCAAGTTGATGGACTACACCCCCATTTGCCTTCAACCCTATCGGATGAGTCCGGAAAAGAAGGCCATTGTACGGAAAGAGGTCGTCTTCCTGCTCCAGCTCGGCCAAATCCGGCCGAGCCAGGGCTCTTGGTGCTCGCCCTGCCTTTTGGTCCCCAAACCAGACAGATCCTGGCGATTATACACCGACTATCGGCAGCTCAACAAGGTAACCATTGTGGATGCCTATCCGCTGCCCCTCCTTGAAGCCTGCATCGATGAGATTGGAAACGCCACATACGTCTCGATATTCGACCTCTCGAGGGGGTATTATCAAATCCCGCTCACTGAACGTGCTAAACAACTAACAGCATTCGTAACACCCGATAGGGTCTTTGAGTATCATGTGTTACCGTTCGGCTTGTGTAATGCCCCTGCCACGTTCCAGAGGCTAATGAACTCTTTGCTCGCTAATGTGCCAAGTTGTCGGGCGTATTTAGATGACATTGTGCTCTTCGATAGTAATTGGGCTGACCACATAGCTAGGTTACGCCAGTTGTTCACAGTTTTGGAAAATGCAAATCTAACCTTAAATGCAAAAAAGCGTCATTTTGGGCAAGGCACAGTGACGTACCTCGCTTATGAAGTGGGCCAAGGAAAAGTGTTACCTCGACAAGATAAAATCAGTGCCATTCTGGAGTATCCCGTGCTTCAGTCTAAAAAGGACATTCATCTGGGCCACAGGAAGCCATATACCAACTGTCATGCTTTAGTTATTTTTTTTTTGTAGGTTCTCCTGTGACATTAAATATTCCGTGTCCAATTTATTTACTTACCTGTTTTTTTTTTTGTATGTGTTTTTTCTTTCAGAGAATTCCTTTGTACTTTTCTTGCAGAAAAATTGTTGTTTTTTATTTATTTTCTTTTATGTCATAGATTTTCCTTTTTATTCTTTGTATACTCTTACAAAAAAATATGACTACTATTCTAGTAGTCACATTTTTTTTTTCTCTGAAGGGGGGAGGAGTGTTACGACCCTGGGTTCCTCAATTGAAAACCAGAGGTCAAATTGAAGTAAATAAACTACTTTATATTATGTGGGACGCTTGTAGATGTGTGCCTGTTCGTATCTTCCTTGCCAGATGTAAGATGAATCTTGTTTCTAACAGAGCATTTAAAGACTGTGCGTGTGATTGATTATTAATTAATAAAATAGGCATCAACTATGTTTACAAATGATTAGAAAGTATTAGTAAAGTGGATCTGAGTAAACTTGTATATCGGGCTGCTGTACGATTAGCTGAGTAGTCGGCCGGCAGCGAGTGAGCTGGAGAGAGCTCAGGCTGTTGGCTGCTGCTTCCTTCTCTGGCTGGCGTCGTGGTGTAAACAACCTTCTCCTCTTCCTCCTGTTACTCTCCCTTACCTATTTCTGTGTCTAGTTTACCAAGATAAATACTGTATTGTGTCCTCATTTTCTGGCATAATTCGCATGTTCTAGTGTGTAGGGTATTACTGTGTATTAATTAGGTGATCACTAGTGTTTATATTGCTAAGTTACTCTTGTGAGAGTTTAGAGTTGAGAATTTGTGGAATAAATTGAAATTGGTATAAGGAATTTTAGCTCGGAAAATTTCTAAGAACTTTCTTTATTCTTTAACCTTTATTCCTGTCGTGATATTCAACTAGGTCGCCTGAGGAAGGACTTGCTTAGCTAACACACCAGTGTAGTAACCAGCTCATTCCTCACTTTGGGACCATATATGAACAATTGACTAGGCGCGAGCAAACGCCGAGACCCCAATGAAAATTGAAATCCCCCCCCCCACTTAGGCCGCCGACCTTCGCCAATCGCCGAAGCGAATCTAACGAGTAGGTCACGGGCTCTCACAACAATAATTTATTGTTGTGTGGTGCCGTATATTTGATCCAAAGCTCAGAAAAATAGTCTCAATTTTATTAGTCGAGTGTGAAGAACATTTGCATAACAATAATAATGTGTGGGGGTGTAACGAAAAGACAGTGTTAACCATAACAACTTAGTTTATTCAATAAAGTACTAACTACTACAACAAAACAAAAAGAAATGTCAATGACGTTACTCGAAATCCTTCCTGTGACACTATCAATGGCAGCTAGACACCAGCCCCTCGGACTGCATAATGAACTAACTCGAACATAAGCGTGACCACAGAGGAATCAACAAGAAACAAGAACTAACAGATCTATAATCACAATTACAACAAATGACACAGTGGGTTCTGAAACACGTCTCCAGTAACCTCCTAACTGTTCTACGCCTCAGTGCAGTCTACACCTGCAACAGCGGTTGCAATGCAATCAAATCAGTAGTCTTTCAATGACAACAATAACTAATGGGTTCACTGGCAACTCCAGCACCCTTCCTCAAATTAATCCTTACGTTAACACTCCGTCCCACGGACGATCAACAATCAATAACAATTGATTTACGTTAATAACACAATAACATTTACGTTAATAACAAGGTAACATTTACGTTAAATTAACAACTCTTACAACTGTCACTAGTAACGCGGAAATTACACAACACTCTACCCGTCGAGTATTCAGTGAGTAAATCCCATTAATCCCTGTACTACCAGACAGCTGATTAATCTCTTTACTAGTTACGTTAATTTACGTTAATCGGTTACTAATCACTCAGCGATGGTAAACTCTGATTTACAATGTCCAAAGTGCTAAGAGAACGGTAATCACTCGTGATTACCTTTAGAGTAATTAATTACTATCCTCAAGATTAATAATTAAACAATTAAAATACTCAACCTTTCACACTGGCTCAGCAATTTACATTAAGGTATGAATTCCGTCTAAGCCTTCCATACTCGGACCAATTCAGGCTGCTAATAACAGTAATTAGCACCACGTTTACGTTATTCTAAATGACGTTACTCCTCTCACGAGTCAATCCAATGCCGGTACTTCCGGGCAGATAACGACGTTACGTTAATGGAACAATGTAGCCTTCGTGTGAGTCGATCAAACAAGGATCGAGATTAATTACTTTGACTTCCTGAAACACGTCAATTACCCGGCCCACTGACCGTTAATTACGACAGACAATACTCTAATTCTTATCTGGCTGATGGCTAGGCTCCTCGAGACTACCGTAGCTGCTTGCAGGAAAGTAAATTTACCCAACGCATTCTACGTTACTCAAATTGTCAAAGAACAAATTCTCTTAAAGCAATGGGCGTTCCCTTGGTTACGTTATATTAATTGCCTCGCAATCACCTCACTGAATACTGGACTTCGATGTCCTACCAGATAACCAGGAGAATATATGTATATCCAAGTACTCGTCTACAGCCGAGTTCACCCACGACAATGACAAATCACACTAACAAATCACAGTGATTTACGTTACAATCCGGTTGCAATGACAATACTGCAGAATCTAGTAAAATAACCTACAGGACATGAACCCTATAGAACACTGCCCCACAATGGTTTTACTGAACTGCAATCACATACGGTGATTGCTCAACACTAGCAACAATCACCATCAAATAACAACCCCCTTTTGCAATAACACACACGGCAAGTACTCTAATTTCCAAGTATTAGAATACTGCACAACACTTACTTACTGCTGCAAATGACCCCTAGAACATAGGTCACTATATTGCAATCACCACACAGTAAATAACACTAACACTTGGCACCGTGACACTACGATTACATATATATATATAATTACTGTTGACACATGTAGCCTACAGCTATCAAACGTTATTGGGAACACTAAGGAGAATCTCACACTCCTTAAATCACATGGGTGAGTGATTTATCGGCCACGCATGCCGATAAACACTCGAGAGTTACGTTACTCGACAGAGCGGGGGCGGTCTCTCTAGACGGCCTCGTCACTCACCAAACCTCACCAAAATTACGTTAATTAATACTGCAACCACAATATATATTTATATAAATCACACTTGTCACGGCCCTGGGAACAATACAAGAAATTTAAGCCACACTGTGGCACACTCCACAATAATCATTGCCAGGAATCACTGGCGTTACACATACCTGAGCGCTCAGTGTTGGAATTCCACACCTGCAAGACCACACATGGAAATGATATCACTCCGTCCCACGGGCGATCAAAAATGATTACCACAATGAAATAAAAGAATTTATTACATGGACATCCTCTCCGTCCTTGGCTAAACTATGTATCCTGTTCCCCGTGTGTACCCACACACACACACACACACACTGTACGTCTGTGTACACCAGACTTAAGTCCCTCTGGACTGACAAGATGACAACACAGGTGATTAATCTCCTCGCCCAAAATTCACTCCACCTGAACAGGTGCTGCGTGACAATGTGACGGAACACTTGAAATCGAATTCAAGCTTTAGAGACTACTAATCACCGAAATACACACATAGGTACTTACTCATTCACACTGCCGGCTTTACACAATTCCCATACATCAGGCACCCCGCTATAGGTGGCTGGCTCGCTCCGGGTGGCGTAGGCGGCGGTAGTTCCTGACCGTAGTACTTATACGGAAAATTGGCGCACACTCGAACCCCTCCCACTCAACACGGCTGAGTTCGCACCCTCGACTCCCCGATGAAGTGAAGCGTTCATACCCAGGTGACGCGCACAACGATAGCGTCTCACACCAACATGGGAAATTTGCCTTAACACTGACACGAATTTCCCCGTTCCCTTCGACTGCTACAGAGCACTAGCAATTCTAATCATCACTGGTAATGGGATCTACGAGTCAGTTGCTGCTCGTATGCACATTCCCCCACGATCCCAGATCACTGTACCTCTACCCCCTGCATACAATAATGTCTTAAACCCCTCCAAGCGACGACTTCGGCCGGATTCTGTGACGACCGATGTCGTAGGTGAAGCAGGAAGCATCAGCAGTTGTAGTCCAGCCACCACGACACCCTATACTCCAATTTGGCCGAATTGAGTACAGTGGCGTCTTGACAAGGTGGCGGCTGAGTTCAGAATCATGCTCACACCGGCTCTTCCCGCGTCCTTCTCGGAATAACCAATGAGAGGAAGGCATACAGCGGCCTACCCCTCTCATCCAATCAGCGACGGTGTAGCATAGCCCCTAGGGCAGCTCCAAGATGGCCGACCAACATGGCGGCTCAAGATGTTTCTAAGATGGCGGCTGGTTTCTATGACAACGACTCAAGTGGCTAGCAAGCGCGGGAGCCCACATGCTTCACCCACGCCTGCGGCCTAGCCGTTCGCGCGCAAAGTTGTCTGGCTCCATGCCATACAATGAGATGATGCTATCAGCTCTAGCACTGTCCACAGACATGCCACCCCGGCCAGGGTAACATTTATGGACTGCTGATGACTGGGGCTCTCACATGAGCCCAAACACTAGAGGTTTCGGTTGCTGGTTACCAAACTTAAGTCCGCCCACTTAACAAGTGCACTTAACAAGTGTACTGGCTCCCACAGGCATAAGAGCACTATTTTAAGTGAGCTGGTGAACCACCTCCTCACAACTCTAAGGGGGTCCCAGTGGAACCACGTGGGCTCCAATAGTACCAGTAAGCTACCTAGAGTCCTTGCTAGTGTCCCTTGCCTAGTAGACTTTACCCTTGCTTGTGCTCATTGTAAAACCTTGTATCCTGCTTATGTGGACCAAGGCTTTTAACGTAAGATAGTGTGGTAAAGTAATTATTGTTATTGGTGTGAATGTATATGGCGGGTTGTTAAGGGGTTAATAAATAAGTAAGTTTTAAAGGAGTATCCATTCTTCCTGTGTAGGAGATTTATGATCTACCTCTAGGCTGACATTTCCAGCAAGCCACTATAAGTATTACTCTTTTATTTTTATTGGGGGCCGGGCCTTGAAGATCTCCATTACTTGGGATACATCTTGATGCTAACTGCTGAATCTACTTAATAATACAAGCCCCCACATAGCAGACACATTAAACCTTAACACCGATGTTAACTATGCACCCCACCGCAGGTATTGTGAAGTATAGGGACTCGTCATCGAGAAATGTACCAATCTCCATTATAAGACTTGCAACGATTTGCAGTAGTCTAAACCTAAACCTCTCAAGCTTTAATAAGCCTGAATTGCATACCAATGTTCCAGCTTCTGATCTTTCTTTATTCAACGGACACCTGTATCCAGGAACTGTCTCTGACAACGGTGGAGATTCTGATGGAAAGGTCAAAGTGAACATCTTAGGGACACAGCTGCTCTTCAAAGTATTTTTCTGAAAGCCGCTACACCCAAAGTCACCTACACTGAAGAGACCGTCTTCATCACTGACCTCATTTGCAACCACTCCATACCCAATCGCTGGAGTCCACCTGGATTGTTTTTTCATTCGTGGAGGAGTCCAAGCCGTCATACGGGAGAAACCTTTCCCCATGCTAGGAAGTCATCTTCTAGGCAACGACCTGACTGACCGATTGATTGATTAAGATTAAGCCAACCAGGAGGTGGCACGGGCATGAATAGCCCGTAATTGGCTGACCAACAGGACTCCATAAAAATCTGTCACAAATCCCAGGTATGTGATTCAGATTCTGAAGAAGACCCTGTAAAGAAGTATGCCGCAGAAGAGGTAACAGTACAGGTGCCATGTATGTCATTCATCCATGTCACCCTACCACCTCACCATTAGAGGATATAATCACGTGCTAATACAGAAGAATTACAATCACGAACACTTATCACAAACATTCTCCCTACGACTCGTTGAGGGTGTGGACACAATGCGACCGAAACGTCTGAAGGTTAGAGCTACTCTCCTTAACGGTCATGCTCTCTGGAAAAGTGATATTCTAAAGGTCCTGAAGGACGTTACCGGCATCACACCCACTGACATTAGTCAGGAAGGAAATGATATCGCGCTCTTCTTTTCAAGTGAGGAAGAACTAGAAAAACTCTTGACAAAGGATGCGATATTTCGCAAGGAGCACCACCTACAACCTCACTTCCCACGCCAGTTCCTGGCCGGAAGAACTGTTTTTACGAGCATCACGTGCAGGCATTATCGCTGGTCTTGTTAGACGACCGGAAAGGCTTGCCAGACCGGACAACCACCATTTTGTCAGTGAACTGAATATATTATACTTGGCCAATGGCCTGGAACCCATCATAGCCCCTGGTGCAATTCTCACTGTCTCCACTACCACTCGGGAGACTACAACCAGGACGACCACGAGGTCGATTTCAAAATAGACTCAAGAACCACCCATGACCCGGGTGGCACAAACAGAGGTAATTCCCTCTCCAGCTCCCAATACTCCTACCATCACCATCTCAGCAGATGCACTAGCAGACGTGCTGTCTACAAATACTAACGGCACCACCAACGCCCCTGAAATAGCTTCTACCACCAATCCACGACACCTGAGCCTACGTAAGGCTGCGAGGCGAAAGACGAAAACACCACTACGAATATTACGGACGCCTCAGACGAGGAAATCTTAATAGGAGCTCCACCGCAGCGCCACAAATACGACACCTACTCGGTTCAAGACTTTCTTCATGGAGGCCACCTCACCAAACGAACACAACAGCATGGCTCAGCCAAAGAAAAACCTAGAGGTCTACACTAACCCCCACCAGCTCCATAACTGGTACAGCCAGCCCTCCAGGGCTGAAAACCACCATGATGACCCCCATCCATCGTCAGATCTCTAGTATCAGCTATTGATAATTGCTGATACTAGAGATATATTAATATCTCTAGTATCAGCTATTGATACCTACTATATACATGCCTTATCTATGAGAGGAATAAACATCTTTAAAAAAAAAAAAACAGTGGCATCTGTTGGACGTAAGAGCTACACATGCTGTAATCTCCAAAAGTTATTGCTTTGAAGTTTTGACACAACTTTCCATTCGAATATGCCTATGTTTTTATATGCCTACTATATAGATGCCACACCTGTGACAGGTAAAAATATGATATTTTTTTTTAAACAGCGCCATCTGTTGCACGCAATAGCAACACACACACTATACTAAATATGCTAGGATTCCATTTCAATGTTTCGAATTGCACTGACAAGTTGAATTTTCACAGATTTCGATTTATTTTCATTTTGATTTAAATATTTTTTGTGACATTACATTGGAATTGAGCAGTGTTGTTTACCATACCATTCATTTCAAGAGCATAGTTTTTTTTCTTTGGTTTTTTTTAACTGTTTTTCTTATATTCCAGTGATTGGAACATCAGATCATTGCATGTTCCCAATTTTCTGATGGGAACATCAGATCATTTGGGAATGCATTGGATGAGGGAGTGAGGAATTGTGAGGAGAACGAAGGGACGGGAGTGGGAGATGGTGAGGAGGATGAGGAATCAGGATAAGGGGTAATGGTGAGGGGGGAGACAAGGGAATGGGGAAGGTAGGGACGAGGGGACAGGGGAATGGAGAATGGTGGGGAAGACACGGGGACAGGGGAGTGGGGAATGTTGGGGAGGACAAGGGGACGTGGAAGGAGTAGATTGATAGGGAGATTGAAGGGACAAGGGAGTGGAAGGTGGTGGGGAGGACGATGGGACGGTGGACAGGGGGAATTGGATGATGGTGGGGAGGACAAAGGGATAGGGGAAGGGAGACATGAATTGGTGAGGAGGATGAGGGGATGGGGAAGTGGGGAATGGTTGGGAGGATGAGGAGATTGGGGAGTGAGGAATGCATGGGAAGACGAGGGGATGCAGGAGGGGGTAATGCTGGGGAGGACTGGGAGACAGGGGAATGTTGCTGTGGCTTAGCAACACACATGTAGCTGTAGCTCAGCCACAGCAACCCGTGGCCAGGTACAGCTAGTAAATAAATAAAAATATAAATGTTCGTTTGTTCAAAATCGCTAATCTCCGAAAGTTCTTCACCGATTGCTTTGAAATTTTCATACAACGTTCCATTCACATCCGAGCGGGTTTTTATATACATACTATATAGATGTCATGCCTCTGACAGGAAAAAAACAATATTTTTTTTATACTGTGATTTACATGTGTTTTTCATGCTAGGGATATCTTCGAAACCTCTTTACCGATTGCTTTGAAATTTTGACACAGTGTTGCATTTGAATAGGTGCATGTTTTTATAAACCTACTATATAGATGCCACAACTGTGATAGGTAAAAACATGTTTTTTTTCTTAACCCTTAAACTGTGCATGGCGTATATATATGCCCTGAGTAACATGTCCCATGGTGCGCATGGCGTATATATCCGCCATAGGGTGCCAGGCATGATTGAAATGGCCCGCGGCTACACGGGGTTCACAGTAGCTTCCTCAGGGCTCTTGTAAACAGATGCCATTTTAAAAAAAAATCGTGGGCAATATTCTCAGGTGTGAGAGGCACAGTACTGTTGGAGCAACCAAGGCCGGCGCACGCAGCATGAGCGAACAGCATTGATGTTCAGCTTGTGACCACAGCATCGCCGAAAAATGTCAAAATAAATATATAATTGTTATTATTTAGCGATGACAATATTACAGATGACCAATGACTGTGATATAAATAACCAGGGTTGTGATAATAGCAGGATTGTTGTAATAATTAGCGCTGTGTGAGGAGTGATGCTGAGAGACGGAGGGAGACAGCATCGTTTACTGACTGTGTGGCCACCTGTTATTGTTTGCATTCACCATACCAGGTCAGTGGTTCTCTATAGTGAACACAAATGTAGATACTTATATATAATGTGTGTATTAATGTAATAGCAGCAAAAGGATTATGCTGGGAGGAGCCATATGGGTGACGGAGGTGACGTCGTCTGCATGATTTGTCTAGCTGTTTAGAGGGTGGCCACTATGCTCTTTGGGCGCACTACAAGCTTAGGTGTACAGTTACGGTGCATAAAACATGTAGATATTTATATATAATATGTGTATATAGGGTAATAACACTGCAAAAGGTATTGTTGGGGGAGAAAGTTTAGTGCGTGTGACCTTGAATGAGTGAGGGAGCCGCCAGCCGCCATCTGTGTATAGCGACGACTCTTAGTGCCTGAACTAACTATATCAGCTTAGCTGTACAGTTGTGGTGAACAAAATATACACATACTTATATATAACGTCTGTATATAGTGTAATAACACCACAAATGGTATTGTTGGGGGAGAAAGTTTAGTGCGTGTGTTGAGGGAGTGGCAGCGAGTGGCTGGCTGGTGTGTGGCAGTAACTCTTCGTTGCTTTTCGACTCTCAATACCAACTTAGTGGTTCGTTATGGTGACCAAAACATGCCAATACTTATATATAACCTGTGTATAGAGTGTAATAGCAGCAAAACTATTTGTTTATAGTTTTATAAACATAATAATTGAATCACTAATATGCACATCATACTTTTGAGTATAGCGATTATTAACCACTTTTATTATATAAATATATTACAATACACACTATTGAATAATATTACTGCAAAAAAACTAAGAAAAAATCAATCGGAGACATTGAAACAATTAGGTAATAATATCTTTGTGGCAACTTCCACCTGTCAGCGCGGGTGACGCTGACCGGGTCTGACGACCACTCTGTCAACGCTCACTTTTTGCCAGACTTCCTCGGTCAATTGCGCCCAACATATGTCACCTACGATTTTTTTTTATTTTTTCCGTGCTCAGGGGACACAAATTAACATGTTTAGTTGACGAAAAAAAATGTTTGATATTTTTTTTCTTGCGCACAGGGGTGTAAATGTCCCAAGGACCCCTGAGCAGTGTAAGGCTTAAACAGCACCATCTGTTGGACGTAAGAGCCACACACATGCTGTAATCTCCAAATGTTCTTCACTGATTGCTTTCAAATTTTGACACAATGTTCCATTCGAAAACGCCCATGATTTTATATACCTACTATATAGATGCCACACCTGTGATAGGTAAAAACATGTTTTTTTTTAAACAGCGCCATCTGTTGCACATAGGAGCAACACACTCTACACTAAACATGTTACGATTCCTCTTCAGTGTTTCCGATTGCATTGACAAACAAAATTTTCATAATTTTGATTTATTTTCATTTTGTTTTAATTACTTTGTGTGACATTGCATTGGAATTGAGCTGTGTTTTTTACCATACCTTTCATTTCGTGAGTATAAGTATAGATGCCACACCTGAGAAAGGTAAAACATGCTTTTTTTTTTAAACAGCGTCATCTGTTGCCAGTAAGATCAACACACGCTATATACTAAATATGTTCCTATTACATTTCAATGTTTCCGATTGCATTTACAAATTGAGTTTTCATGGATTTCGATTTGTTTTAATTTTTATTTAATTATTTTGAGTGACATTGCATTGAAATTGAGCTGTGTTGTTTACCATATCGTTCATTTCGTGAGTATATGTATACATGCCACATCTGTGACAGGTAAAAACATGCTTTAAAAAAAAAAAAACAGAGCCACCTGTTGTACGTATGAGCAACACACGCTATACTAAATACGTTATGATTCCAATGTTATGCTTCCAATTTCATTGATAAATGGAATTTTCATAGATTTTGATTTGTTTTCATTTTGATATAATTATTTTGTGTGACATTGCGTTGGAATTGAATTCATTTCGTGAGTATAGTTGATTTTTATATTTTTTCCTTTTGTTTTCTTAACTGTTTTTTGTTGAGTGATGGGACCATCAGTAAATTTGATGTTCCCAATTTTCTGAGGGGAACATCAGATCATTTGGGAATGCCTCATACTAGGGAGTGGGGCGTGACTGACAGGACTAGGGGACGTGAGTGGGGGGATGGTGAGGAGCACGAAGGGACAGGGGAGGGGTAATGGTGGGAGGACGAGGGGACAGGGGAGGGGTAATGGTGGGAGGACGAGGGGACGGTGGAGTGCTGAATGGTTAGGAGGATAAGGGGACACTGGAGTGGGGGATGGTGGGGGAACAAAGGGACAGGTGAGGGGGGGGGGGGAAGATGAGGGGATGGGGGAGGGGGGGAGGAATGGAGGGGAGGACTGGGAGACAGAGGAATGTTGTTGAGCCACAGGAACGCGTGGCTGGGTACAGCTAGTGTGTATATATGAATATATATATATATATATATATATATATATATATATATATATATATATATATATATATATATATATGTCGTACCTAGTAGCCAGAATGCACTTCTCGGCCTACTACGCAAGGCCCGATTTCCCTAATAGGCCGAGTGATTTTCTTTATTTTCAAATTGTTTCCAATTAGTTTATTTTAATTATTATTAATATATTATATTAGGAACATATATTATTGACATAGCTGTGTTAGGTTAGGTTAGGTAAGGTTGGTTGGGTTCGGTCATATATCTACGTTAGTTTTAACTCAAATTTAAACAATTTAAATTATACATAATGAAATTGATAGCTCTATCATTTCATAAGAAAAAAAATTGAAAAATACATAAATTCAGAAAAACTTTGCTTATTCGGCATATCGGATCTTGCATAGTAGGCCGAGTACTGTGTTCTGGCTATTAGGTACATTATATATATATATATATATATATGTCGTACCTAGTAGCCAGAACGCACTTCTCAGCCTACTATTCAAGGCCCGATTTGCCTAATAAGCCAAGTTTTCCTGAATTAATATATTTTCTCAAATTTTTTTCTTATGAAATGGTAAAGCTACCCATTTCATTATGCATGAGGTCAATTTTTTTTTATTGGAGTTAAAATTAACGTAGAAATCTGACCGAACCTAACCAACCCTACCTAACCTAACCTAACCTATATTTATAGGTTAGGTTAGGTTAGGTAGCCGAAAAAGTTAGGTTAGGTTAGGTTAGGTAGGTTAGGTAGTCGAAAAACAATTAATTCATGAAAACTTGGCTTATTAGGCAAATCGGGCCTTGCATAGTAGGCTGAGAAGTGCGTTCTGGCTACTAGGTACGACATATATATATATATATATATATATATATATATATATATATATATATATATATATATATATATATATATATGTCGTACCTAGTAGCCAGAACTCACTTCTCAGCCAACTATTCAAGGCCCGATTTGCCTAATAAGCCAAGTTTTCCTGAATTATTATATTTACTAAAAATTTTTTCTTATGAAATGATAAAGCAACCCTTATCTCTATGTATGAGGTCAATTTTTTTTTATTGGAGTTAAAATTAACGTAGATATATGACCGAACCTAACCAACCCTACCTAACCTAACCTAACCTATATTTATAGGTAATGTTAGGTTAGGTAGCCAAAAAAAGCTAGGTTAGGTTAGGTTAGGTAGGTTAGGTAGACGAAAAAACATTAATTCATGAAAACTTGGCTTATTAGGCAAATCGGGCCTTGAATAGTAGGCTGAGAAGTGCGTTCTGGCTATTAGGTACGACATATATATATATATATATATATATATATATATATATATATATATATATATATATATATATATATATATATATATATATATATATATATATATATTAGTATGTTTTGGTAGCAGTCTTTCCTGTAGACCTATATTATTAAATATGACCGAAAAAGTAAGATTAATAATTCTAACACGAATTTTCTCAATATTTCTTATTTTTCTTTTCACTTTTCAATTACCATCGACAGTGTAAAGAAACATAAGAAATATTGAGAAAATTTGTGTTAGAACTACTAATCTTACTTTTTCGGTCATATTTAATAATATATATATATATATATATATATATATATATATATATATATATATATATATATATATATATATATATATATATATATCCCAATTTTACATGCTGTGCCACAGAGTGGGCCTCTCGTGCAGGCCCATTACCTCAACCACCTTCCCCAAAAGCCCACAAGCAATCCAGCTGGGATGGCCCCATTGTAGACCAAGTTGCTGCAGAGTGCCTGGGTGCTGCAACAACACAACACGACATTGCTCGCCTCACACCAGTAGCAGCCCCACATGCAGGGGATTTCCTGTTAGCAACCCCAATGTCGGCAACTGGCACGCGTCTCACACCACACGCCCTCCGAATTGCTGTGGCCCTCCGCCTTGCTGCCCCAATCCACACCAGATATAGGTAAAAGTGGGGTAAAAGTGCTACCAGTTTTTTGAAGGAACTGGGTTATAGGCTCATTGAAACAACAAGGGACCCTAGAGCTGCCAGCTTTCTTTTCCAGTGCCTCAGCGTGGCGATACAGAGGGGAAATGCGCACTGCATCCAGGGTTCCTGTCCGCCATCTGAGGAGCTGGAGGAACTCGACAACCTATGATAACCATGTTTGTAACCTATATGTAACTCCTTTTTTTGTAACAAAGTTCAAATAAAGCAAATATATATGTGTACATACAAAAGAATGGGGGTGGTAGGAGAAGATAATATTAGTGTTCAGTGAGAGACCACAAGGTCTCCTCTGAATACTTTTTATTTTCTTCTCCGAGGCTATGGGTCCCCACATTGGCACCACCGCACACCGGTGGTGCAGTGGGTTAAAGGCGTATCTGTTATGCCAGTGGCTGGAAGGCTTCTGTGCTGGCTAGGGTTCGAGTCTCCTGGTGGGAAAGTGTTCTAAAGTTGTATAACTTCACTCTCGTGTTTAGGAGAGTTGTGCATATATATATATATATATATATATATATATATATATATATATATATATATATATATATATATATATATATATATATATATATATATATATATATATATATATATATACATATATATATATATATATATATGTATATATATATGTATATATATATATATATATATATATATATATATATATATATATATATATATATATATGTACATATATATATATATTGTGACGATAATCTCCTTCAAGAGATTGAGCCTGCTCTTCCCTCCACAATTACGTCGTTAAAAATATATAAAACTACTATGGAAGAAATATCCAACAACGACAACAACACCAGCAAGGTTTGCCAGAGAGCAAAACGCATGCAGCCAGGGACACCTGTTCAGACTCAAACCGCCAAACTACCTGTCTTACTACCGGCTCCGCTGATTGGTCGCCGGTCTGGCTGCAACTGCACTCGCCCCCCCCCATACTATTTGATGTCTGGGGTCGCCACGACCTCAGACCTGAGAATATTCTGTGCTTTCGCAGTTACCACTCCTCCCGGCTAGACGTTAGCGTATACTGAGAGAGGTGGTAGCTTAAAGCCAATATTCCAGCACCTCCCATTTATTTTTGTATTGCACTTCTTGTTATTTTGTCTTAACGTAACTTTTCATTGTGTCATTTAATTATTCTTATTATTTTGATTGATTGATTTTATTATACGAATTTGTTTGTCCATTTTTTCATGTTTTGATTTATTTAACGTAATTAAAATTTCATTGTTAAAGTTTACTTGTGTTTTGTGTGTCTTCTCCTTACCTTACCACAGACGAAGTTCCAGTTTTTTCTATTTTTTTTTATAACTATGTGACGAGGCCATACCCCTAGCCTTAAACAGCCGAACACCAACGCGTTACCGTCACAAGTTATATGGGGGCCTGTCCTAGGAGCTTCACTCAGGTACTGGTGCCAAGTGGTAATTTATGGTAAGCGTATTTAACTTTGTTAATGTAGCTTTACTATTTTTCATATTCAATTTCATTTTTTATAAGGTGCGGTGTATTGTGCATTACGAGAGTAACATATAGTGAAGGTGAGACAACTTTGGATTACGTGGTGACTGTAGGCCGCAGTCATACTCTTAATTGGTCATCTCTCCCTCCTTGTTATTACTCGCGTTTACCATCTTTGTCCCTTGAATATTTCTCATTCTGACAGATCATCATATTGGTACCCTGGTACTGTGGTCTGCCCCGGGTCAAGAGTACCCAATCTTCTGCAATCTGACTGTAGGAGGACAAAGAGGGCCATAGTTCCTCTAGCTCGAACTTTAGTTGCTGAATTGGGACCTCAGCAGCAGTTCTCGTCACCAGTTGACACCTCGCACCCCTACACGTCAGTCAGAGATGATGATACATACAACGGTAGGGAATTAGCTTACTTTTCAGAGCACAAAAGTTCGCTAATTCTGTAAGTATCATATTAAATTCAGTAGGAAAAACTTGCTTTATGTCCTATAGAGACTTGGCAAGGTATGCCTACATCCTTGGACTACCAATTTTACTTTTGAAGCATTTAACTGTTTCATTTGTTTTCGAAACTCTGTTTCATTTGTTAGTATGATTTTCTTGCCCTTATCCTCTTACATGAGTACCGGGTACAAGATTTCCTGCGCCCTTGATTTAATTTAATCATTTAACATCTTTTACTTAACTTTAATTGTTAAAGATCTCACAGGATAGGTACCAGTTGCCACGTTGTCCTGTTTCTGACATTCACTATTGAATATTCGTGTACCTTTATTTGCTAATTTCACCATGTTTCGTCTCCAAGCTTTCCGTACAAATCCAGCAGGTGAAATAGGGACTTTAAGTCGTGCCAAGAAGACTGAATTACAAACTCTTGCACATGAGTATCAATTAGAAGTTCCCTACCAAGCCAACAAAAATGACATATACAACCTGTTGCTGGATTACTATTTAGAACAAGGTAAGATCGACTCTGAAACTCATGAAACTTACTATATTGCAGATAAACCTGACTTGGCAACGCTGAAACTCAAACTAGAGCTGGCCAAGATTGAACGTGAGCAGCAAAGAGAAGCAGCTGCCATACGTAGGGAAGAACAAGAACGAGAAATCACCCTCAGAGAACGTGAAACTACTTTGAGGAGAGACGAACAAGAACGCGAGGCTGCTTTGAGGAGAAACGAACAAGAACGCGAGGCCGCTTTGAGGAGAGAAGAACACGAACGTGAGGTCGCATTACTCCGTGAACGTGAACGAGTACAGCTTGAAACCAAACAACGCGAGTTGGAAATACAACGCGAACATGACAAGCAACAAGCGACTCTGGCTCTAGAGTGTCGTCAACGTGAAATCGCCTTGGAAACTTCACACTTCACTCAACGCCAGCAAGCTACTGCCAATCTTCCCGTCAGTTTTAATATATCACATGCAAGTAAGTTAATGCCATCCTTTGTAGAAGCAGAAGTTGATGTGTTTTTCACCACCTTTGAAACTCTTGCTAATCAACTCAGTTGGCCTGTCGACCAATGGGCCACACTTCTCAGAGTCCATCTTACAGGTAGAGCTGCAGTCACACTCAGTACTCTGGCGTCTGAGAATGACTACCCGACTCTGAAACAAGCAGTGTTGGACGCCTACCTACTTTCCACCGAAAGTTATAGAAGGAAATTCCGTGACCACCTGAAGGCAAGTACCACTACCTTCCTGGAGTTTGCTAACACGAAACGGAGGTATTTCATGAAATGGCTGGAAGCAGCACATGTCTCTACTTTTACAGAACTCGTCAACCTGATGCTTGTTGAAGAATTCTTGAGACGTGTGCCGCCTCCTGTCCGCCTCTACTTAGCAGATAAAGAAGAAACCGACTACCTGAAGTGTGCTAAGTCGGCTGACACTTACAGCCTCATCCACCGGCTGACACCCGAACCATCCTCCAGTAAGAAGTCGTGGTACAGTTACGAGAAGGTGAGCCCCGATCAAGCTGGTTCACAACTGTACTGCAAGTATTGTAGACTCTATGGACATACCATAGACAAGTGTGGTAAGTCTCAATACAAGGGAATCACTGACCAACAAAAACCCAAACCCACTCCGCCTAAGTCCGGTAAGCCTGTGATGAATGTTGGTGTTGAGGTTAATGATCTTTCTCTTTTCAGTAACCACCTGTATACTGGAACTGTCTCTGCCAACGGTTCAAATCCGGAGGGACGTTTCAAATTGAAGATCTTGAGGGACACAGCGGCTCTTCAATCGATCATCTTGAAGTCGGCTGTGCCCAACATCACCTACACCGGAGAAACTGTCTTCATCACTGACCTCACTGCTACCACTCCATACCCTCTCGCCAGAGTCCACCTGGATTGTCCCTACGTGAACGGGGAAGTCCAAGTCGCCGTCAGGGAAAAGCCTTTTCCCATGCCTGGAGTGCAACTTCTCCTAGGCAACGACTTGGCAGAAGACCTGCAACCGACCAACCTGATCGTCATGGACAAACCCCAGGTGTGTAACTCTGTGCCAAGTAACCCTATTCTAGAGTATGTTCCAGCAGAGGTTCAAGAGAGTGATGAAGTTTCTCCTCCGGTTCTCGTGACCACCCGTGCACAAGCCGCACGTCCACAGCCAGCTGACTCTACTGCTACCGCTGTCCCTCAAGACCCTCAGAAACTCCCCCCGCATCTGACCAAGTTGGAGTTCCGTAAGTTGCAGAGGGAAGATCTTACTTTAACACCATTGTTTTTCCAGGCTGAGACTCAACCCGACAGTATTCCTGGGTTCTTCCTAGAGAACGACTTACTCTACCGCAGATATAGACCCAGTAAACTGAAGGAGGAGGACGATTGGGCCAACATCGAACAACTTGTGATTCCCACCAGCCTGCGGCCCACTATTCTACACCTGGCCTACGGAGCATTCTCCCACTACGGCTTCAACAAGACTTACCATGGGATTCGTCAAGACTACTACTGGCCAGGTATGGTAAATAACGTCAAACAGTACGTAAAACAGTGTCATACATGTCAGATGGCAGGCAAACCGAACATCTCCATTCCCAGAGCGCCACTGATTCCCATACAGGTGCCTGCGGAACCTTTCCACAGACTCATAATAGACTGTGTTGGTCCTTTACCTCGGACCAGTTCAGGTAACGCCTACATCCTAACCATCCTGTGTCCTACCACCAGATTTCCCATAGCAGTTCCAGTGAAGAACATCACGGCTGCTACGGTTATAAAACATCTATTGAAGATCTTCACTCAATACGGATTTCCCAGGGAGATTCAAAGTGACTGTGGTACCAACTTCACCAGTGATCTCTTCAAAAGGACACTGGAGGAGTTCAACATCAAACAGGTATTGTCCAGCCCCTATCATCCTGCTTCACAGGGTTCTCTTGAACGTAGTCATCAGACCATCAAAGCACTCTTGAAAAAGTTTTGTAGTGAAACCTCGAAGGATTGGGATAAGCGGATTGACCTTATAATGTGTATTTTCAGAAGTCTCCCCAATGAGTCCCTAGGAGTATCTCCTTATGAGATGCTCTACGGCCGTAAGTGCCGTACTCCCCTTAAGGCTTTCAAAGACTCTCTCCGAGATGCCACCTTCAGTGAGCATCAGAATGTGCCCCAGTTTCTTCAAAACCTTCAACACATTCTCGAGAGAGTCCACCGCTTTGCCTATGATAATCTATTGAAAGCCCAGGAGAAGATGAAAACTCATTACAACCAGACCAGCAAAGTAAGAAAATTCAAGCCGGGAGACTTCGTCCTTGCCTATTTCCCTATCCCAGGTTCACCTTTACAAAACAGATTTTCAGGACCCTACTGCGTCAAAGAGTGCAGGAATAATAACAACTACGTAATAGAGACTCCAGATAGGCGGCGGAAGACCCAGCTGTGCCACGTCAACCTCCTGAAGCAATATAATGGTACTCCTCCCACTGTCCTGACTAATTGTTCTACCTTCACAGAACCCTACATCCACAGTGAGACCTTCCCAGCTTCTCCTCCCGAAAGCACTGACAAGGAGTCAGCGCTTTCTAATTCCGAAATCCTTAATGATCTTCCCAAATGCTTTCAGGATAATAATCGTGCTCCTTTGCCCTCTTCTAATTCCACTCTCACCTCGTCAGATAAGCCCTTCATCCTCCATGTCGACGCCAATGGTACCGACGTTGGTGGTGTCGTGATGCAGCAACGAGGCGAGAAGAATACACCTGTCAGCGACTACTGCTACAAGGAACTACGGAACAATTGGCAAGGAGCTACTCTTCCACATCCTGAAGCTTCAGCACTTCACTCCACACCTGAAAAGTGCTCGGTCCACCATCAATACGGACCACTCCACCCTACACCTCCTGCAGCACGCCCACTTCTCATCTCAACGTCTTCTACTATGGGCTTGCTAACTGCAGAAATTCAACCTGGAGACACGCTATACCAAGAGTCTGACAACATCTTAGCCCATGATCTCTCCAGAGTTTATGAAGTAGAAGCAACTCCATCCATTACTCCACCACATAACGACGTACTTCTTCCAGAACCGCAGGCTTCGGGGGAGAGTTGTGACGATAATCTCCTTCAAGAGATTGAGCCTGCTCTTCCCTCCACAATTACGTCGTTAAAAATATATAAAACTACTATGGAAGAAATATCCAACAACGACAACAACACCAGCAAGGTTTGCCAGAGAGCAAAACGCATGCAGCCAGGGACACCTGTTCAGACTCAAACCGCCAAACTACCTGTCTTACTACCGGCTCCGCTGATTGGTCGCCGGTCTGGCTGCAACTGCACTCGCCCCCCCCATACTACTTGATGTCTGGGGTCGCCACGACCTCAGACCTGAGAATATTCTGTGCTTTCGCAGTTACCACTCCTCCCGGCTAGACGTTAGCGTATACTGAGAGAGGTGGTAGCTTAAAGCCAATATTCCAGCACCTCCCATTTATTTTTGTATTGCACTTCTTGTTATTTTGTCTTAACGTAACTTTTCATTGTCATTTAATTATTCTTATTATTTTGATTGATTGATTTTATTATACGAATTTGTTTGTCCATTTTTTCATGTTTTGATTTATTTAACGTAATTAAAATTTCATTGTTAAAGTTTACTTGTGTTTTGTGTGTCTTCTCCTTACCTTACCACAGACGAAGTTCCAGTTTTTTCTATTTTTTTTTATAACTATGTGACGAGGCCATACCCCTAGCCTTAAACAGCCGAACACCAACGCGTTACCGTCACAATATATATGTATATATATATATATATATATATATATATATATATATATATATATATATATATATATATATATATATATATATATATATATATATATATATATATATAATATATATATATATATATATATATATATATATATATATATATATATATATATATATATATATATATATATATATATATATATATATATACACGATCGATGGACAACCTGCTGCAGGAGCGGGGAACAATACCTCCTTCAACTTCATATCAGCTGATATTCTGCTTGAAGCAATCAAAGCGACGTCCACCAGGACCTTGCCCCACATCCCCAAGGCTGCCCGTCACCAAGCAGCAGCCAAACTCACCAGTCTGCTGACAAAGGTCAATAGTGCTCCCAGAAACTCTGAATCGTGGCACAATCTCCTTCTATTTGGGAATGCATGCCTAGCATTACCGCCCAGGAGAGACAAGTCATTAGCAACCTCTGTAATCAGGGCACTTAATGAATTACCCAGAGCAGACCACCTGGTCCGCCTCCCCCCTCGTGCCAAGAACACCAGCCGCAGGACGATCAACAATAACTCATCTGAGAACCCAAAAATGAGAGCTCAGATCACTAGGAAAATAGAAGAGGGCAATACCACAGGTGCCATCAGAATCATGACCAGCGATGACACTATTGCCCCCAGGAACGCCACGACAGCAGAGGCTCTTCAAGACAAACACCCACCCAGAGCCCCAGACAGCAGCAGGGATCCCCAGGAAAACAACGCTGGCATAGAACCCTTGACTGTTCGAGAATCTGAGGTGTACAAAGCAGCCATGTCTTTCCCAACAGGTTCAGCAGGGGGCTTTACAGGCCTAAGACCCCAGCACATCAAACAAAGGCCGAACCCGGTGCTTGGAGATGCTGCAAAGGACCTTCTAGTGGAACTTACCAGATTCTCCAACATGTGTTTGGCTGGCTGCATCCCTGAGGACATCAGGCCTGTCTTTTATGGAGCAGCACTCTGTGCTCTAAAGAAGAAGGATAGGGGTATCAGGCCCATTGCCGTTGGCAACACCCTCCGACGCCTTGTAGCTAAGGCTGCAGTGAGATCTATCAGCCAGGAAGCAGCCACCTTGCTGAAACCTCATCAGCTCGAGTTTGGGATTCTCCTAGGTTGTGAAGCTGCAGCACATGCAGCGCGGGCTTACATTGCTGATCTCCCGGACCAGAAGACACTAGTAAAGCCTGACTTCAAAAATGCTTTCACTCAAGTAAGAAGAGACGCTGTCCTCAGGGCTGTACACAACCATTTCCGTCCCCTTTACCCATTCATCCGATCGTGTTAGGGGACTCCAAGCTTCTTTTTGGGGAGCATGAAATAAACCCCTGTGAAGGTGTTCAACAAGGTGACCCCTTAGCCCCCCTCATTTTCTGTCTAGCTATCAAAGAGATCACTGATAGTCTAACAAGCGAGCTAAACATCTGGTACCTGGATGATGGCACTCTAGTTGGAACCCCAGAAACTATTTTGGAGGATATAAGGAATCTCCAGGAGCATGGAGCAGCCTTAGGCCTCATTCTCAATGCACCCAAATGTGAAATAATCTCCCTCAACCCAGACATCACTGGGCAAATAGAAAATGTTCTTCCAAACATTCTCGTTGTCAAGCCACCGGACTGCACTCTCCTGGGTGCCCCCATTGGCCCACAAGCGATCGAGGAGGCCCTGGATGCAAAAATCACTGATCTATAGAGAATGCTGGACAGGATTGACAAGATTGATGCCCATGATGCTCTCTTTCTCCTTACAAGATGCCTGTCTCTCCCTAAGTTGACCTACTTTCTGAGATGTTCTCCATCCTACAGCAGCCCTAAGTTAAATGTGTATGACACCCTTCTGAGGTCCATGCTGGTGAAAGTCCTGAACCTGCCATTGGACGACTCTCAGTGGGAGCAAGCAACCCTTCCTGTAAGACTCGGCGGCCTTGGTGTCTGCACAGCCTCCCAAATTGCTCTACCAGCCTTCCTTTCCTCCTCCCATGCATCGCACGACCTCGTCAGAGATATTTTACCTGCAACCCTGAGAGATTCAGCAGGAATACACGATCCTGCTTTCACTGAATGTTCAAATCAGTGGGATGTTCTTGCAGCCCCAGCAACCATTATAGAGCCAACAAAACAACACAAACAGTCCGGCTGGGACCACCCTCTAGTGGAAAAAGTAGCTGATGCCATGCTCAGCGCCGCAACATCAGACAAGGAGAAAGCCCGCCTCAGAGCAGTGCGTGCCCCCACGCAGGAGACTTACTCCTGGCAGTACCCATGTCAGCAATGGGCACGTGCCTAGATCCAGAATCCCTTCGTGTAGCAGTGGCCCTCCGCCTTGGTGTCCCAATTCACACTGAATACAAGTGTATTTGCAACAGGGTGGAAGCAGACCAATATGGACTGCATGGGTTGCATTGCGGAAACACAAAGGGCTGGCATGCAAGACACAACGAGGTCAATGACATCATCAAGAGAAGCCTCGTCTCAGCTAGGTGCCCAGCGGAGAGAGAACCTCGCATCCTAAGGGTCCAAAACCCGGATTTCCCCGCACTTCGCCCTGACGGCATAACCATATACTCCTGGACAGTAGGTAGACAGGTAGAGGTAGAGGTAGACGTTGGTGTGGGACTACACATGTGTATCCACCCTGGCTGACACCTATGTACACCTCGGAGCTGATCAAGCAGGTGGGGCGGCCAATCACAGGGAAACAGCAAATTCACTCAAGTACAGGTGACTGGAAGGTCAATACCTCTTTGTTCCCATAGCGTCTGAGACGCATGGCCCCTGGGGCAAGAGTGCTTTGAGATTTCTCAAGGAATTGGGCTCCAACCTCATTGACGTCACCAGAGACCCAAGGGCTTCCAATTTTTTGTTTCAGCGCCTCAATGTTTCGATCCAGAGGGGAAATGCCTGCTGCGTCCTCGGTTCCTGTCCGGAAGCAGAGGAGCTTCAAGAGATCCATAACCTTTAGGCATTTTTTGTATCAACCAATGTATGTCTTGTAACTTTTAAATAAACAATAAAGCAAAAAAACAAAAACAAAAGGAATGGGGTGGTAGGAGAAAAGCACACAGAAACTGTATTGGAGGGGGACCTACATTCCTTCTAATGCGTTATATGTGGTTTCCTCCGAGGCTATGGGTCCCCCTTCTTCCAGCCAGAGGTGGTACTCCCAAGCAATTAAAAAAAATTATACATATTATATATATATATATATATATATATATGTCGTACCTAGTAGCCAGAACGCACTTTTCAGCCTACTATGCAAAGCCCGATTTGCCTAATAAGCCAAGTTTTCATGAATTAATGGTTTTTCGACTACCTATCCTACCTAACCTAACCTAACCTAACTTTTTGGGCTACCTAACCAAACCTAACCTATAAAGATAGGTTAGGTAGGGTTGGTTAGGTTCGGTCATATATCTACGTTAATTTTAACTCCAATAAAAAAAAATTGACCTCATACATAATGAAATGGGTAGCTTTATCATTTCATAAGAAAAAAATTAGAGAAAATATATTAATTCAGGTAAACTTGACTTATTAGGCAAATTGGGCCTTGCATAGTAGGCTGAGAAGTGCGTTCTGGCTACTAGGTACGACATATATATATATATTAGTATATTTTGGTAGCAGTCTTTCCTGTAGACATATATTATTAAATATGACCGAAAAAGTAAGATTAATAATTCTAACACGAATTTTCTCGATCTTTCTTACGTTTTTTTTTACTGTTGATGGTAATTCAAAAATCAATTCTCCAAAATTCATTTTTATTTCTCGTCTGACACGACACTTGAGCGCGTTTCGTAAAACTTATTACATTTTCAAAGACTTTAGTTAACACACACACACACAACTTTAACTGAATAGAGCTTAAACATCTTCGAGTTTTTTATACCTACATTTGGGTGAGGTGACATGTTACAATAGTTTTGGACGAGGTGAAAATAAACTTTTTACACAAGACAGAACACGAAACAATGGGTATTAAAGGAAGGTAACTGCAGAAGGCCTATGTTTATTGGCCCATATTTCTTGATGCTTCTATATAGGATCGGAGTCTTGAAGTGGGTAGAATATAGTTGTGCATTAATTGGCTGTTGATTGCTGGTGTTGACTTCTTGATGTGTAGTGCCTCGCAGACGTCAAGCCGCCTGCTATTGCTGTATCTATCGATGATTTCGGTGTTGTTTGCTAAGATTTCTCTGGTGATGGTTTGGTTGTGGGAAGAGACTATATGTTCCTTAATGGAGCCCTGTTGCTTATGCATCGTTAAACGCCTGGAAAGAGAAGTTGTTGTCTCTCCTATATACTGAGTTTTTTGAGGCTTAAAGTCCCCAAGTGGGCATTTGAAAGCATAGACGACGTTGGTCTCTTTTAAAGCGTTCTGCTTTGTGTCTGGAGAGTTTCTCATGAGTAGGCTGGCCGTTTTTTTGGTTTTATAGTAAATTGTCAGTTGAATCTTCTGATTTTTGTCGGTAGGGATAACGTTTCTACTAACAATATCTTTCAGGACCCTTTCCTTCGTTTTATGGGCTGTGGAAAAGAAGTTCCTGTAAAATAGTCTAATAGGGGGTATAGGTGTTGTGTTAGTTGTCTCTTCAGAGGTTGCATGGCATTTCACTTTCCTTCTTATGATGTCTTCGACGAAACCATTGGAGAAGCCGTTGTTGAATAGGACCTGCCTTACCCTACAGAGTTCTTCGTCGACTTGCTTCCATTCTGAGCTGTGGCTGAGAGCACGGTCGACATAAACGTTAACAACACTCCTCTTGTACCTGTCAGGGCAGTCACTGTTGGTATTCAGGCACATTCCTATGTTTGTTTCCTTAGTGTAGACTGCAGTGTGGAAAACTCCGCTCCTTTCCATGACTGTTACATCTAGAAAGGGCAGCTTCCCATCCTTCTCCATCTTGTAAGTGAAACGCAACACAGAATTCTGCTCAAATGCCTCCTTCAGCTCCTGGAGATGTCTGACATCTGGTACCTGTGTAAAAATGTCGTCAACATACCTGTAGTATATGGCCGGTTTCAAGTTCATGTCGACTAATACTTTTTGCTCGTTGGTACCCATGTAGAAGTTTGCAAACAGGACACCTAGGGGAGAACCCATGGCGACCCCATCTACTTGCTTATACATGTGTCCATCCGGGCTCAAGAAGGGTGCCTCTTTAGTACAAGCTTGGAGTAGTTTCCTTAGAATATTTTCTGGTATGTCAAGAGGAGTACAGGCCGGATCACGATACACTCTGCCGGCTATCATCCCGATTGTTTCATCCACAGGTACGTTAGTAAACAGTGATTCTACGTCCAACAAGGCTCTTATCCCTGTGGCCCGTGTTCCCCGCAGTAAGTCAACAAATTCCTTTGGAGACTTCAGGCTGAAGGCGCAAGGGACATAAGGAGTCAGCAAGCCGTTGAGCCGTTTCGCCAGTCTGTACGTGGGTGTGGGTATCTGGCTGATGATTGGGCGAAGTGGGTTTCCAGGCTTGTGTGTCTTGACATTTCCATACGCATATCCAGGTTTATATTCCCCAATAATCTTTGGCAGGTGGAGTCCGGATTTCTTGGCGTTCACAGTTTCGATAAATTTATTGACCTTTGCTTTCAATTCGGCTGTAGTGTCCTTCGTTACCCTTTGGAATTTAGTTTGGTCAGAGAGTATGAGGTTGATTTTCGCCAGATATTCGTCTTTTTTAAGAATGACGTATATTGGCGACTTGTCACCTCTCCTGACAACTAAATCCTTGTTCTCACGAAGGCTCTTAGCTGCCGCTTTGAGCTCGGGGGACAGTATGGTGCTTCTCTAGTTGCCTCGATTCTTTCCTCCTTCCGCAATAAGTTCTGCTTGTAAGGTATCTTTGGGTGTGACCTTCTTTTGTGTCTCGAGGTCGAATATGTCGTCCAACAGAATCTCCAACTCCTCTTTCCGGGCCATCTCACTCGGTCTGGACATAACGTGTCACGTTATGTCCACCTAGGTGTCCTGTGTCCTGCTATGTCCACCTAGGGTTCTCCCCTAGGTGTCCTGTTTGCAAACTTCTACATGGGTACCATTGAGCAAAAAGTCTTAGTCGACATGAACTTGAAACCGGCCATATACTGCAGGTATGTTGAAAACATTTTTACACAGGTACCTGATGTCAGACATCTGCAGGAGCTGAAGGAGGCATTTGATCAGAATTCTGTGTTGCGTTTCACTTATGAGATGGAGAAGGATGGGAAGCTGCCCTTTCTAGATGTAACAGTCATGGAAAGGAGCGGAGTTTGCCACACTGCAGTCTACACTAAGGAAACAAACATAGGAATGTGTTTGAATGCCAACAGTGACTGCCCAGACAGGTACAAGAGGAGTGTCGTTAACGCTTATGTCGACCGTGCTCTCAGCCACAGCTCAGAATGGAAGCAAGTCGACGAAGAACTCTGTAGGGTAAGGCAGGTCCTAGTCAACAATGGCTTCTCCAATGGTTTCGTGGAAGACATCATAAGAAGGAAAGTGAAACGCCATGCAACCTCTGAAGAGACAACTAACACAACACCTATACCCCCTATTAGACTATTTTACAGGAACTTCTTTTCCACAGCCCATAAAATGAGGAAAGGGTCCTGAAAGATATTGTTAGTAGAAACGTTATCCCTACAGACAAAAATCAGAAGATACAACTGACAATTTACTATAAAACCAAAAAAACGGCCAGCCTACTCATGAGAAACTCTCCAGACACAAAGCAGAACGGTTTAAAAGAGACCAACGTCGTCTATGCCTTCAAATGCCCTCTTGGGGACTGTAAGCCTCAAAAAACTCAGTATATAGGCAAGACAACAACATCTCTTTTCAGGCGTTTAACGATGCATAAGCAACAGGGCTCCATTAAGAAACATATAGTCTCTTCCCACAACCAAACCATCACCAGAGAAATCTTAGCAAACAACGTAGAAATCATCGATAGATACATCGATAGCAGGCGGCTTGACGTCTGCGAGGCACTACACATCAAGAAGTCCACACCAGCAATCTACAGCCAATTAATGCACAACTATTTTCTACCCACTTCAAGACTTCGCTCCAATATAGAAGCATCAAGAAATATGGGCCAATAAAAATAGGCCTTCTGCAGTTACCTACCTTTAATACCCATTGTTTCATGTTCTGTCTTGTGTAAAAAGTTTATTTTCACCTCATCCAAAACTTTTGTAACATGTCACCTCACCCAAATGTAGGTATATAAAACTCGAAGATGTTTAAGCTCTATTCAGTTAAAGCTGTGTGTGTGTGTGTAAACTAAAGTCTTTGAAAATGTAATAAGTTTTACGAAACGTGCTCAAGTGTCACGTCAGACTAGAAATAAAAATGAATTTTGGAGAATTGATTTTTGAATTACCATCAACAGTGAAAAGAAACGTAAGAAAGATCGAGAAAATTCGTGTTAGAATTACTAATCTTACTTTATCGGTCATATATATATATATATATATATATATATATATATATATATATATATATATATATATATACACAAGATTTCCTGCTAGAAGACTTACAGCTGGTGAAGACACGGGGGGAGTCCATGGGTCTCGTTCTTAGCCCCTCCAAGTGCGAAATTATTGCATCTAATGAAGTAATCATTAGAGCAGTGAAATCAGTTCTACCAGAAGCCTCAGTCGTTAAACCTACCGACAGCACACTACTCGGAGCACCTCTGGGCCACAATGCCATTGCTGCAGTCCTTGACGAAAAGTTTAGAGACCTAAAGAGGATGGAAGAGAGAATTGGGGACTTGGACTCCCACGATGCCCTCTACCTTCTCACAAAGTGCCTTACCCTGCCCAGGCTAACATACTTCTTAAGGTGTGCACCAACTTTTGGGAACCCACTTCTACATCAATATGATGAGCTCCTCAGGTCAATATTCAGGATGGCGCTCAACCTAGATTTAGATGACAGTCAGTGGGACCAAGCAACACTACCAGTGAGATTTGGAGGGATAGGCATACGAAAGGCAACTGAGGTAGCACTTCCAGCATTCTTATCCTCATGTACAGCAGCCAACGAATTGGTAGGGCAGATCCTACAAGAGCGTATGAGAGAGACAGCGGGAACTCATGATCAAACGTTCATCGAAGCAGCCAGACAATGGGACACCATTGCACACCCTCAACCCCGACCACAAGTCCCAAAAGACCTCAAGCAGGCCCACTGGGATAGCCCCATAATGGAAAAGACTGTCACAGCAATGATTGACAACGCTGATGCTGAAAACAAAGCCCGCCTCCTAGCGGTAACAGCACCCCACGCCGGGGATTTTTTATTTGCTGTGCCCAATGCAGCCCTGGGAACTCGCCTCAGTCATGACGCTCTCCGCATTGGAGTTGCCCTTCGCCTTGCCGCCCCCATCCTCACCGAACATAGGTGCATCTGCGGAACTGCGATGGCAGACCAATATGGTCGTCATGGTCTGGTATGTCGTAAATCACAGGGTAAAATTGCAAGACATGAAGAAGTCAACGACATCATCAAGAGGAGCCTCGCCACAGCCCGCTGCCCGGCACAAAGAGAACCACACTTATCCAGACCTAACGACCCTCAGAAGCGCCCTGATGGGGTCACCTTGCTACCTTGGAAGGATGGTAAGCAAGTGGTATGGGACTACACGTGCGCTGCCACACTGGCCAGTACCTACCTCCACTACAGCACACGTGAAAGCGGTGGTGCTGCTTCTTTCAGGGAATCGCAGAAAATTATTAAATACAGAGGTCTAGCACACTGCTACAGCTTTGTTCCGATCGGCTCGGAGACCCTCGGTTCATGGGGAAAATGTGCATTGAAGTTCCTGAAGGAATTGGGGGACAAATTGATCAGCGCTACAAAAGACCGGAGAGCAAAAAGTTTCTTGTTCCAGCGCCTCAGTGTTGCGATTCAGAGGGGAAATGCCTGTTGCGTCTTGGGCACTAGTCCAACTTCAGAGGAATTCGAAGAAGTGTTTGACTTGCAACAATGATCGAACCCGTCTGTGACATTCATCAATGTTTCCCATTGTTGTGTTCTTCAAGAGATCCATAACCTTTAAGCACCTTTTTGCATTATTATTTTTGTATCAACCCATGTATATCTTGTAACCATCAAATGCATAATAAAGCACAAAAAATATTCAAGGAAGGGGGTGGTAGGAGAAAAGCACACAGAAACTGTATTGGAGGGGATCTAAACATTCCCTCTAATGCGTTATGCGTGGTTTCCTCCGAGGCTATGGGTCCCCCTTCTTCCAGCTAGAGGTGGTACTCCCTTCCTCTATATATATATATATATATATATATATATATATATATATATATATATATATATATATATATATATATATATATATATATATATATATATATATATATATATATATATATATATATATATATATATATATATATATATATATATATATATATATATATATATATATATATATATATATATATATATATATATATATATATATATATATATATATATATATATATATATATATATATATATATATATATATATATATATATATATATATATATATATATATATATATATATATATATATATATATATATATATATATATATATATATATATATATATATATATATATATATATATATATATATATATATATATATATATATATATATATATATATATATATATATATATATATATATATATATATATATATATATATATATATATATATATAGAGGAAGGGAGTACCACCTCTATATATATATATATATATATATATATATATATATATATATATATATATATATATATATATATATATATATATATATATATATATATATATATATATATATATATATATATATATATATATATATATATATATATATATATATATATATATATATATATATATATATATATATATATAGAGGAAGGGAGTACCACCTCTATATATATATATATATATATATATATATATATATATATATATAAATATAAAGAGGCATCCTTCTTGAGCCCGGATGGGCATATGTACAAGCAAGTAGATGGGGTCGCCATGGGTTCTCCCCTAGGTGTCCTGTTTCCGAACTTCTACATGGGTACCATCGAACAAAAGGTCTCAGTCGACATGAACTTGAAACCGGCTATATACTGGAGACATCTGCAGGAGCTGAAGGAGGCATTTGAGCAGAATTCTGTGTTGCGTTTCACTTACAAGATGGAGAAGGATGGGAAGTTGCCCTTTCTAGATGTAACAGTCATGGAAAGGTGCAGAGGTTTCCACACCGCAGTCTACACTAAGGAAACAAACATAGGAATGTGCCTGAATGCCAACAGTGACTGCCCAGACAGGTACAAGAGGAGTGTCGTTAACGCTTATGTCGACCGTGCTCTTAGCCACAGCTCAGGATGGAAGCAAGTCGATGAAGATCTCTGTAGGGTAAGGCAGGTCCTAGTCAACAACGGCTTCTCCAATGGTTTCGTTGAAGACATCATAAGAAGGAAGGTGAAATGCCATGCAACCTCTGAAGAGACAACTAACACAACACCTGTACCCTCTATTAGTCTGTTTTACAGTAACTTCTTTTCCACAGCTCATAAAACGGAGGAAAGGGTCCTGAAAGATATTGTTAATAGAAACGTTATCCCTACAGACAAAAATCAGAAGATACAATTGACGATCTACTATAAAACCAAGAAAACGGCCAACCTACTCATGAGAAATTCTCCAGACACAAAGCAGAACGCTTTAAAAGAGACCAATGTCGTCTATGCCTTCAAATGCCCACTTGGGGACTGTAAGCCTCAAAGAATTCAGTATATAGGCAAGACAACAACATCTCTTTCCAGGCGATTAACGATGCATAAACAACAGGGCTCCATTAAGGAACATATAATCTCTTCCCACAACCAGACCATCACCAGAGAAGTCTTAACAAAAAACACGAAAATCATCGATAGATACAGCAATAGCAGGCGGCTTGATATCTGCGAGGCACTACACATTAAGAAGTCGACACCAGCAATCAACAGCCAATTAATGCACAACTATATTCAACCCACTTCAAGACTCTACACCAATATAGAAGCATCAAGATATATGGGCCAATAGGCCCTTTGCAGTTACTTCCATTCTTCCCTTTAACTTACAAAATATTATACCCATTGTTTCGTGTTCTGTCTTGTTTTGAAAGTTTGTTTTCACCTCATCCAAAACTGTTGTAACATATCACCTCACCCAAATGCAGGTATAAAATCGAAGCTGTTTGAACTCTGTTCAGTTATAGTTGTGTGTGTAAACTAAAGTCTTTGAAAATGTAGTAAGTTTTACGAAACGCGTTCAAGTGTCGCATCAGACTAGAAATAAAAATAAATTTTGGAGAATTGATTTTTCAGTTACCATCAACAGTGAAAAGAAATATAAGAAACAGAGAAAAATCGTGTTAGAATTATTAATCTTACTTTTTCGGTCATATTTAATATATATATATTTATATATATATATATATATATATACATATATATATATATATATATATATATATATATATATATATATATATATACATATATAATATATATATATATATATATATATTTATATATATATATATACATTAGTATATTTTGGTAGCAGTGTTTCTTGTAAACATATGTTGTTACATATGAACGAAAAAGTTAGATTAATAATTCTAACACGAATTTTCTCAACATTTCTTATGTTTCTTTTTACTGTCGATGGTAATTGAAAAATCAATTCTCCAAAATTAATTTTTATTTCTAGTCTGACGCGACGCTTGAACGCGTTTCGTAATAACTTATTACATTTTCAAAGACTTTAGTTTACATACACACAACTGTAACCTGAAAACACTAAACAGAGTTTTACTAATCCAAACACTGAACATCTTGTCTTATATAATCGCATTTGGGTGAGGTGATATGTTGCAACAGTTTTGGATGAGGTGAACAAACTTTTGACCAACATAAGACAGAACACGGTACAATGGGTATAAATTGGATAAATGACAGGAAAGAATGGAAGTAACTGCAAAGGGCCTTTTTTTTATTATTATTATTATTATTTTCTACCACTGACGTGGCCACACATTTGCAAAGGGCCCATTGGCCCATACTTTCTCTTGATGCTTCTATATTGGTACGGGGTCTTGAAGTGGGTAGAATATAGTTGTGCATTAATTGGCTGTCGATTGCTGGTGTTGACTCTTTGATGTGTAATGCCTCGCATATGTCAAGCCGCCTGCTATCGCTGTATCTATCGATGATTTCTGTGTTGTTTGTTAACAAACAACACAGAAATCATCGATAGATACAGCGATAGATACAGGAATAGCAGGTGGCTTGACATCTGCGAGGCACTACACATCAAAAAGTCAACACCAGCAATCAACAGCCAATTGATTGCCTATGGCATCAAGACATTCCTCTATTCTGTGGAGAGGATAAGTATCAGCTACTGTGACTTTATTCACCTGGCGATAATTAATACATAATCGGTATTTCTTACCAGGTTTGGGCACTAGTAGAATCAGGGATGACCATGGGCTTGTGCTCGGGACTATTAGATGGTGTTGCAACATATATTCCACCTCGTTTTTCACTATCTTTTTCTTCAGAGGGTTAAGACGGTAGGGGTGTTGTTTTATAGACCTGACTCCCTCGTTCAGAATAACGTCGAGCTGTAAGACAGATGTTAGTACTGGAGCATCTTTGAAGATAGTCGAGTATCGCTGGATCAGTTTCAATAAGGATGGTCGATTTCCTCTTGTTATGTGTGTCAACTTGGCCTGCAAATAACATAAAATCTCCGAGTTAGTCAGTACCGTTTCAGCCTCCTCCATTACCTTTGTATCCTCTCCAGTCATCACCAAGGTTGTTGGATAAACATCATGGCCCTGATACTTCTTTATCATGTTGACGTGGACTTTATGTTTCCTTCTTTCTACGATCTGGCGTGCTAAGAATATAATTATTACAGGTTACTTTCCTCAAGACCGGGTACAGACCTACAAACTTTGCACATAGACTTTCTGTCACCGTGGGAGAATATACCAACACTAGATCCCCTACCTTAAAATTCCTTTGCTTTGTTTTTAGATCATACCTACGCTTGGTGGTGGCCTAGGTATTCACTAGGTTTCTCTTAGCCATCTCCTATGCCGAAAACAACTTGCCTTTATTGGTAGACAGCCAGTCAACAGCATCTAAGTCGTTTTCCTGGTCCCGCCAATGATCCCGTACTACTTCCAATGGACCTCTTACAGAGTGGCCATAGACCATTTCAAATGGGGATACACCTAGGGAATCATTAGGAACGGATCTTACAGCAAATAGGAGGTAGGGTAGGTCTTCAACCCACTTGTTCTGTCGTTCATAGCAGTACTTCCTCAGCATGCCCTTCAGTGTTTGATGGAACCGCTCCAAAGCTTCTTGCGATTCGGGATGGTAGGCACTGGATGTAATCTGTTGGATCACAGGGTCGGCGATCTGTTGGCGAAACAAACGAGAGGTAAAATTCGTTCCCTGGTCCATCTGGATGGTCTTTGAGAGACCATATCGGGAGACGAACCAGAGGAGATGTTTCACAATTACTCTCGTCGTGATTGTTTTTAGGGGGTTCGCTTCTGGGTACCTACTAACCCGATCTAGTATCGTGAGAAGATACTGCACCCCAGATGTGGAAGGCGGAAGAGGTCCTACTATATCAAGAATGAGGTGCTCAAAGGGCTCACCTATTGAGGGTATAGGACACGGAGAAGCTTTGGGGACAGGCTGGTTTACTTTTCCTGCTATCTGGCATTCGTGGTAAGATTTACAGAAGCGTCGTATATCCCTCTTGATCCGTGGCCAGAAGAAACACTTAGCCAGGCGATGAAAGGTTTTTGAAATCCCACAATGCCCGGCAAATCGATCGGCATGAGCTGTGTCTAACAGCTTAGCTCAGAACACAGGGGCGACTATCTGTTTACCTACCTCAGTTGACTGGGAATATCTCTGTGGGCACCTGAGACACAGTACTTCATTTGACCAGTGTGACGGTAACGCGTTGGTGTTCGGCTGTTTAAGGCTAGGGGTATGGCCTCGTCACATAGTTATAAAAAAAATAGAAAAACTGGAACTTCGTCTGTGGTAAGGTAAGGAGAAGACACACAAAACACAAGTAAATTTTAACAATGAAATTTTAATTACGTTAAATAAATCAAAACATGAAAAAATGGACAAACAAATTTGTATAATAAAATCAATCAATCAAAATAATAAGAATAATTAAATGACACATTGAAAAGTTACGTTAAGGCAAAATAACAGGAAGTGCAACACAAAATAAAGGGAAGGTGCTGGAATATTGGCTTTTAAGCTACCACCTCTCTCAGTACACGCTAATGTCTAGCCGGGAGGAGTGGTAACCACGAAAGCACTGAACATTCTGAGGTCTGAGGTCGTGGCGACCCCAGACATCAAGTAGTATGGGGGGGCGAGTGCAGGTGCAGCCAGACCGGCGACCAATCAGCGGAGCCGGTAGTGATCAACAGGTAGTTTGGCGGTTTGAGTCTGAACAGGTGTCTCTGGCTGCAACGTTTTGCGCTCTGGCAAACCTTGCTGGTGCTGTTGTCGTTGTTGGACATTTCTTCCATAGTAGTTTTATATAATTTCAACGACGTAATTGTGGAGGGAAGAGCAGGCTCAATCTCTTGAAGGAGATTATCGTCACAACTCTCCCCCGAAGCCTGCGGTTCTGGAAGAAGTACGTCGTTATGTGGTGGAGTAATGGATGGAGTCACTTCTACTTCATAAACTCTGGAGAGGGCATCGGCTATGGTGTTGTCAGAACCCTTGATATAGCGGATCTCCAGGTTGAAGTCTTGTAAATACAGAGCCCATCGTAGAAGACGCTGGTTGGTGAATTGGGCTTGATGTAGGTAGCGGAGAGGGTTGTGGTCTGAGAAGATGGTGGTAGACCTGGCGCCTTGTAGGTACGGAGCGAAGTGTTGGAGGTTCAGGACGATGGATAGTAGCTCCTTTTCAATAGTGCTGTAGTTCCTCTGGTGTGGTTTCAGTTTGTAGCTGTAGTAGCTGACAGGTAGAACCTCCTCGCCTCGTTGTTGCATCAGGACACCACCAACGCCGGTACCACTGGCGTCGACATGAAGGACGAAAGGCTTGGTGATATCTGGAGAGGCGAGAATGGGGTTAGAACAGAGGAGGAATTTGAGTTGTTCGAAAGCAACGGTTTGCTGTATGGTCCAATTATACCGTTGCTTGGGACTGGTTAATAGAATTAGAGGTGTGGCGACTGTACTGAAATTCCTCACAAACCTACGGTAGTAAGAGGCAAGACCAAGGAAGCGCAGGAGCTGCTTCCTGGTGGTAGGCTGTGGATACTGTTGGATGGCTTGAGTGTGCGAGTCTAACGGAGCTATGCTGCCACTCCCAATAACATGACCCAGATAACGCACTTTACCTTTCGCGAAAGTGGACTTGCCCAGGTTGATGGTGAGGCCGGCTGTCAGGAGCTTGGAGAACAGACGTCGCAGCTGGAGCAGATGTTCACTCCAGGAGTTGGAGGCTACGACGATATCGTCCAGGTAGGCGTATGTGTTATCCAAGCCCTGGATGACACGGTTGACAGCTCTTTGAAAGGTGGCCGGGGCATTACATAGTCCGAAAGGAAGGCGTTCATATCTGAAAAGTCCAAAAGGAGTGATGAAGGCAGATATCTCTTTAGCGCGCTCCGTTAGACACACTTGATAGTACCCCTTAAGCAAGTCCACTTGGGACAAGTACTGGGCACTACCAATGGCATCAAGGATGTCATCTATCCTTGGCAAGGGGTAAGCATCCTTGACAGTGACAGAGTTCAGTTTACGATAGTCAGTGCATAACCGCACCTTACCTTGGGGTTTGGGCACCAAGATACAAGGTGAGGCCCAGGGGGACTCACAAGGTGTAGCCAGTCCATGATCCAAGAGGTATTGCACCTCAGCACGCATGACTTCCTTCTTGCTCGGGCTGATTCGGTAGAAGGGTTGACGAATCGGCCGGGTGTCGGGGAGCAGTTGGATGTCGTGCTGGGTAACATTACACTCTTGGGGATCATCTCGGAACAACTCTTGATGTTCTCTGAAGATCTTGACGAGAGGTCCACTATGATTATCCTGAAAGTATTTGGGAAGATCATTAAGGATTTCGGAATTAGAAAGCGCTGACTCCTTGTCAGTGCTTTCGGGAGGAGAAGCCGGGAAGGTCTCACTGTGGATGTAGGGTTCTGTGAAAGTAGAATAGTTAGTCAGGACAGTGGGAGGAGTACCATTATATTGCTTCAGGAGGTTGACGTGGCACAGCTGGGTCTTCCGCCGCCTATCTGGAGTCTCTATTACGTAGTTGTTATTATTCCTGCACTCTTTGATGCAGTAGGGTCCTGAAAACCTGTTTTGTAAAGGTGAACCTGGGATAGGGAAATAGGCAAGGACGAAGTCTCCCGGCTTGAATTTTCTTACTTTGCTGGTCTGGTCGTAATGAGTCTTCATTCTCACCTGGGCTTTCAATAGATTATCATGGGCAAAGCGGTGGACTCTCTCTAGAATGTGTTGAAGGTTTGGAAGAAACTGGGGCACATTCTGATGCTCACTGAAGGTGGCATCTCTGAGAGAGTCTTTGAAAGCCTTAAGGGGAGTACGGCACTTACGGCCGTAGAGCATCTCATAAGGAGATACTCCTAGGGACTCATTGGGGAGACTTCTGAAAATACACATTATAAGGTCAATCTGCTTATCCCAATCCTTCGAGGTTACACTACAAAACTTTTTCAAGAGTGCTTTGATGGTCTGATGACTACGTTCAAGAGAACCCTGTGAAGCAGGATGATAGGGCTGGACAATACCTGTTTGATGTTGAACTCCTCCAGTGTCCTTTTGAAGAGATCACTGGTGAAGTTGGTACCACAGTCACTTTGAATCTCCCTGGGAAATCCGTATTGAGTGAAGATCTTCAATAGATGTTTTATAACCGTAGCAGCCGTGATGTTCTTCACTGGAACTGCTATGGGAAATCTGGTGGTAGGACACAGGATGGTTAGGATGTAGGCGTTACCTGAACTGGTCCGAGGTAAAGGACCAACACAGTCTATTATGAGTCTGTGGAAAGGTTCCGCAGGCACCTGTATGGGAATCAGTGGTGCTCTGGGAATGGAGACGTTCGGTTTGCCTGCCATCTGACATGTATGACACTGTTTTACGTACTGTTTGACGTTATTTACCATACCTGGCCTTGACGAATCCCATGGTAAGTCTTGTTGAAGCCGTAGTGGGAGAATGCTCCGTGGGCCAGGTGTAGAATAGTGGGCCGCAGGCTGGTGGGAATCACAAGTTGTTCGATGTTGGCCCAATCGTCCTCCTCCTTCAGTTTACTGGGTCTATATCTGCGGTAGAGCAAGTCGTTCTCTAGGAAGAACCCAGGAATACTGTCGGGTTGAGTCTCAGCCTGGAAAAACAATGGTGTTAAAGTAAGATCTTCCCTCTGCAACTTACGGAACTCCAACTTGGTCAGATGCGGGGGTAGTTTCTGAGGGTCTTGAGGGACAGCGGTAGCAGTAGAGTCAGCTGGCTGTGGACGTGCGGCTTGTGCACGGGTGGTCACGAGAACCGGAGGAGAAACTTCATCACTCTCTTGAACCTCTGCTGGAACATACTCTAGAATAGGGTTTATTGGCACAGAGTTACACACCTGGGGTTTGTCCATGACGATCAGGTTGGTCGGTTGCAGGTCTTCTGCCAAGTCGTTGCCTAGGAGAAGTTGCACTCCAGGCATGGGAAAAGGCTTTTCCCTGACGGCGACTTGGACTTCCCCGTTCACGTAGGGACAATCCAGGTGGACTCTGGCGAGAGGGTATGGAGTGGTAGCAGTGAGGTCAGTGATGAAGACAGTTTCTCCGGTGTAGACGATGTTGGGCACAGCCGACTTCAAGATGATCGATTGTAGAGCCGCTGTGTCCCTCAAGATCTTCAATTTGAAACGTCCCTCCGGATTTGAACCGTTGGCAGAGACAGTTCCAGTATACAGGTGGTTACTGAAAAGAGAAAGATCATTAACATCAACACCAACATTCATCACAGGCTTACCGGACTTAGGAGGAGTTGGTTTGGGTCTTTGTTGGTCAGTGGTTCCCTTGTATTGAGACTTACCACACTTGTCTATGGTATGTCCATAGAGTCTACAATACTTGCAGTACAGTTGTGAACCAGCTTGATCGGGGCTCACCTTCTCGTAACTGTACCACGACTTCTTACTGGAGGATGGTTCGGGTGTCAGCCGGTGGATGAGGCTGTAAGTGTCAGCCGACTTAGCACACTTCAGGTAGTCGGTTTCTTCTTTATCTGCTAAGTAGAGGCGGACAGGAGGTGGCACACGTCTCAAGAATTCTTCAACAAGCATCAGGTTGACGAGTTCTGTAAAAGTAGAGACATGTGCTGCTTCCAGCCATTTCATGAAATACCTCCGTTTCGTGTTAGCAAACTCGAGGAAGGTAGTGGTACTTGCCTTCAGGTGGTCACGGAATTTCCTTCTATAACTTTCGGTGGAAAGTAGGTAGGCGTCCAACACTGCTTGTTTCAGAGTGTGGTAGTCATTCTCAGACGCCAGAGTACTGAGTGTGACTGCAGCTCTACCTGTAAGATGGACTCTGAGAAGTGTGGCCCATTGGTCGACAGGCCAACTGAGTTGATTAGCAAGAGTTTCAAAGGTGGTAAAGAACACATCAACTTCTGCTACTACAAAGGATGGCATTAACTTACTTGCATGTGATATATTAAAACTGACGGGAAGATTGGCAGTAGCTTGCTGGCGTTGAGGGAGGTGGGAAGTTTCCAAGACGATTTCACGTTGACGACACTCTAGAGCCAGAGTTGCTTGTTGCTTGTCATGTTCGCGTTGCATCTCCAACTCGCGTTGTTTGGTTTCAAGCCGTACGCGTTCCCGCTCCTGGAGTAAGGCGACCTCACTTTCCTGGAGGGCGAGTCCACGTTCGTGTTCTTCTCTCCTCAAGGCAGCTTCGCGTTCTTGTTCTTCCCTCCGTATGGCAGCTGTTCGTTCTTCAATCTTTGCCAGTTCTAGTTTGAGTTTCAGCGTTGCCAAGTCAGGTTTATCTGCAATATAGTAAGTTTCATGAGTTTCAGAGTCTATCTTACCTTGCTCTAAATAGTAATCCAGCAACAGGTTGTGTAGGTCATTTTTGTTGGCTTGGTAGGGAACTTCTAGTTGATACTCATGTGCAAGAGTTTGTAATTCAGTCCTCTTGGCACGACTTAAAGTCCCTATTTCACCTGCTGGATTTGTACGGAAAGCTTGGAGACGAAACATGGTGAAATTAGCAAATAAAGGTACACGAATAATCAATAGTGAATGTCAGAAACAGGACAACGTGGCAACTGGTACCTATCCTGTGAGATCTTTAACAATTAAAGTTAAGTAAAAGATGTTAAATGATTAAATTAAATCAAGGGCGCAGGAAATCTTGTACCCGGTACTCATGTAAGAGGATAAGGGCAAGAAAATCCTACTAACAAATGAAACAGAGTTTCGAAAACAAATGAAACAGTTAAATGCTTCAAAAGTAAAATTGGTAGTCCAAGGATGTAGGCATACCTTGCCGAGTCTCTATAGGACATAAAGCAAGTTTTTCCTACTGAATTTAATATGATACTTACAGAATTAGCGAACTTTTGTGCTCTGAAAAAATAAGCTAATTCCCTACCGTTGTATGTATCATCATCTCTGACTGACGTGTAGGGGTGCGAGGTGTCAACTGGTGACGAGAACTGCTGCTGAGGTCCCAATTCAGCAACTAAAGTTCGAGCTAGAGGAACTATGGCCCTCTTTGTCCTCCTACAGTCAGATTGCAGTAGATTGGGTACTCTTGACCCGGGGCAGACCACAGTACCAGGGTACCAATATGATGATCTGTCAAAATGAGAAATATTCAAGGGACATAGATGGTAAACACGAGTAATAACACGGAGGGAGAGATGACCAATTAAGAGTATGACTGCGGCCTACAGTCACCACGTAATCCAAAGTTGTCTCACCTTCACCATATGTTACTCTCGTAATGCACAATACACCGCACCTTATAAAAAATGAAATTGAATATGAAAAATAGTAAAGCTACGTTAACAAAGTTAAATACGCTTACCATAAATTACCACTTGGCACCAGTACCTGAGTGAAGCTCCTAGGACAGGCCCCCATATAACTTGTGACGGTAACGCGTTGGTGTTCGGCTGTTTAAGGCTAGGGGTATGGCCTCGTCACATAGTTATAAAAAAAATAGAAAAACTGGAACTTCGTCTGTGGTAAGGTAAGGAGAAGACACACAAAACACAAGTAAATTTTAACAATGAAATTTTAATTACGTTAAATAAATCAAAACATGAAAAAATGGACAAACAAATTTGTATAATAAAATCAATCTATCAAAATAATAAGAATAATTAAATGACACATTGAAAAGTTACGTTAAGGCAAAATAACAGGAAGTGCAACACAAAATAAAGGGAAGGTGCTGGAATATTGGCTTTTAAGCTACCACCTCTCTCAGTACACGCTAACGTCTAGCCGGGAGGAGTGGTAACCACGAAAGCACTGAACATTCTGAGGTCTGAGGTCGTGGCGACCCCAGACATCAAGTAGTATGGGGGGGCGAGTGCAGGTGCAGCCAGACCGGCGACCAATCAGCGGAGCCGGTAGTGATCAACAGGTAGTTTGGCGGTTTGAGTCTGAACAGGTGTCTCTGGCTGCAACGTTTTGCGCTCTGGCAAACCTTGCTGGTGCTGTTGTCGTTGTTGGACATTTCTTCCATAGTAGTTTTATATAATTTCAACGACGTAATTGTGGAGGGAAGAGCAGGCTCAATCTCTTGAAGGAGATTATCGTCACACTAGAAATACATATCACCTTCTTTTGCAGGGGATTCCATGGTGTCTGCCAGTGCCTGTACTTGAGGGTCTTTCTTCTGCTCTTCTATAAGATTCGCTTGGGGCCAATGTTCGGGTATAGGCGTCAGGGCCGGCGCGGCTGGGTAAGGGTTACTCATAACCTGTGGGGTAGAAGGAGAGTCAAGCAAGGTATTCAAATCCAATGGTACCTGAGATTGAGCCTGGGATCTCGTTTGCACGGCTACTACTGGGCTCACCTCTTCATATGCCGGATCTTCCATTACCAAGGGATGGTTGTTCCAAACCTAGGGCCAAGTCGTGTGCCAAGATAACCTCAATCCCCTCTATAGGAAGATTGTTCACCACAGCTAATGTACACTTGCTGCTGAAGTACTGTGACTTTAGATTGACTTGTACTCAAGGGGCAACATACAATGTTGAGGGAAACCCGCCGAAGATAATCTTTTGTCTCCCATCAATAAATGTTCCCTCGGGTAATGATGTTTCCAAATTAGAGACTGGCCAGCTCTGATGTCTCTGAGTACTACCACGGGCTTACCTGAATGCTCACTTGACACATACGCTTGGGATGTGTACGGGGCGAACAATTCTGGTTTCTTCTTCTCTATTGACAGGTCGGCGACTGTTGGCGCCATACAACTCACCAGCATAACTTTCCTACGTGGGTCGTTACCTGTTCCACCACGACACTTAGCAGCTATGTGTCCTCTTTTCTCACAGGTCCAACACACTACGTCCCTCATAGGATTGATCCTTTTTGGACTACCTAGGGTTGATTTAGCAGCACCTCGTGGAACGGTTTTATCCTCCGGCTTAGGCTTCACTGAGTATTTCATGTAGCTCTTCGGGGACATACCTAGTATAAGGCCTATGTGTCAGGATGTATTCTTCGGCCATAGCGGCTGCTGCACTCAAGGTATCTACCTGCTGTTCGTCTAGGCATGTCTTGAGATCTCCAGATAGGCAATCCTTGAAGTCCTCCAGTAGTATGATCTGCTCGAGTTGCTCCTTTGTCTCCACCTTATGAGACGCACACCATTTGTGGAATAGCCGTTCCAAGATACTTGCAAAATCCGTGAAGGTTTGCTCTGAGGTATTCTTCAGGTTCCGGAACTTCTGCCTGTAAGCGTCCGGTACCAACTGGTAGGCCATCAGCACCACCTTCTTCACAGCGTCGTAATCCCTGGAGTCATCCATCGACAATGTGGAGAATGCAATTTGGGCCTTCCCTGTCAGGACGGACTGCATCGTGATGGCCCAATTCTCCTTTGGCCAATCTAATGAAGCGGCTACCTTCTCGAAGGCAGCGAAGAACTTGGAGACTTCTTTTTCATTGAATTTGGGAACCATCTTAATGTTCCTTACTAGATCGAAACTACTGGTTTTCTTTGTTTCCCTCCGACAACCTAATCGTAGCACTTCTAACTCGTGTAGTCTTTCCTTCTCTTTCTCGTTCTTCTCTTTCCCTTTTTTCTTCTCTTTCTCGCTCTTCTCTTTCCCTTTTTTCTTGTCTTTCTCGTTCTCTTCTTTCTTCTCTTTCTCGCTCTTTATCCTGTAATTCTAAACGTTTCATTTCCATTTCCTATTCTTTCATTTCTTTTTCTAGCTCTAGTTTTTTCCACTATCTTGCGATTTATTTCTAAGTCAAGCATTTTGATAGAAAACTTTTATTCAGTTCACCCACATCACTCCCATCGTCACTGCCTTTCCATTTTCAGTGGAAGCCATTACATTTTCCTTTGTACTTGGTACCTCGCTTTCCTGCTTCTCCTCTGGCTTTAAGTGCTTATGAACCTTCGACCAGATTTCAACATCGGAACCACTCTCACGTATTTTGATTCCTAAATAGGCCATATAAGCACTAGTTCCTGCTTTCCCAGATACTTTAATCTAGCAAGACAGTTCTCCTTGTTCTGAAATTCCTGAACATCGTCTAGATTGTCAATGGTTTCTCTCTCTGCCATATTGTCACTATACACTGTGCACGAGCACGCAACACTGCACTTAACCCTTAACTCTTCACTCGGAGCACCGTACAGGACATTTAACGTCCTAACAAATAACGAACAGGGGACTTATTCACAGGGGGTTTCACTACTTCACCACCCCTATCAAACGCACTGGAAAAAGGTCGGATCCCGCTGGGGATGCCAATTATGTTACGGTCACTATGGGTCGCAACCGGGTTCTTTGATGGTAGAACCAAAATGATAGTATCCGACCCCAAGTCGGTAGTACGCTCTCAAGAAAGTGGCTATGTAGTGCATAAAAAAGGAGGGGATGAACAACATTGTTCCTTTCGTCAATGTATTAAATATCTTTCCCCCACCGTTAAGTATATGTATGTACTCACCTAGTTATTCTCACTAGTTGTTCTCACCTAGTTGTACTTGCAGGGATTGAGCTCTGGCTCTTTGGTCCCGCCTCTCAACTGTTAATCTACTGATGTACAGATTCCGGAGCCTACTGTGTTCTATCATATCTACATTTAAAACTGTGTATGGAGTCAGCCTCCATACACAGTTTTGTGTATGGAGTCAGCCTCCATGTTAAAAAGTTTATCATTATCTACCCTGTCAATTTCTCTGAGAATTTTGTTGATAGTGATCATGTCTCCCCCTACTCTTGTGTCTTCCATTGTCGTGAGGTGTATCTTACACAGGGTTTCAACGTAACTCATGCCTCTTACTTCTGGGACCAGCCTAGTGGCATACCTCTGAACTTTTTTCCAGCTTTGTCTTGTGCTTGACAAGGTACGGGCTCCATGCTGGGGCCTCATACTTCAGGATTGATCTTACATATGCGGTGTACAAAGTTCTGAATAATTCCTTACACAAGTTCCTGAAGGCAGTTCTCGTGTTAGTCAGCCTCACGTATGCCGCAGATGTAATTCTTTTTATGTGGGTTTCAGGAGACAGGTTTGGTGTGATATCAACTCCTAGATCTTTCTCTCTGTCCGTTTCATGAAGTACTTCATCTCCCATTCTGTATCCTGTGACTGGCCTCCTGTTTCCACTGCCTAGTTTCATAACCGTGCATTTACTTGGGTTGAACTTTAGTAGCCATTTGTGGGATGGCTACTGAGTGGCTACTGTACTGTGTTGGAAGACTACTGTATCGAGTGTGTGTGTGTGTGTGTTTTCACCTAGTAGTGCTTGTGAGGGGTTGAGCTTTGCTCATTCAGCCCGCCTCTCAACTGTCAATCAACTGTTACTAACTACTATTTTTTTTCACACACACCACCAGGAAGCAGCTTCGTAACAGCTGTTATGAAGCTGCTAACTCCCAAAAAACTAGAAACTGTAACTCCCAGGTACCTATTTACTGCTAGGTAACAGGGGCATTAAGGGTGAAAGAAACTTTGCCCATTTGTTTCTGGCTGGTCCGGGAATCGAACCCCGGCCACAGAATTACGAATAATGCGCGCTGTCCACTCAGCTACCATACCCCCCCCCCTTGGTCTGGTAGCTGAATATTCCTGAACCCGTCCCTGAACACTCAGTTCAAGTAGCAATCATGAAAAGCTAGTTAGACAACTAAATTTACAAGAGTGTGTTTTTTAACACACACACACACACACACACACACACACACACACACACACACACACACACACACACACACACACACACACACACACACACACACACACACACACACACACACACACACACACACACACACACACACACACACACACACACACACACACACACACACACACACACACACACACACACACACACACACACACACACACACACACACACACACACACACACACACACACACACACACACACACACACACACACACACACACACAGTTCAACAGTTTGTTGTTGAAGTTCAACCCGAGTAAATGCAAAGTAATGAAACTAGGCAGTGGAAACAGGAGGCCAGGCACAGGATACAGAATAGGAGATGAAGTACTTAATGAAACAGAGAGAAAGATCTAGGAGTTGATATCACACCAAACCTGTCTCCTGAAGCCCACATAAAGAGAATAACGTCTGCGGCATATGCGAGGCTGGCTAACATCAGAACGGCGTTCAGGAACCTGTGTAAGGAATCATTCAGAATCTTGTACACCACATATGTAAGACCAATCCTGGAGTATGCGGCCCCAGCATGGAGCCCGTACCTTGTCAAGCACAAGACGAAGCTGGAAAAAGTCCAAAGGTATGCTACTAGACTAGTCCCAGAACTAAGAAGCATGAGTTATGAGGAAAGGCTGCGGGAAATGCACCTTACGACACTGGAAGACAGAAGAGTAAGGGGGGACATGATCACAACCTACAAAATCCTCAGGGGAATCGACCGGGTAAACAAGGATGAACTATTCAACACTGGTGGGACGCGAACAAGGGGACACAGGTGGAAGCTGATTACCCAAATGAGCCACAGAGACGTTAGAAAGAACTTTTTCAGTGTCAGAGTAGTTAGTAAATGGAATGCACTAGGAAGTGATGTGGTGGAGGCTGACTCCATACACAGTTTCAAATGTAGATATGATAGAGCCCAGTAGGCTCAGGAATCTGTACAACAGTTGATTGACGGTTGAGAGGCGGGACCAAAGAGCCAGAGATCAACCCCCGCAAGCACAATTAGGTGAGTACAATTAGGTGAGTACACACACATTTCCTAAAACAACATGTGAAGGAAGACGCAAGGGAAAGAGGAGGAGATGCACCAAGCCTATTAGACCTGATTTTCACCCAGAACGTAGAAGACATCGAAAATTTGGAACTTGAAATAACTCTAGGGGCCAGCGACCATTGTGTCCTAGTCTATGACTACATGATGGAATTCAAACTTGTGACCATGGACCAAGAGGTTTGGGAAAGGAGAGTGGACTACAGGAAAGGGGACTATAAGAGGATAAGGGACTATCTGGGTGAAGTGCAGTGGGAGGAAGAAATTAGAGGAAAAACAGTCCAAGATATGATGGACCTAGTCATACAGAAATGCCAGGAGGCCGAAGAGAGATTTATACCAACAGTAAAGGGAAAAAATAAGAAGGAATATAATAACCCATGGTTTAATAGTCAGTGTCAGGAAGCAAAAATGGCCAGCAGGCGGGAGTGGAGGAAGTACAGAAGACAAAGAACAGAGGAAAACAGGATCAGATGCAACAGAGCTAGGAACGATTACATTACCATAAGACGAACATCGGAAAACGACTATGAGAGCGATATTGCAATCAAAGTGAAAAAGCCACCTAAGTTACTATACAGCCATATAAGAAGAAAAAAGTCGGAGAACGAGCAAGTGACAAGACTAAGGAAGACAGAGGGGGCATATACTGAAAGTGACAAGGAAATCTGTGAGGCACTGAATGCCAGGTTCCATGAAGTGTTCACTACCGGGTCTGAGCAGCTCCCATTGTTGGAAGGGTTTACCCTAGATGAAAGACTATCATATATAGAGATGACAGCAGGGGAGGTAATGAAACAGTTGACAACTTTAGATGCAATTATAGCGGTTGGACCAGACAAAGTATCACCGTGGATACTAAAAGAAGCAGCGCAGGCCCTCATCGTGCCTCTAGCAATGATCTTTAATGAGTCACTTATGTCGAGAGAATTGCCCAGTTGTTGGAAGAAGGCAAATGTCGTGCCGATCTTCAAGAAAGGTGATAGGGAGGAGGCACTAAACTATAGACCTGTATCACTGACGAGCATCCCCTGTAAAATACTGGAAAGAATAATTAGGCTACGACTGGTTGCACACCTGGAGAACATTAGGTTTGTGAACAAACATCAACATGGGTTCTGGACAGGGAAATCGTGCCTAACAAACCTTCTGGAAGTCTATGACAAAATAACAAGGATAAGACAGACAGAGAAGGTTGGACAGACTGCATATTTCTGTACTACCAAAAAGCCTTTGATACAGTACCGCACATGAGACTGCTGTTCAAACTCCAGAGGCAGGTGGGGGTGGGGGGAAAGGTCCTGGGGCGAGAAGTCGGACTGGTGAACAGTAAGAAGTGGAGTACCACAAGGATCGGTGCTGGGACCAATTCTATTTCTAGTATATGTTAACGACATGTTTACAGGAGTAGAGTCCTACATGTCGATGTTTGCGGATGACGCCAAGTTGATGAGAAGAGTTGTGACAGATGAGGATTGCAGGATCCTCCAAGAGGACCTGAACAGGTTGCAAAGATGGTCAGAGAAATGGCTACTGGAATTTAACACGATCAAATGCAAAGTAATGGAAATGGGACTAGGAGATAGGAGACCAAAGGGACAGTACACAATGAAGGGGAACAGCCTACCTGTGACAACGCGAGAAAGAGACCTGGGCATGGACGTAACACCTAATCTATCTCCTGAGGCACATATAAATAGGATAACGACAGCAGCGTACTCTACACTGGCAAAAGTTAGAACATCATTCAGAAACCTAAGGAAGGAGGGATTTAGGGTACTTTACATTGCCTACGTGAGGCCAGTTTTAGAGTATGCCGCCTCATCATGGAGTCCCCATCTGAAGAAGCATATAAAGAAACCGGAAAAGGTTCAGAGGTTTGCAACGATACTCGTCCCAGAGCTACGAGGGATGGGGTATGAGGAGCGCCTGAGGGAACTGAGCCTTATGACACTAGAAAGAAAAAGGGAGAGAGGGACATGATAGGAACATATAAAATACTCAGGTGGATTGACAGAGTGGACATAGATGAAATGTTCACACGGAATAGTAACAAAACGAAGGGACATGGTGGAAGCTGGAAATTCAGATGAGTCACAGGGATGTTAGGAAGTTTTCTTTTAGCGTGAGAGTAGTGGAAAAATGGAATGCACTTAAGGAACAGGTTGTGGATCAAATACTACTCATAATTTTAAAACCAGGTATGATAGGGATATAGGACCGGAGTCATTGCTGTAAACAACCGATGCTCGAAAGGCGGGATCCAAGAGTCAATGTTCGATAATGCAGACACAACTAGGTGAGTACAACTAGGTGAGTATACACACACACATGCCCTCCCGTCTCTCCCACCCCCAATCCCTCCGTTCTCCCCCACCCCCCTAAGCCCCCCACTCCCCTCCATCCTACCAAAGCCTTCCTCTCTCTACCACTCCTCTAAACCCTCCCCTCTTCATAACACACCACAGCCTTTCCCCCCCCCCGGCCCCCGAAGCCCACCCCCCTTTTCTGCCCCCCCAAGCCCCCCATTCTCCCCCTTCCACCCAAGCCTCTCCTTACCCCATGCCTCCCAAAGCCTCCCCGTCTCCCACACCCCACAAACCCTCCCCTCTAACCCACCCCCAACCCTTCCCCTCTCACTCTCCCCCCAACCCTCCCCCTCTCACCCCCCCCCCCCCTACCCTCCCTCTCCCCCAGCCCCCCCCCAAACCCTTTCTCCTCCACCAGTCTCCCCGTACCAGATCCTCCCAGCTCCTGCTCACCCCAGATCCCACCGGTGCCCCCCCCCCCCCAGATGAGAAGCAGAAGAGAGTCAGTTTCAGGGTAATGTACTCGATCATAGATGGGATCACAAGCAAGGTAACTGAACTAAGGGAAAGAGCACAAGAAGTGAACCCAGATGTAATCAGACACTGAAACAAAACTCTCAGGAATCATAATGATTGCCGTGTTTCCCCACAGTACACAGTAATAAGGAAAGAGAGGGAAGGTAGGGGAGGAGATGGAGTGGCCCTACTAGTGAGAAAGGAATGGAGTTTCTAGGAGAGAGCTATCCCGGGCTGTGAGGGTTTCAGAGACTACATAGCAGGCACCATAACAATGGGAGGACCAAGAATAGTAGTAGCAGTAATATATAACCCTCCACCAAATGACAGAAGACCCAGTCAAGAGTATGACATCAACAACATGGCAGTTAACACTATAATTGAGTGGGCAGCCTCTGTTGCCTGTAGAAATAGATCCCACCTGCTCATCATGGGGGACTTCAATCATGGAAGAATTGACTGGGAGAACGAGGAACCACATGGAGGCGAGGATACGTGGAGAGCCAAACTATTGGAGGTGGTGACTAGAAATTTTTTAACCCAGCATGTCAGAGAACTCACAAGGATGAGAAAAAATGACGAACCAGCGATACTCGACCTAGTCTTAACTCTGAATGACTCCAACATAAGAGAAATTGGTTTTGAGACCACAGTAGGAATGAGCAACCACAGTGTACTGGCGTCAGAATACCTGATTGAAGAAGGGTTATTGAACTCGAGGAGGGGTACTGAAAACAAAAGGCTGGCATTCCAAAAGGGAAACTATGAGGAGATAAGAAAATCCCTAACTGATATAGCATGGGAAAAAGCGCTCAAGGGAAAGACAACCCATGACATGATGGACGACATCACGCAGAAGGGCAAGGACGCAGCAAACAAGTTTGTCCCCAATCCAAAAGGAAAACAGTGAAATGAAGATGAGAAACCAATAGTTTAATCAGAGATGTAGGCGAGCTAAGCAGCAAAGTAAAAGGGCATGGAGAAACTATAGGAATAACAGAACACTGGAGAGCAGAGAAAGATACCAGAATGCCAGGAATGAATATGTCAGGATGAGAAGAGAGGCAGAAAGACAATACGAAAATGACATCGCAAGCAAGGCAAAGACTCAGCCTAAATTGCTGCACAGCCACATCAGGAGAAAAACAACAGTAAAGGAACAGGTTATGAAATTAAGGATAGGGACAGAAGGATTCACTATAAACGACAAGGAAGTGTGTGAGGAACTGAATAAGAAATTCCAGGAGGTCTTAGAGCAAGGAGAAATTCCAGAGATAAGAGAGGGAATAGTTAACGAAGAACCACTGGAACAGTTTGAGATTACCAGCGGGGAAGTAAGGAAGTGTTTACTAGAGTTGGATGTGACAAAGGCTATGGACCCAGATGGAATCTCCCCTTGGATACTAAAGGAAGGAGCAGAAGAACTGTGCCTGCCACTCTCCATAGTGTATAACAAATCACGGGCAACAGGGGAACTACCAGAAATTTGGGAAGCAGCTAACGTAGTCCCCATATACAAGAAAGAGGATAGACAGGAGGAACTGAACTACAGGCCAGTGTCCCTAACCTGCATACCATGCAAGCTGATGGAGAAGATTGTGCGAAGGAAGCTAGTGGAACATCTGGAGCGAAAGAACTTTGTAACGCAGCATCAACATGGGTTCAGGGATGGCAAGTCCATCTTCACAGAATTACTTGAATTCTACGACCAGACAACAAAAATCAGGCATGAAAGAGAAGGGTGGGCAGACTGCATGTTTTTGGATTGCCAGAAAGCCTTTGATACATTACCACACAAGAGGCTAGTGAAAAAGCTGGAGGTGCAGGCTAGAGTGAAAGGGAAGGTACTCCATTGGATAAAGGAGCACCTAGGCAACAGGAGACAAGGAGTCAATATGAGGGGTGAGATCTCAAATTGGCGTGACGTTACAAGTGGAGTCCCGCAGGGGTCAGTCCTTGAGCCTATACTGTTTCTGATATATGTAAATGATCTCCCAGAGGGTATAGAATCGTTTCTCTCAATGTTTACTGATGATGCAAAAATTATGAGGAGGATTGAAATAGAGGATGATAGTAGGGGGCTACAAGATGACCTAAACAGACAGAGTAAATGGTCCAACAAATGGCTGTTAAAGTTCAACCCAAGTAAATGTAAAGTAATGAAACTAGGCGGTGGAAACAGGAGGCCAGACACAGGATACAGAATAGGAGATTAAGTATTTAATGAAACGGACAGAGAGAAAGATCTAGCTCCACCTACTACTCTACCATCGGAAGACGTAACTTCACCCATTAGAGCAGGCTTCGGGGGAGAGTTGTGACGATAATCTCTTTCAAGAGAGATTGAGCCTGCTCTTCTCTACATAAAGTTACGTATATTATACAACAATAAGATGCTACCTTCAACATACGTCTACCAGTAGCACAAACCGTTTTGACCAGGAGGCAAACGTACCCAAGACTTCCCCCTACTCCACATTCCCTCCATGCCGGCTCCATCATCAACCAGCAAACTACCATTCCCAGCTTGCCTGCTTCTGATTGGTGACTCGCCGACTGCACACTTGCACCTCTGCACCTCAGCGCCCTCTACAAATCGATGTCTGGGCTTGAACCAGCCATTGAAGTCAGAATATCCTTGTGCTCCTTAGCTGTGAACAACTAACTGATATACGCTATCAGGTGGATGTTCCTCAGCTAGCGCTATATTCTCAGCACCTGTTTAATCACTTTGTCTTTATATGGTAGAGTAATGTCATCCCTATTCTTCATTTATGTTATATGTTTTTGACTTGTTCGTTTGCACTGTACATTGCCAAGAGATTGTCTTTGTTTTTAATTTGTTTTCTATATTAATTAAAGTTTCATTGTCCATACATTGTGTTTTGCGTGTCTTCCCTTACTTTACCACAGACAAACAGCCAAGCAGTCTATCTTTTTTTTGTAAGTGTGACTAGGCAATGACACCAGCCATTAGGAGGACTGCCGAACATCAACACTCCTACACTTTCCCGTCACAGTATATACAGTAAATGTATTAATCAAGTACAGCAGGAAATTAGCTTATTTCTTGTAGACTTACTGCAGTTCTCTCGCTACTTTTGCTTTCTTTTTACTTGTATCTTATTCGTTTGTATTTATTTTATTATATCTGATCTCTATACCATCCAGCTATGTCAAGTCTAGACTGAAAAGTCTCAAATTTCCGATTTGTTTTGTCCTTGTTGGATGCTGGGGTTTCGTGCCTTGAAGACCTCTCCACCTCAAGTAATGTTCTGTGGAGGAAAGAGGCGCCCACATCTTACACAACAATGCAAGTGCTTTGCATATCCAACGGTTTTCAAGGGATTACAACAAAAAGTTTCTCTCTCATAAATAAGAAAGCTAACTTGATGTGTTTGGTTGACAGTCCGCCTCTGGACATGATTAATATATTACAAGTAGGGAATAAACCTGGAACCGCAGCGGCAACCCAATACCAAATACAGACTTTTGGTGACCATAAACATGAGTGGGCGCGGCCAGGGTCAAAGTCTGCCCCGGATATTCGCAAGGCCGAGCATGTAAATTGGAAGATTTTATCTGTGTTGGCCACACGGGCGGGATTCTCAGTGGTGGGAAGTATTTTGCAAGTGCGCCAGAAGATTTTCAGGTCCGGTAAGCATTTCCCAGCTCCGTCAGGTGTTTTCCAGCACCAGCAGGTGTTTTTCGATTCTGGCCAACGACTTTCCTTTTGTTACAGGTGTTTATCGGTTTCTTCAGATATCTGTAATATACAGACGACGCCTTTCAAATACGGAAGATGTCTTCACGTTACAGAATAAAGGTATCTATTCAAGCAGATGTTCTTCAGTTCTCACATCTCAGTCTCACAGTTTTCTCTCCATCTCATACCATCCAATTCCATTTAAAGTCGTAATTCCACCGACGGCTTTCATCTCTGCATATGATGTTCGGCCTGAAGTCATCTTGTCATTTATTCAGAAGTATTATACTACCATCACATATCTTTACCGTCCAGCCACTTAGACTGGACGGTAGAGCGACGGTCTTGCTTTTTGCAGGTCGGCGTGTTCAATCCCCGACCGTCCAAGTGGTTGGTCACCATTCCGTTCCCCCGTCCAATCCTAACTCCTTATCCTCATATCCGTTCCAAGAGCTAGATAGTCGCAATAATTAAGCGCTTTCTCCTGATAATTACTATCCCTTACCATCCAACACCTACCGACTGATACACAGGACAGAGTATCACAGCAGACACGGCCTAGTTGTGGCAGTAGCAGAAGATGGACGCCGCCGCTGCCACACGGAGGGGCAGATGTAGATCCCACGCAACAAGGAGATAAAGGAGACGACAGGTGCCAGTTGACTAGAGTTAATATCGAAGGTCTAGGGAGCAGAGGGAGGCGGGATTGAAGAAGAAAGTTACAGGATTAAATTTATTTAATATATTTAAAATAATAGAGTAGAGTAGTATTACATTCTATTATCATTATAGGTATTATCAGATTCAAGATACATATTTTGTATACACAAACGCACACATACACATATACACACATATACATACAGTTACTCCTGCCTGAGCGACAGGCAGAAGTAACTGGTAGGATGCTCCAATGGATAAGGGAGTACCTAAGCAATAGGAAGCAGAGAGTTACAGTGAGGGGTGAGACCTCAGATTGGCGTGAAGTCACCAGTGGAGTCCCACAGGGCTCTGTACTCGAACGAATCCTGTCTCTGACATACGTAAGTGATCTCCCAGAGGGTATAGACTCATTCCTCTCAATGTTTGATGACAACGCCCAAATTACGAGAAAGATTAAGACAGAGGAGGACTGCTTGAGGATTCAAGAAGACTTGGACAAGCTGCAAGAATGGTCGAACAAATGGTTGTTAGAGTTTAACCCAAGCAAATACAATGTAATAAAGATAGGTGTAGGGAGCAGGAGACCAGATACAAGGCATCACTTGGGAGAAGAAATCTTCAAGAGTCAGAGAGAGAGAGAGAAAGACCTGGGGGTTGATATCACGCCAGACCTGTCCCCTGATGCTCATATCAAGAGGATAACATCAGCAGCATATACCAGGTTGGCTAACATAAGAACGGTCTTTAGAAACTTGTGTAAGGAATCTTTCAGAACATTATATACCACATATGTCAGACCAATCCTTGAGTATGCGGCTCCAGCATGGAGTCTATATCTAGTAAAGCATAAGACTAAACTGGAAAAGGTTCAAAGGTCTGCCACCAGACTAGTACCCGAGCTGAGGGGTATGAGCTACGATGAGAGACTACGGGAATTAAACCTCACATCACTGGGAGACAGAAGAGTTAGAGGGGACATGATCACAACATACAAGTTTCTCAGAGGAATTGATTGGGTAAATAAAGACAGACTTTCAGTGTTAGAGTAGTAGACAAATGGAATGCATTAGGAAGTGATGTGGTGCAAGTGCAATTAGGTAAGTACAATTAGGTAAGTATAAACAAACACACACACACACACACACTCACACAAACACACACACACACACACACACACACACACACACACACACACACACACACACACACACACACACACACACACACACTCACACAAACACACACACACACACACACAGGCTTTTAAAGGTTTTCAGGCTAGGCCGGTACAACAAAGACCGAGACCGAATGATAAAGATAGTGTTTGCAAACAAGAACACAAAAGAGAAGATCCTATCAAGGAAGAGCTCCCTGAAAAACGTGGGAAAATTAAAAAATGTATTCCTCCAGAGAGACATGACAAGGGAGGAGAGAGCCGTGGCGGCAGAAGCAAGGAAGAGGCGCAGGGCGAGAGGGGAAAACCAGGAAGTCACAGCTCCCAGCACGACACCCCCAGAGGCGAGGGGGGAACCCACAACCAGCTACCCAGTAACACCAGAAGGGAGGACAACCCCGCCTCCCTCCTCTGCATAGAAAACCCCCCTACCCCCCTATTGGAGCAGTAGGGAGCCGGTCGGCCGAGCGGACAGCACACTGGACTTGTGATCCTGTGGTCCTGGGTTCGATCCCAGGCGCCGGCGAGAAACAATAGGCATAGTTTCTTTCACCCTATGCCCCTGTTACCTAGCAGTAAAATAGGTACCTGGGTGTTAGTCAGCTGTCACAGGCTGCTTCCTGGGGGTGGAGGCCTGGTCGAAGACCGGGCCGCGGGGACACTAAAAAAAAGCCCCGAAATCATCTCAAGATAACCTCAAGATAACCCCAAACCCTCCCTGCCCCCACTCAAATGTTCAGCCAAATCTCCCTCCCCCCACACCCAATCCCCACCCTTCTACCCCTCCCCTCCTCCCGAGTCCTCCCTCCCCCCCTTTCCTTCCCGTCCTCCCTCCCCTTTCACCCCATACCCTCCCTGTCCCTCTCCCTTCACTGGATCCCCTGCCCCTCATCCCAGTATCCTCTGAGACCCTGTTATCCACCTCACAGGTCCTCACAACCATGGAACAGCCTCCCCCACCAGCAGAACACTCACCAAGAAGGCGATTTGAGAAGGGACAAGAAAGTGAGCCTCAAAGCGATGTACACTAACATAGATGGAATTACAAATAAAGCAAATGAGCTTGGAGAACTGGTACTCGAGGAAAACCCAGACATAATAGCCCTCACAGAAACAAAGATCACGAAAACGATAACAAATGCAGTGTTCCCACAGAACTATTATGTTATGAGGAAGGAGAGGGAAGGAAGAGGTGGGGGTGGTGTAGCTCTGCTGGTAAGAAAAGGCTGGGATTTTGAGGAGATGGATATTCAGGGCTGTGAAGGTTTCAGTGACTACATAGCAGGTACTGTAACAAATGGAGGGAAAAAAATTATAGTCGCAGTCATATATAATCCACCACCAAATGACAGAAGACCTAGACAGGAATATGATAGAAACAACATGGCCACCATTAACATAATAGAAAGAGCAGCTTCTGTTGCTAGCAGGAATGGATATGGACTACTAATTATGGGAGACTTCAACCATGGGAAGATAGATTGGAAGAACAGAGACCCGCATGGAGGACCAGAAACATGGAGAGCTAAGCTGCTGGACGTGGCAACAAGAAACTTTCTAAGCCAGCACACCAAAGAACCAACAAGAATGAGAGGAGAAGATGAACCAGCAATGCTTGATTTGATATTTACCCTAAATGAATGGGATATAAGGGAAGTTAAGATGGAAGCGCCCTTGGGAATGAGTGACCACAGTGTATTGAACTTTGAGTACTTGGTAGAGCTAGGACTTATCTCCTCCAAAGAAGAACTAGGAATCAAAAGGCTGGCATACCGAAAGGGGAATTATGAACAGATGAGAAGTTTCCTAAGTGAAATACCTTGGGACACAAACCTCAGAGACAAGTCTGTACAGGGTATGATGGACTATGTTACCCAAAAGTGTCAGGAGGCAGTAAACAGGTTCATCCCGGCCCAAAGGGAAAAATCCGAGAAGCAACAGAAGAATCCATGGTATAATAGGGCATGTATCGAAGCGAAGAAACTGAACAAAAAGGCGTGGAGGAACTTCCGGAATAACAGAACACCAGAAAGCAGAGAGAGATACCAGAGAACCAGGAATGAGTACGTCAGGGTGAGAAGAGAAGCAGAGAAAAATTTTGAAAATGATATAGCAAACAAAGCCAAGACTGAACCAAAGCTACTCCACAGTCACATCAGAAGGAAAACAACAGTGAAAGAACAGGTATTGAAACTTAGAACAGGCGAGGACAGGTATACAGAGAATGACAGAGAGGTGTGTGAGGAACTCAACAAGAGGTTCCAGGAGGTCTTCACAATAGAACAGGGTGAGGTCACTGTGCTAGGAGAAAGGGAGGTAAACCAGGCGGCCTTGGAGGAGTTCGAAATTACGAGAGAGGAGGTCAAGAGACACCTGCTGGATCTGGATGTTAGAAAGGCTGTTGGTCCAGATGGGATCTCACCATGGGTACTGAAAGAGTGTGCAGAGGCACTTTGCTTGCCACTCTCCATAGGGTATAGTAAGTCACTAGAGACGGGAGACCTACCAGAAATATGGAAGATGGCGAATGTGGTCCCAATATACAAAAAGGGCGACAGACAAGAGGCACTGAACTACAGGCCAGTGTCCTTGACTTGTATACCATGCAAGGTGATGGAGAAGATCGTGAGAAAAAACCTGGTAACACATCTGGAGAGAAGGGACTTCGTGACAAATCGGCAACATGGTTTCAGGGAGGGTAAATCTTGCCTTACAGGCTTGATAGAATTCTACGATCAGGTGACACGGATTAAGCAAGAAAGAGAGGGCTGGGCGGACTGCATTTTCTTGGATTGTCGGAAAGCCTTTGACACAGTACCGCATAAGAGGCTGGTACATAAGCTGGAGAGACAGGCAGGTGTAGCTGGTAAGGTGCTCCAGTGGATAAGGGAGTATCTAAGCAATAGGAAGCAGAGAGTTACGGTGAGGGGTGAGACCTCCGATTGGCGTGAAGTCACCAGTGGAGTCCCACAGGGCTCTGTACTCGGTCCTATCTTGTTTCTGATATATGTAAATGATCTCCCGGAGGGTATCGATTCATTTCTCTCAATGTTTGCGGACGATACTAAAATTATGAGAAGGATTAAAACAGAAGAGGACTGTTTGAGGCTTCAAGAAGACCTAGACAAGCTGAAGGAATGGTCGAACAAATGGTTGTTAGAGTTTAACCCAACCAAATGTAATGTAATGAAGATAGGTGTAGGGAGCAGGAGGCCAGATACAAGGTATCATCTGGGAGAGGAAATTCTTCAGGAGTCAGAGAAGGAAAAAGACTTGGGGGTTGATATCACGCCAGACCTGTCTCCTGCAGCACATATCAAGCGGATAACATCAGCGGCATATGCCAGGCTGGCCAACATACGAACGGCATTCAGAAACTTGTGTAAAGAATCATTCAGAACTTTGTATACCACATATGTCAGGCCAATCCTGGAGTATGCAGCCCCAGCATGGAGTCTATATCTAGTCAAGGATAAGACTAAACTGGAAAAGGTTCAAAGGTTTGCCACCAGACTAGTACCCGAGCTGAGAGGTATGAGCTACGAGGAGAGACTACGGGAATTAAACCTCACTTCGCTGGAAGACAGAAGAGTTAGGGGGGACATGATCACCACATTCAAGATTCAGAAGGGGATTGATAGGGTAGATAAAGACAGTCTATTTAACACAAGGGGAACACGCACAAGGGGACACAGGTGGAAACTGAGTGCCCAAATGAGCCACAGAGATATTAGAAAGAACTTTTTAGTGTCAGAGTGGTTGACAAATGGAATGCATTAGGGGGTGATGTGGTGGAGGCTGACTCCATACACAGTTTCAAGTGTAGATATGACAGAGCCCGATAGGCTCAGGAATCTGTACACCTGTTGATTGACGGTTGAGAGGCGGGACCAAAGAACCAGAGCTCAACCCCCGCAAACACAACAACTAGGTGAGTACACACACACACACACACACACACACACACACACACACACACACACACACACACACACACACACACACACACACACACACACACACACACACACACACACACACACACACACATAAAGAGAGACAGCATTGATAGGGTAGATAAATACAGTCTATTTAACACAAGGGGCACACCCACTAGGGGACACAGGTGGAAACTGAGTGCCCAAATGAGCCACAGAGATATTAGAAAGAACTTTTTTAGTGTCAGAGTGGTTGACAAATGGAATGCATTAGGCAGTGATGTGGTGGAGGCTGACTCCATACACAGTTTCAAGTGTAGATATGATAGAGCCCAGTAAGCTCAGGAATCTGTACACCAGTTGATTGACGGTTGAGAGGCGGGACCAAAGAGCCAGAGCTTAACCCCCGCAAACACAACTAGGTGAGTACAACTAGGTGAGTACACAGAAAAACACACACATACATGTGTGTACGTGTGTGTATGAATCACACACACGTAATTCTGTGGCGCGGGCTCGATTCCCGCACGAGCCAGAAACAAATGGGCAAAGTTTCTTTCACCCTGAATGCCCCTTTTACCTAGCAGTAAACTGGTACCTGGGAGTAAGTCAGCTGTCACGGGCTGCTTCCTGGGGTGTGTGTGTGTGATGTGGGGAAAAAAAAGTAGTAAGTAAACAGTTGATTGACAGTTGAGAAGCGGGCCGAAAGAGCAAAGCTTAACCCCACAAACACAACTAGGTGAATACAACTAGGTGAATACACACACTGGCTCGTAGAGCATCTGGAGGGAAATAACTTTGAAACGCACCACCAGCATGGGTTCAGGGATGGTAAATCGTGCCTCACAGGTTTAATAGAATTCTATGACCAGGCAACAAAAATTTGGCAGGAAAGAGAAAGGTGGGAAGACTGCATTTTCCTGGACTGCCAGAAAGCCTTTGACACAGTACCCCATAAAAGGCTGTTAAAAAAGTTGGAGCATCAGCCAGGAGAAAAAGGGAAGGTGCTCCAGTGGATAAGGGAGTACTTAAGCAACAGGAAACAGCGAGTAACGGTGAAGAGGGAGACATCAGAGTGGCGAGATGTCACCAGCGGAGTCCCACGGGGCTCTGTACTTGGACCAATCCTGTTTCTAGTATATGTAAACAATCTTCCAGAGGGTATAGACTAGTTTCTCTCAATGTTTGCTGATGTTGCAAAAATTATGAGAAGAATCAAGAGGGATGAAGATACACAGAGACTAGAGGATGACCTGGACAAACTGGAAGAATGGTTTAGAAAATGGGTGCTAAAGTTAAACTGAGGAAAGTGTGGGTAATGAAATTAGGCGAAGGGAGCAGAAGGCTGAACACAAGGTATCATCTGGGAGGTGAAATCCTGCTAGAGTCAAATAGAGAGAAAGGTCTGGGGGTTGATATCACCAAACCTGTCCCCAGTTCCCCACAACAAAAAAATATCATCAGCAGCATATGCTAGACTGGCCAACATAAGAACTGCCTTAAGAAACTTGTGTAAGGAATCGTTCAGAACCCTGTATACCACTTATGTAAGACCAATCCTGGAATATGGCGCTCCAGCCTGGAGTCCATACCCAGTTAAACACAAGGCAGCGGTATGCCAACAGGCTCGTCCCGGAACTGAGAGGTATGAGCTACGAGGAAAGGCTAAAGAAGCTGAACCTTACGTCCCTGGAAAACCGAAGAGTAAGGGGGAGACATGATAACCACCTACAAAATTCTCAGGGGAATTGACAGGGTGGACAAAGACAAACTCTTCAGCACGGGTGGGACACGAACAAGGGGACACAGCTGGAAACTTAGTACCCAGATGAGCCACAGAGACGCTAAAAAAAATTTTTTTAGTGTCAGAGTAGTTAATAAATGGATATACACAGACTCCATACACAGATTCAAGTGTAGATATGATAGAGCCCAGTAGGCTCAGAAATCTGTACACCAGTTGATTGAGAGTTGAGAGGCGTGACCAAAGACCCAGAGCTCAACCCCCGCAAGCACAACTAGGTAAGTACAACTAGGTAAGTACAGTAGCACGAACCAGGACTGACAGGGTCCCAACACAGTATCAGGGGCCATGACTGACAGGGTCCCAACACAGTATCAGGGGCCATGACTGACAGGGTCCCAACACAGTATCAGGGGCCATGACTGACAGGGTCCCAACACAGAATCAGGGGCCATGACTGACAGGGTCCCAACACAGTATCAGGGGCCATGACTGACAGGGTCCCAACACAGTATCAGGGGCCATGACTGACAGGGTCCCAACACAGTATCAGGGGCCATGACTGACAGGGTCCCAACACAGTATCAGGGGCCATGACTGACAGGGTCCCAACACAGTATCAGGGGCCATGACTGACAGGGTCCCAACACAGTATCAGGGGCCATGACTGACAGGGTCCCAACACAGTATCAGGGGCCATGACTGACAGGGTCCCAACACAGTATCAGGGGCCATGACTGACAGGGTCCCAACACAGTATCAGGGGCCATGACTGACAGGGTCCCAACACAGTATGAGGGGCTCCACCACGCCACTGTCTCCACCACGCCACTGTCTCCACCACGTCACTGTCTCCATCACGCCACTGTCTCCACCACGCCACTGTCTCCACCACACCACTGTCTCCACCACGTCACTGTCTCCACCACACCACTGTCTCCACCACGCCACTGTCTCCAGCACGCCACTGTCTCCACCACGTCACTGTCTCCACCACGCCACTGTCTCCACCACACCACTGTCTCCACCACACCACTGTCTCCACCACGTCACTGTCTCCACCACACCACTGTCTCCACCACGCCACTGTCTCCACCACGTCACTGTCTCCACCACGCCACTGTCTCCACCACGCCACTGTCTCCACCACGCCACTGTCTCCACCACACCACTGTCTCCACCACGTCACTGTCTCCACCACGCCACTGTCTCCACCACGCCACTGTCTCCACCACGTCACTGTCTCCACCACGTCACTGTCTCCACCACGTCACTGTCTCCACCACGCCACTGTCTCCACCACGTCACTGTCTCCACCACGCCACTGTCTCCACCACGCCACTGTCTCCACCACGCCACTGTCTCCACCACACCACTGTCTCCACCACGGCACTGTCTTCACCACACCACTGTCTCCACCACGCCACTGTCTCCACCACGCCACTGTCTCCACCACGCCACTGTCTCCACCACGTCACTGTCTCCACCACACCACTGTCTCCACCACGGCACTGTCTTCACCACGCCACTGTCTCCACCACGTCACTGTCTCCACCACGTCACTGTCTCCACCACGTTACTGTCTCCACCACGTCACTGTCTCCACCACGTTACTGTCTCCACCACGCCACTGTCTCCACCACGCCACTGTCTCCACCACGTCACTGTCTCCACCACGTCACTGTCTCCACCACAACACTGTCTCCACCACACCACTGTCTCCACCACGTCACTGTCTCCACCACGTCACTGTCTCCACCACGTCACTGTCTCCACCACGCCACTGTCTCCACCACGTGACTGTCTCCATTACTGTCTCCACCACACCACTGTCTCTACCATGTCACTGTCTCCACCACGTCACTGTCTCCACCACGTCACTGTCCCCACCACTGTCTCCACCACTGTCTCCACCACGCCACTGTCTCCACCACGCCACTGTCTCCACCACGACACTGTCTCCACCACGCCACTGTCTCCACCACGTCACTGTCTCCACCACTGTCTCCACCACATCACTGTCTCCACCACTGTCTCCACCTCGCCACTGTCTCCACCACTGTCTCCACCACGCCACTGTCTCCACCACGCCACTGTCTCCACCACGCCACTGTCTCCACCACGCCACTGTCTCCACCACGGCACTGTCTCCACCACGGCACTGTCTCCACCACGTCACTGTCTCCACCACGTCACTGTCTCCACCACACCACTGTCTCCACCACGTCACTGTCTCCACCAAGTCACTGTCTCCATCACGTCACTGTCTCCACCACGTCACTGTCTCCAATACACCACTGTCTCCACCACGTCACTGTCTCCACCACGCCACTGTCTCCACCACGTCACTGTCTCCACCACGTCACTGTCTCCACCACGCCACTGTCTCTACCATGTCACTGTCTCCACCACGTCACTGTCTCCACCTCGTCACTGTCTCCACCACGTCACTGTCCCCACCACTGTCTCCACCACGTCACTGTCTCCATTACTGTCTCCACCACGGCACTGTCTTCACCACGTCACTGTCTCCACCACGGCACTGTCTTCACCACGCCACTGTCTCCACCACGCCACTGTCTCCACCACACCACTGTCTCCACCACACCACTGTCTTTACCACGCCACTCTCTCCACCACGCCACTGTCTCCACCACGGCACTGTCTTCACCACGTCACTGTCTCCACCACGGCACTGTCTCCACCACGACACTGTCTTCACCACGCCACTGTCTCCACCACGCCACTGTCTCCAACACGTCAATGTCTCCACCACGTCACTGTCTTCACCACGCCATTGTCTCCACCACGCCACTGTCTCCAACACGTCACTGTCTCCACCACGCCACTGTCTCCACCACGGCACTGTCTCCACCACGTCACTGTCTCCACCACGTCACTGTCTCCACCACTGTCTCCACCACTGTCTCCACCACACCACTGTCTCCACCACGCCACTGTCTCCAACACACTACTGTCTCCACCACGTCACTGTCTCCACCACGTCACTGTCTCCACCACATCACTGTCTCCACCACGTCACTGTCTCCACCACGTCACTGTCTCCACCACACCACTGTCTCCACCACGTCACTGTCTCCACCACGTCACTGTCTCCACCACGCCACTGTCTCCACAACGTCACTGTCTCCATCACACCACTGTCTCCACCACTGTCTCCACCACTGTCTCCACCACGTCACTGTCTCCACCACGTCACTGTCTCCACCACACTACTGTCTCCACCACGTCACTGTCTCCACCACGTCACTGTCTCCACCACATCACTGTCTCCACCACGTCACTGTCTCCACCACGTCACTGTCTCCACCACGTCACTGTCTCCACCACGTCACTGTCTCCACCACGTCACTGTCTCCACCACATCACTGTCTCCACCACGTCACTGTCTCCACAACGTCACTGTCTCCACCACGCCACTGTCTCCACCACATCACTGTCTCCACCACGTCACTGTCTCCACCACGCCACTGTCTCCACCACGGCACTGTCTCCACCACACCACTGTCTCCACCACGTCACTGTCTCCACCACACCACTGTCTCCACCACACCACTGTCTCCACCACACCACTGTCTCCACCACGTCACTGTCGCCACCACGCCACTGTCTCCACCACACCACTGTCTCCACCACGTCACTGTCTTTTCCACGCCACTGTCTCCACCATGGCACTGTCTCCACCACGTCACTGTCTCCACCACGCCACTGTCTCCACCACGCCACTGTCTCCACCACGCCACTGTCTCCACCACGTCACTGTCTCCACCACGTCACTGTCTCCACCACGCCACTGTCTCCACCACGTCACTGTCTCCACCACACCACTGTCTCCACCACGTCACTGTCTCCACCACTGTCTCCACCACGTCACTGTCTCCACCACGCCACTGTCTCCACCACGTCACTGTCTCCACCACGCCACTTTCTCCACCACGCCACTGTCTCCACCACGTCACTGTCTCCACCACGCCACTGTCTTTACCACGCCACTGTCTCCACCACGGCACTGTCTCCACCACGGCACTGTCTCCACCACGTCACTGTCTCCACCACACCACTGTCTCCACCACGTCACTGTCTCCACCACACCACTGTCTCCACCACACCACTGTCTCCACCACACCACTGTCTCCACCACGTCACTGTCTCCACCACGCCACTGTCTCCACCACACCACTGTCTCCACCACGCCACTGTCTCCACCACGTCACTGTCTCCATCACGTCACTGTCTCCACCACGCCACTGTCTCCACCACGCCACTGTCTCCACCACGCCACTGTCTCCACCACGTCACTGTCTCCACCACGTCACTGTCTCCATTACGTCACTGTCTCCACCACGCCACTGTCTCCACCACACCACTGTCTCCACCACGTCACTGTCTCCACCACACCACTGTCTCCACCACGTCACTGTCTCCACCAAGTCACTGTCTCCACCACGGCACTGTCTCCACCACACCACTGTCTCCACCACGGCACTGTCTCCACCACGTCACTGTCTCCACCACGGCACTGTCTCCACCACGTCACTGTCTCCACCACGGCACTGTCTCCACCACGGCACTGTCTCCACCACGTCACTGTCTTCACCACGCCACTGTCTCCACCACGCCACTGTCTCCAACACGTCACTGTCTCCACCACGGCACTGTCTCCACCACGTCACTGTCTCCACCACGTCACTGTCTCCACCACTGTCTCCACCACTGTCTCCACCACACCACTGTCTCCACCACGCAACTGTCTCCAACACGTCACTGTCTCCACCACACCACTGTCTCCACCACGTCACTGTCTCCACCACGTCACTGTCTCCACCACGCCACTGTCTCCACAACGTCGCTGTCTCCATCACACCACTGTCTCCACCACGTCACTGTCTCCACCACGTCACTGTCTCTACCACACTACTGTCTCCACCACGTCACTGTCTCCACCACGTCACTGTCTCCACCACATCACTGTCTCCACCACGTCACTGTCTCCACCACGTCACTGTCTCCACCACATCACTGTCTCCACAACGTCACTGTCTCCACCACGCCACTGTCTCCACCACATCACTGTCTCCACCACGTCACTGTCTCCACCACGCCACTGTCTCCACCACGGCACTGTCTCCACCACACCACTGTCTCCACCACGTCACTGTCTCCACCACACCACTGTCTCCACCACACCACTGTCTCCACCACACCACTGTCTCCACCACGTCACTGTCTCCACCACGCCACTGTCTCCACCACACCACTGTCTCCACCACGTCACTGTCTTTTCCACGCCACTGTCTCCACCATGGCACTGTCTCCACCACGTCACTGTCTCCACCACGCCAATGTCTCCACCACGCCACTGTCTCCACCACGCCACTGTCTCCACCACGTCACTGTCTCCACCACGCCACAGTCTCCACCACGTCACTGTCTCCACCACACCACTGTCTCCACCACGTCACTGTCTCCACCACTGTCTCCACCACGTCACTGTCTCCACCACGCCACTGTCTCCACCACGTCACTGTCTCCACCACGCCACTTTCTCCACCACGCCACTGTCTCCACCACGTCACTGTCTCCACCACGCCACTGTCTTTACCACGTTACTGTCTCCACCACGGCACTGTCTCCACCACGGCACTGTCTCCACCACGTCACTGTCTCCACCACACCACTGTCTCCACCACACCACTGTCTCCACCACACCACTGTCTCCACCACGGCACTGTCTCCACCACGGCACTGTCTCCACCACGTCACTGTCTCCACCACGGCACTGTCTCCACCACGTCACTGTCTCCACCACGGCACTGTCTCCACCACGCCACTGTCTCCACCACGTCACTGTCTCCACCACGTCACTGTCTCCATCACGTCACTGTCTCCACCACGCCACTGTCTCCACCACGCCACTGTCTCCACCACGTCACTGTCTCCACTACGTCACTGTCTCCACCACGTCACTGTCTCCACCACGCCACTGTCTCCACCACACCACTGTCTCCACCACGTCACTGTCTCCACCACACCACTGTCTCCACCACGTCACTGTCTCCACCAAGTCACTGTCTCCACCACACCACTGTCTCCACCACGTCACTGTCTCCACCACGGCACTGTCTCCACCACACCACTGTCTCCACCACACCACTGTCTCCACCACGGCACTGTCTCCACCACGGCACTGTCTCCACCACGGCACTGTCTCCACCACGGCACAGTCTCCACCACGTCACTGTCTCCACCACGGCACTGTCTCCACCACGTCACTGTCTCCACCACGGCACTGTCTCCACCACGCCACTGTCTCCACCACGTCACTGTCTCCACCACGTCACTGTCTCCACCACGCCACTGTCTCCACCACGTCACTGTCTCCACCACACCACTGTCTCCACCACGTCACTGTCTCCACCAAGTCACTGTCTCCACCACACCACTGTCTCCACCACGTCACTGTCTCCACCACACCACTGTCTCCACCACACCACTGTCTCCACCACACCACTGTCTCCACCACGTCACTGTCTCCACCACGCCACTGTCTCCACCACGTCACTGTCTCCACCACGGCACTGTCTCCACCACACCACTGTCTCCACCACGCCACTGTCTCCACCACGTCACTGTCTCCATCACGTCACTGTCTCCACCACGCCACTGTCTCCACCACGCCACTGTCTCCACCACGCCACTGTCTCCACCACGTCACTGTCTCCACCACGTCACTGTCTCCATTACGTCACTGTCTCCACCACGCCACTGTCTCCACCACACCACTGTCTCCACCACGTCACTGTCTCCACCACACCACTGTCTCCACCACGTCACTGTCTCCACCAAGTCACTGTCTCCACCACGGCACTGTCTCCACCACACCACTGTCTCCACCACGGCACTGTCTCCACCACGTCACTGTCTCCACCACGGCACTGTCTCCACCACGTCACTGTCTCCACCACGGCACTGTCTCCACCACGGCACTGTCTCCACCACGTCACTGTCTTCACCACGCCACTGTCTCCACCACGCCACTGTCTCCAACACGTCACTGTCTCCACCACGGCACTGTCTCCACCACGTCACTGTCTCCACCACGTCACTGTCTCCACCACTGTCTCCACCACTGTCTCCACCACACCACTGTCTCCACCACGCAACTGTCTCCAACACGTCACTGTCTCCACCACACCACTGTCTCCACCACGTCACTGTCTCCACCACGTCACTGTCTCCACCACGCCACTGTCTCCACAACGTCGCTGTCTCCATCACACCACTGTCTCCACCACGTCACTGTCTCCACCACGTCACTGTCTCTACCACACTACTGTCTCCACCACGTCACTGTCTCCACCACGTCACTGTCTCCACCACATCACTGTCTCCACCACGTCACTGTCTCCACCACGTCACTGTCTCCACCACATCACTGTCTCCACAACGTCACTGTCTCCACCACGCCACTGTCTCCACCACATCACTGTCTCCACCACGTCACTGTCTCCACCACGCCACTGTCTCCACCACGGCACTGTCTCCACCACACCACTGTCTCCACCACGTCACTGTCTCCACCACACCACTGTCTCCACCACACCACTGTCTCCACCACACCACTGTCTCCACCACGTCACTGTCTCCACCACGCCACTGTCTCCACCACACCACTGTCTCCACCACGTCACTGTCTTTTCCACGCCACTGTCTCCACCATGGCACTGTCTCCACCACGTCACTGTCTCCACCACGCCAATGTCTCCACCACGCCACTGTCTCCACCACGCCACTGTCTCCACCACGTCACTGTCTCCACCACGTCACTGTCTCCACCACGCCACAGTCTCCACCACGTCACTGTCTCCACCACACCACTGTCTCCACCACGTCACTGTCTCCACCACTGTCTCCACCACGTCACTGTCTCCACCACTGTCTCCACCACGTCACTGTCTCCACCACGCCACTGTCTCCACCACGTCACTGTCTCCACCACGCCACTTTCTCCACCACGCCACTGTCTCCACCACGTCACTGTCTCCACCACGCCACTGTCTTTACCACGTTACTGTCTCCACCACGGCACTGTCTCCACCACGGCACTGTCTCCACCACGTCACTGTCTCCACCACACCACTGTCTCCACCACACCACTGTCTCCACCACACCACTGTCTCCACCACGGCACTGTCTCCACCACGGCACTGTCTCCACCACGTCACTGTCTCCACCACGGCACTGTCTCCACCACGTCACTGTCTCCACCACGGCACTGTCTCCACCACGCCACTGTCTCCACCACGTCACTGTCTCCACCACGTCACTGTCTCCATCACGTCACTGTCTCCACCACGCCACTGTCTCCACCACGCCACTGTCTCCACCACGTCACTGTCTCCACTACGTCACTGTCTCCACCACGTCACTGTCTCCACCACGCCACTGTCTCCACCACACCACTGTCTCCACCACGTCACTGTCTCCACCACACCACTGTCTCCACCACGTCACTGTCTCCACCAAGTCACTGTCTCCACCACACCACTGTCTCCACCACGTCACTGTCTCCACCACGGCACTGTCTCCACCACACCACTGTCTCCACCACACCACTGTCTCCACCACGGCACTGTCTCCACCACGGCACTGTCTCCACCACGGCACTGTCTCCACCACGGCACAGTCTCCACCACGTCACTGTCTCCACCACGGCACTGTCTCCACCACGTCACTGTCTCCACCACGGCACTGTCTCCACCACGCCACTGTCTCCACCACGTCACTGTCTCCACCACGTCACTGTCTCCACCACGCCACTGTCTCCACCACGTCACTGTCTCCACCACACCACTGTCTCCACCACGTCACTGTCTCCACCAAGTCACTGTCTCCACCACACCACTGTCTCCACCACGTCACTGTCTCCACCACGGCACTGTCTCCACCACACCACTGTCTCCACCACACCACTGTCTCCACCACACCACTGTCTCCACCACGTCACTGTCTCCACCACGCCACTGTCTCCACCACGTCACTGTCTCCACCACGGCACTGTCTCCATCACGTCACTGTCTCCACCACGGCACTGTCTCCACCACGCCACTGTCTCCACCACACCACTGTCTCCACCACGGGACTGTCTCCACCACACCACTGTCTCCACCACGTCACTGTCTCCACCACGCCACTGTCTCCACCACGTCACTGTCTCCACCACGTCACTGTCTCCATCACGTCACTGTCTCCACCACGGCACTGTCTCCACCACGCCACTGTCTCCACCACGTCACTGTCTCCACCACGTCACTGTCTCCACCACGCCACTGTCTCCATCACGTCACTGTCTCCACCACGCTACTGTCTCCACCACGTCACTGTCTCCACCACGTCACTGTCTTCACCACGCCACTGTCTCCACCACGCCACTGTCTCCACCACTGTCTCCACCACGTCACTGTCTCCACCAAGTCACTGTCTTCACCACGCCACTGTCTCCACCACGCCACTGTCTCCACCACGTCACTGTCTCCACCACACCACTGTCTCCACCACGTCACTGTCTCCACCAAGTCACTGTCTCCACCACACCACTGTCTCCACCACGTCACTGTCTCCACCACGGCACTGTCTCCACCACACCACTGTCTCCACCACACCACTGTCTCCACCACGCCACTGTCTCCACCACGTCACTGTCTCCACCACGGCACTGTCTCCACCACGTCACTGTCTCCACCACGGCACTGTCTCCACCACGCCACTGTCTCCGCCACGTCACTGTCTCCACCACATCACTGTCTCCACAACGTCACTGTCTCCACCACGGCACTGTCTCCACCACACCACTGTCTCCACCACATCACTGTCTCCACCACGGCACTGTCTCCACCACGGCACTCTCTCCACCACGTCACTGTCTTCACCACGCCACTGTCTCCACCACGCCACTGTCTCCAACACGTCACTGTCTCCACCACGGCACTGTCTCCACCACGTCACTGTCTCCACCACGTCACTGTCTCCACCACTGTCTCCACCACACCACTGTCTCCACCACGCCACTGTCTCCAACACGTCACTGTCTCCACCACACCACTGTCTCCACCACGTCACTGTCTCCACCACGTCACTGTCTCCACCACGCCACTGTCTCCACAACGTCGCTGTCTCCATCACACCACTGTCTCCACCACTGTCTCCACCACGTCACTGTCTCCACCACGTCACTGTCTCCACCACACTACTGTCTCCACCACGTCACTGTCTCCACCACGTCACTGTCTCCACCACATCACTGTCTCCACCACGTCACTGTCTCCACCACGTCACTGTCTCCACCACATCACTGTCTCCACAACGTCACTGTCTCCACCACGCCACTGTCTCCACCACGTCACTGTCTCCACCACGCCACTGTCTCCACCACGGCACTGTCTCCACCACACCACTGTCTCCACCACGTCACTGTCTCCACCACACCACTGTCTCCACCACACCCCTGTCTCCAACACACCACTGTCTCCACCACGTCACTGTCTCCACCACGCCACTGTCTCCACCACACCACTGACTCCACCACGTCACTGTCTTTTCCACGCCACTGTCTCCACCATGGCACTGTCTCCACCACGTCACTGTCTCCACCACGCCACTGTCTCCACCACGCCACTGTCTCATCCACACCACTGTCTCCACCACGTCACTGTCTCCACCACGTCACTGTCTCCACCACGCCACTGTCTCCACCACGTCACTGTCTCCACCACACCACTGTCTCCACCACGTCACTGTCTCCACCACTGTCTCCACCACGTCACTGTCTCCACCACGCCACTGTCTCCACCACGTCACTGTCTCCACCACGCCACTTTCTCCACCACGCCACTGTCTCCACCACGTCACTGTCTCCACCACGCCACTGTCTTTACCACGCCACTGTCTCCACCACGGCACTGTCTCCACCACGGCACTGTCTCCACCACGTCACTGTCTCCACCACACCACTGTCTCCACCACACCACTGTCTCCACCACACCACTGTCTCCACCACGGCACTGTCTCCACCACGGCACTGTCTCCACCACGTCACTGTCTCCACCACGGCACTGTCTCCACCACGTCACTGTCTCCACCACGTCACTGTCTCCATCACGTCACTGTCTCCACCACGCCACTGTCTCCACCACGCCACTGTCTCCACCACACCACTGTCTCCACCACGTCACTGTCTCCACCACACCACTGTCTCCACCACGTCACTGTCTCCACCAAGTCACTGTCTCCACCACACCACTGTCTCCACCACGTCACTGTCTCCACCACGGCACTGTCTCCACCACACCACTGTCTCCACCACACCACTGTCTCCACTACGGCACTGTCTCCACCACGGCACTGTCTCCACCACGGCACTGTCTCCACCACGGCACTGTCTCCACCACGTCACTGTCTCCACCACGGCACTGTCTCCACCACGTCACTGTCTCCACCACGGCACTGTCTCCACCACGCCACTGTCTCCACCACGTCACTGTCTCCACCACACCACTGTCTCCACCACGTCACTGTCTCCACCAAGTCACTGTCTCCACCACACCACTGTCTCCACCACGTCACTGTCTCCACCACGGCACTGTCTCCACCACACCACTGTCTCCACCACACCACTGTCTCCACCACACCACTGTCTCCACCACGTCACTGTCTCCACCACGCCACTGTCTCCACCACGTCACTGTCTCCACCACGGCACTGTCTCCATCACGTCACTGTCTCCACCACGGCACTGTCTCCACCACGCCACTGTCTCCACCACACCACTGTCTCCACCACGGCACTGTCTCCACCACACCACTGTCTCCACCACGTCACTGTCTCCACCACGCCACTGTCTCCACCACGTCACTGTCTCCTCCACGGCACTGTCTCCATCACGTCACTGTCTCCACCACGGCACTGTCTCCACCACGCCACTGTCTCCACCACGTCACTGTCTCCACCACGTCACTGTCTCCACCACGCCACTGTCTCCACCACGTCACTGTCTCCACCACGCTACTGTCTCCACCACGTCACTGTCTCCACCACGTCACTGTCTTCACCACGCCACTGTCTCCACCACGCCACTGTCTCCACCACTGTCTCCACCACGTCACTGTCTCCACCACGTCACTGTCTTCACCACGCCACTGTCTCCACCACGCCACTGTCTCCACCACGTCACTCTCTCCACCACACCACTGTCTCCACCACGTCACTGTCTCCACCAAGTCACTGTCTGCACCACACCACTGTCTCCACCACGTCACTGTCTCCACCACGGCACTGTCTCCACCAAACCACTGTCTCCACCACACCACTGTCTCCACCACGCCACTGTCTCCACCACGTCACTGTCTCCACCACGGCACTGTCTCCACCACGTCACTGTCTCAACCACGGCACTGTCTCCACCACGCCACTGTCTCCCCCACGTCACTGTCTCCACCACATCACTGTCTCCACAACGTCACTGTCTCCACCACGCCACTGTCTCCACCACATCACTGTCTCCACCACGTCACTGTCTCCACCACACCACTGTCTCCACCACGTCACTGTCTCCACCACGGCACTGTCTCCACCACACCACTGTCTCCACCACATCACTGTCTCCACCACGGCACTGTCTCCACCACGGCACTGTCTCCACCACGTTACTGTCTTCACCACGCCACTGTCTCCACCACGCCACTGTCTCCAACACGTCACTGTCTCCACCACGGCACTGTCTCCACCACGTCACTGTCTCCACCACGTCACTGTCTCCACCACTGTCTCCACCACTGTCTCCACCACACCACTGTCTCCACCACGCCACTGTCTCCAACACGTCACTGTCTCCACCACACCACTGTCTCCACCACGTCACTGTCTCCACCACGTCACTGTCTCCACCACGCCACTGTCTCCACAACGTCGCTGTCTCCATCACACCACTGTCTCCACCACTGTCTCCACCACGTCACTGTCTCCACCACGTCACTGTCTCCACCACACTACTGTCTCCACCACGTCACTGTCTCCACCATGTCACTGTCTCCACCACATCACTGTCTCCACCACGTCACTGTCTCCACCACGTCACTGTCTCCACCACATCACTGTCTCCACAACGTCACTGTCTCCACCACGCCACTGTCTCCACCACATCACTGTCTCCACCACGTCACTGTCTCCACCACGCTACTGTCTCCACCACGGCACTGTCTCCACCACACCACTGTCTCCACCACGTCACTGTCTCCACCACACCACTGTCTCCACCACACCACTGTCTCCACCACACCACTGTCTCCACCACGTCACTGTCTCCACCACGCCACTGTCTCCACCACACCACTGTCTCCACCACGTCACTGTCTTTTCCACGCCACTGTCTCCACCATGGCACTGTCTCCACCACGTCACTGTCTCCACCACGCCACTGTCTCCACCACGCCACTGTCTCATCCACGCCACTGTCTCCACCACGTCACTGTCTCCACCACGTCACTGTCTCCACCACGCCACTGTCTCCACCACGTCACTGTCTCCACCACACCACTGTCTCCACCACGTCACTGTCTCCACCACTGTCTCCACCACGTCACTGTCTCCACCACGCCACTGTCTCCACCACGTCACTGTCTCCACCACGCCACTTTCTCCACCACGCCACTGTCTCCACCACGTCACTGTCTCCACCACGCCACTGTCTTTACCACGCCACTGTCTCCACCACGGCACTGTCTCCACCACGGCACTGTCTCCACCACGTCACTGTCTCCACCACACCACTGTCTCCACCACACCACTGTCTCCACCACACCACTGTCTCCACCACGGCACTGTCTCCACCACGGCACTGTCTCCACCACGTCACTGTCTCCACCACGGCACTGTCTCCACCACGTCACTGTCTCCACCACGGCACTGTCTCCACCACGCCACTGTCTCCACCACGTCACTGTCTCCACCACGTCACTGTCTCCATCACGTCACTGTCTCCACCACGCCACTGTCTCCACCATGCCACTGTCTCCACCACACCACTGTCTCCACCACGTCACTGTCTCCACCACACCACTGTCTCCACCACGTCACTGTCTCCACCACGGCACTGTCTCCACCATACCACTGTCTCCACCACACCACTGTCTCCACCACGGCACTGTCTCCACCACGGCACTGTCTCCACCACGGCATTGTCTCCACCACGGCACTGTCTCCACCACGTCACTGTCTCCACCACGGCACTGTCTCCACCACGTCACTGTCTCCACCACGGCACTGTCTCCACCACGCCACTGTCTCCACCACGTCACTGTCTCCACCACGTCACTGTCTCCACCACGCCACTGTCTCCACCACGTCACTGTCTCCACCACACCACTGTCTCCACCACGTCACTGTCTCCACCAAGTCACTGTCTCCACCACACCACTGTCTCCACCACGTCACTGTCTCCACCACGGCACTGTCTCCACCACACCACTGTCTCCACCACACCACTGTCTCCACCACACCACTGTCTCCACCTCGTCACTGTCTCCACCACGCCATTGTCTCCACCACGTCACTGTCTCCACCACGGCACTGTCTCCATCACGTCACTGTCTCCACCACGGCACTGTCTCCACCACGCCACTGTCTCCACCACACCACTGTCTCCACCACGGCACTGTCTCCACCACACCACTGTCTCCACCACGTCACTGTCTCCACCACGCCACTGTCTCCACCACGACACTGTCTCCACCACGGCACTGTCTCCATCACGTCACTGTCTCCACCACGGCACTGTCTCCACCACGCCACTGTCTCCACCACGTCACTGTCTCCACCACGTCACTGTCTCCACCACGCCACTGTCTCCACCACGTCACTGTCTCCACCACGCTACTGTCTCCACCACGTCACTGTCTCCACCACGTCACTGTCTTCACCACGCCACTGTCTCCACCACGCCACTGTCTCCACCACTGTCTCCACCACGTCACTGTCTCCACCACGTCACTGTCTTCACCACGCCACTGTCTCCACCACGCCACTGTCTCCACCACGTCACTCTCTCCACCACACCACTGTCTCCACCACGTCACTGTCTCCACCAAGTTACTGTCTCCACCACACCACTGTCTCCACCACGTCACTGTCTCCACCACGGCACTGTCTCCACCACACCACTGTCTCCAACACACCACTGTCTCCACCACGCCACTGTCTCCACCACGTCACTGTCTCCACCACGGCACTGTCTCCACAACGGCACTGTCTCCACCACGTCACTGTCTCCACCACGTCACTGTCTCCACTACGTCACTGTCTCCACCACGTCACTGTCTCCACCACACCACTGTCTCCACCACACCACTGTCTCCACCACACCACTGTCTCCACCACGGCACTGTCTCCACCACGGCACTGTCTCCACCACGTCACTGTCTCCACCACGTCACTGTCTCCACCACACCACTGTCTCCACCACGTCACTGTTTCCACCAAGTCACTGTCTCCACCACACCACTGTCTCCACCACGTTACTGTCTCCACCACGCCACTGTCTCCACCACGTCACTGTCTCCACCACGCCACTGTCTCCACCACGCCACTGTCTCCACCACGTCACTGTCTCCACCACGCCACTGTCTCCACCACACCACTGTCTCCACCACGCCACTGTCTCCACCACGGCACTGTCTCCACCACACCACTGTCTCCACCACACCACTGTCTTCACCACGTCTCTGTCTCCACCACACCACTGTCTCCACCACACCACTGTCTCCACCACACCACTGTCTCCACCACGTCACTGTCTCCACCACGTCACTGTCTCCACCACGTCACTGTCTCCACCACACCACTGTCTCCATCACGTCACTGTCTCCACCACGTCACTGTCTCCACCACGTCACTGTCTCCAATACACCACTGTCTCCACCACGTCACTGTCTCCACCACGCCACTGTCTCCACCACGTCACTGTCTCCACCACGTCACTGTCTCCACAACGCCACTGTCTCTACCATGTCACTGTCTCCACCACGTCACTGTCTCCACCACGTCACTGTGTCCACCACTGTCTCCACCACGTCACTGTCTCCATTACTGTCTCCACCACGCCACTGTCTCCACCACGCCACTGTCTCCACCACGACACTGTCTCCACCACGCCACTGTCTCCACCACTGTCTCCACCACATCACTGTCTCCACCACTGTCTCCACCTCGCCACTGTCTCCACCACTGTCTCCACCACGCCACTGTCTCCACCACGCCACTGTCTCCACCACGACACTGTCTCCACCACGTCACTGTCTCCACCACGTCACTGTCTCCACCACTGTCTCCACCACATCATTGTGTCCACCACTGTCTCCACCTCGCCACTGTCTCCACCACTGTCTCCACCACGCCACTGTCTCCACCACGCCACTGTCTCCACCACGCCACTGTCTCCACCACGCCACTGTCTCCACCACGCCACTGTCTCCACCACGCCACTGTCTCCACCACGCCACTGTCTCCACCACGCCACTGTCTTCACCACGTCACTGTCTCCACCACGGCACTGTCTCCACCACGGCACTGTCTCCACCACGTCATTGTCTCCACCACGTCACTATCTCCACCACACCACTGTCTCCACCACGTCACTGTCTCCACCAAGTCACTGTCTCCACCACACCACTGTCCCCACCACGTCACTGTCTCCACCAAGTCACTGTCTCCACCACTCCACTGTCTCCACCACGTTACTGTCTCCACCACGCCACTGTCTCCACCACGTCACTGTCTCCACCACGTCACTGTCTCCACCACGCCACTGTCTCCACCACGTCACTGTCTCCACCACTGTCTCCACCACGTCACTGTCTCCACCACGTCACTGTCTCCACCACGTCACTGTCTCCACCTCGCCACTGTCTCCACCACTGTCTCCACCACGCCACTGTCTCCACCACGTCACTGTCTCGACCACGTCACTGTCTCCACCACGTCACTGTCTCCACCACACCACTGTCTCCACCACGTTACTGTCTCCACCACGCCACTGTCTCCACCACGTCACTGTCTCCACCACGTCACTGTCTCCACCACGCCACTGTCTCCACCACGTCACTGTCTCCACCACTGTCTCCACCACGCCACTGTCTCCACCACGTCACTGTCTCGACCACGTCACTGTCTCCACCACGTCATTGTCTCCACCACGCCACTGTCTCCACCACGTCACTGTCTCCACCACGTCACTGTCTCCACCACGTCACTGTCTCCACCACGTCACTGTCTCCACCACGCCACTGTCTCCACCACGTCACTGTCTCCACCACATCACTGTCTCCACCCCGTCACTGTCTCCACCCTGCCACTGTCTCCACCACGTCACTGTCTCCATCACGACACTGTCTCCACCACGCCACTGTCTCCACCACGTCACTGTCTCCACCACACCACTGTCTCCACCACGCCACTGTCTCCACCACGCCACTGTCTCCACCACGTCACTGTCTCCACCACACCACTGTCTCCACCACGTCACTGTCTCCACCACGCCACTGTCTCCACCACTGTCTCCACCACGCCACTGTCTCCACCACGCCACTGTCTCCACCACGCCACTGTCTCCACCACGCCACTGTCTTCACCACGCTACTGTGTCCACCACGCCACTGTCTCCACCACGCCACTGTCTCCACCACGACACTGTCTCCACCACGCCACTGTCTCCACCACTGTCTCCACCACGCCACTGTCTCCACCACGCCACTGTCTCCACCACGCCACTGTCTCCACCACGTCACTGTCTCCACCACACCACTGTCTCCACCACGCCAATGTCTCCACCACGCTACTGTCTCCACCACGACACTGTCTCCACCACGCCACTGTCTCCACCACGTCACTGTCTCCACCACACCACTGTCTCCACCACGACACTGTCTCCACCACGCCACTGTCTCCACCACTGTCTCCACCACATCACTGTCTCCACCACTGTCTCCACCTCGCCACTGTCTCCACCACTGTCTCCACCACGCCACTGTCTCCACCACGCCACTGTCTCCACCACGCCACTGTCTCCACCACGCCACTGTCTCCACCACGACACTGTCTCCACCACGCCACTGTCTCCACCACGTCACTGTCTCCACCACTGTCTCCACCACATCACTGTCTCCACCACTGTCTCCACCTCGCCACTGTCTCCACCACGCCACTGTCTCCACCACGCCACTGTCTCCACCACGCCACTGTCTCCACCACGCCACTGTCTCCACCACGGCACTGTCTCCACCACGGCACTGTCTCCACCACGTCACTGTCTCCACCACGTCACTGTCTCCACCACACCACTGTCTCCACCACGTCACTGTCTCCACCACGTCACTGTCTCCACCACGCCGCTGTCTCCACCACGTCACTGTCTCCACCAAGTCACTGTCTCCACCACGCCACTGTCTCCACCACGTCACTGTCTCCACCAAGTCACTGTCTCCACCACGTCACTGTCTCCACCACATCACTGTCTCCACCACTGTCTCCACCACGCCACTGTCTCCACCACGTGACTGTCTCCACCACGTGACTGTCTCCACCACGTGACTGTCTCCACCACGCCACTGTCTCCACAACGTCACTGTTTCCATCACACCACTGTCTCCACCACGTCACTGTCTCCACCACGTCACTGTCTCCACCACGACACTGTCTCCACCACATCACTGTCTCCACCACGTCACTGTCTCCACCACGCCACTGTCTCCACCACGGCACTGTCTCCACCACACCACTGTCTCCACCACGTCACTGTCTCCACCACACCACTGTCTCCACCACATCACTGTCTCCACCACGTCACTGTCTCTACCACACCACTGTCTCCACCACGTCACTGTCTCCACCACGCCACTGTCTCCACCACACCACTGTCTCCACCACGTCACTGTCTCCACCACGCCATTGTCTCCACCACGTCACTGTCTCCACCACGTCACTGTCTCCACCACGTCACTGTCTCCACCACGTCACTGTCTCCACCACGTCACTGTCTCCACCATGTCACTGTCTCCACCATGTCACTGTCTCCACCAAGTCACTGTGTTCCCTGATTGTGATAATGAGAGTAGCGAAGTTGAGGACTACGACGACGCGCACCATCTGGCTAGGTGGGACCCCTGCGACTAGAACCGTGCGCACCATCTGGCCAAGTGGAGCACAAGGGGTTTTGGGGGATTTTCACGGAAGTTGTGGCGTGTCGGACGTGTGTGAGTGTCCGGTGTTTGGGTATGCGGTCAGGAAAGATGGGGGGTCATGTTGTTTGGGGGTAGGAGAGTATGTGGGCTATGTGGTAGAGTAAGAAATATGAGGATATGAGTGGAATATGTGGAAAGAGTAGTTAAATATGTATGTGTGTTTGCCGTAGACTTATTCCTGTGTGTAGATAATAGTTTTGATTAAAGATGATAGTAAGTAAAGCTATGTAGAGGCTGAGTGTAGGTGTGAGGGGTCCCAACATAGGCGGATATGTTGTTTGGGGTGGGGGAGTGGTGAGTGGGAGCTTCCCCTCGGCGTGAGAGTGCTTCGAGTCATTTGTGGTTTTTGACATCCATTATTTTCTTGGAGCTATGCACACAGCCGGATGTGAGAGGAGGAGGGTAGGAGAGTCCAGGAGGAGATGAGAGCTGCAGCAGGAGGGATGTGGTCCATTACCTTAATGGTTTTTCGATGTCTTCAGAGTGGTCTGGAGATGTTCACCCCAACAGGCCTCTCCCAACACTGCGGATTCGTTAAGGAGCGACGTTCTTACTACTGCATGCAGGTCCTCACCTGTCATCGTCAATCACTCCCACCCCTCATCCCCTCCTCTCCAAATACCATCAGGGCCCCCCTCTCCCTCCCCTCCATTACCTTCTAGAGTGGGGCACCCCTCTCCCCCTTACCTTCTAGAGTGGTACGGACCAGGATCACATACCATCACATCGACCTGAGAAGTGTCACCACATGGCACATCACTTAGTAAACTCAGTCAAAGTCTGTAGGTTAGCGTTTACTAAAAGAGGGAAACATTTTTTGGCGGGGAGCGAGCCTGAGGTGTACGATTGTCAGGGATCTAGATCCCTCAGCTAGTTTTCCTAGTTTCTAGATTAGGCTAGTCACTCTAGAAACTGAAGCTTTCAAAATAACATGTACTTGTGGGGTGTTGAATGAAAGCTTATATTATGGACTATCATTTGTGAGTAGTTAGAGGTCTGTGATTGCTCTGTAGAGAGAATTACAGAAATTGTCCTGTTTCTGTGAAATAGGACGAGGAGGTACTTGACTAAAACCGTTAGAGGTGGGGGGAGAGTGGAGTGAACGTTGCCTTTCCCCCCACATGGGAGACATCGCGCCTTTGTTTTAGGCCTCCCCCTCCTTGTGACGTCACAGGACGCCCGAGGATGACGGAGGCATATGATTGGTTTAGGCATGAGGAGCCGTGCCGGCTTCGAGCTGATTGGTCAAGACAAAGTAGGGAGGAGGTATGGGTATTTGAGTTTCCCTTGAGGCCCATGTTGGACTTTGCATTCCGCCAGGCTGCGTCAGTGTGGGGACGCCGCCGGCCATTGTCACCCCAGTGTAGAGCAAGGCAGGCTCTGGTTTGATGGGGTTGTTAGTGATTCCCCAGCCGCGTGGGTACTCCTGTGGGCGGCAGCCTGCCAGCCTGATTCACCCATGTGCGCACCCGCCCGCGCTGCCCACCTTTGCCAGCTGCTTGGGGGGGGGGGGGGGCACCCACCCAGGCCACCCGCGCGGCCAAACCCCACCCCACCCCGCGCGCCCGCTCAGCCGGGTGGGGTGCTATGATGTCATACGCTACCCGTGGCCACCCCCAGGCCACCCAGCCGCCTGCCCGCGCGCCGGCTACCACCACCCCATCCCCTCTCTCAGCTCGGGAGGGGCGCTGTGGGCCACGCGGTGACCACATGCCTTGGCCACTTTCCCGGGACAGCCTAGGGCCACATCTTGTCGATGCATGAGGAGCAAGCAAGCTAAGTGTTGACAGCTAGTGTGGTAGTTGTGAAAAAAATAAGGGTTGTGATAGGACTATTATCATTGTGTACAGTGTGATGGGTACCGGTGGAAATTCATGGTAAGAGTTGTCTCAGAGCCTCACCAGGCTAGAGAAGCAGCTGAGTGACAGCTGTCAGTAGGGTCCAGGTGACTAGTAGGGCGGTACCTGGAGATAGATATTATACACGGGACCACACTGTAGTATCATAATGTATATATATAGTAGACTGACTAGAGTATGTAACTGGTCAGTGTAGAGATTTACCATATAAGTGATCCAGCCTGTCGATTCTATATAATCGTTCAGACTGGATTAATGCCATAGAGTACCGTAAAATTATAATCATTAGAGGTAAGCAGGCCCGGTTGCAGGGATGTCAATGGGGGGCCCCTGAGGTCTGTGTAGTTAGTTACATTTACTTGATGATATAATTTTCGTCGATTATGTGAATGCCATTTCTATGTATTCATTTGCATGTTTATGTACTGTGCTGTGTGGTAAGTCAGTAGATGTGATTGCTGACTGATTGCCTAATGATGTCATTAGCATGTGGGGTATGCTGACGGCATCATTATGTTGCAGGTTTGTGCAGTATTGTTTCAGTTTATATGATATTATTGCCCCAGGAACTGTGTTGAGGGTTTAAGGGATCTCTAGGATTATTCAGGGGAATTCACAGTACTTAATGAGAGCAGGCAATTGATGGGTTAATTGCCTTGCTGAGGTAAGTGTGTGTGTTCACAGTAGTCCTTTGCAATGGGTGTAAGAAAAAGAGGGAGGGGGGCAGTAATATTCGTATACTCTTGTGTGTTGCACAACCGTGTGTCATTATTGTGTGGGCACAGTAATTAGCGAGTTACAGTAGCCGCAACCATATGTGGGCAGTGCTTTTATGATGTTGCATGCCATTGTAGTGTGACCTATGTAACACTGGGGTTACTTTGTTTCTTTAAGTTGTGTTGAGGACTTAAGGATTCAGTGAGTTAATTAAGTAAGGGGTAATTAACTGGATAAGGGGTGCACACTTAGTATTGTGGAGTGAGTGAGGGCTGTTAAGAGAGAACAGTGTTGAGCTTGAGTGAGATACGTCTCGGGAGCAATTAATTGTCCGTGTGACAACTAATTGACCACTCTAGCTAATTATGTAATTAGCCTTCTCATCATGAATTCACGTAGTGGGAGAGGATCTGTCAGAGTCTGTCAGTATTTGTGTTAACGTAATATGCTCGAGACTAATTACCTTTCTGGGGTATAGCAATTAGTGGCTCAGGTTAATTAGTGGAGTAATTAACATTGGAGAGCTCCGATGACTCGGTAAAGCGAGGTCATGGAGCTAGCATAAATCGTTGTATTAATCATATCCTGTCTGAGGACAGTGGATTAGTGGCACATCTTGTTAATTAGGGTAATTAACTCCTTTCCCGTGAATTCACAGTGTTTGATGAGACCTGCTTAGGCAGTGCGGAGTGAGACGTATTTATGGATGATTAATTATCGGTCCTGGTGACAGTTAATTAATTTCTCAGAATTTATTAGGAAATTAATTAGGGTAATTAACACTCACTAGTAATTTTTTTTGACACAGACTGTTGAGAAGCTACCAAGTTAGGGTAGGCTTAGTTAACGTAACTGAATGGGGATGTAATTAGTGGTCCGTTTGACCTTAATTGAGAATTACTCACTGAATACTTGCTAGGAGTCAAGTGTGATGTAATATAAGTTTGAGTTATTGTTAACAAGAGAGACAAGTGTTAAAGATTAACGTAGAGTATCATCATGTTGTTGTCTAGTGTGAGACAATTGTTTGTGATTACCGTAGCACTTTATTGCTGACTGCTGCGATCAGTCAATTAACGTAATTAATCACTTAAGGCAATTTCTTTTGGTTGTCGTCTGGTGACGAGAGTAGAGTCATCTAGGGAGCTGTGGAGCTGTGTCCCAGAATCCCGCCTTGCCTGTCTTTGTTACTGTTTACAACAGTGCAACTTCTTGTAGGGAGTTGCAAAGAGTGTTCACACTGGGTTGTGATAGGGGGGGGGGGGGTCACTGTTGGACTACCCTCCTAGTTACGTGGGTCTCTCCTGGGGGGCGGGAGGACCCCTAAGTTTGTGATTATAGTAGCTGTCAGGGAAACCGAGACACTATTGATTGCATGCTTGTGTCTTTGTCTTCAGTGGATATCCTTCCTTTATTCAGTTAGTTCATGTTGTCAGCAAGATGGATCCTGCTGTCACTTCTCGAGGGGCTGTTGAATAGCTGTGTTGCAAATGCCACTTGATGTACAATAGCGTAACCATTCGCTGTGGTGTAACTTAATCTGTGATATTTTTCTTTGTTTTGCAATATTGCGTCATCAGTGGGCACACCTGTGTTCAGGTTAGTTCAGTATGCAGCCTCACAGCAAGGGTTGCTATTTAGCTGTTTGTTATTGTGCCACTGGATGGACATTAACGTAATGTAAACTCGGTAATGTAGAAGTTAGTCTCTTGTTATTAATAAATTGTTATGTTGTAGAAAACGGTCTTTGATGTCAACCCTTCAACCATATTATTCCACCATATTTCTGCATATTATTATTAAATGTTGATGTGATCTTAATAAGGCGGCTGTTCTTGGGAATTCGAATTCCAATTCATAGCGCCACATCAAATATAAATATTTGATTGTGAGAACCCGTCGGTTACCCTTTATTTGTTTTAACGTCCTGTTTCACTAGGAGGAGCCAGCGGCCTATTGTGGACAGGTTTTCACCCTTGGTGGTAGAGGCCTGGCGGTTTGCTCCCGCTTTTCCTTTTTCTATTGGACTCATGCTTAACTGCCGTGAGCAGACTTTAAACTTGTAGTCCACCTCCTAAGGGAGGTAGGCGTAGAGAAAAATCTCACAACCATCTCTCTCTCTCTCTCCTGACACTCTCACTGGGACATAGCAAAGGCGTGCCATGGGCACAACATACAAATTCCATCAAGAACTACCTACATGTTGCTAAACAGTGCAATCTCACACAAGGCAGTCATAGGGGCAGTAAAGGCTTGCAGAGACACATAAAGGAGTCCAGGACTGAACCCCACAATTCATTTTTAGCTAAGCAAGTTACAATCATGACGAGCTAGTTACAAAATTCAATATAAGTCAACCCATCGTCACGGGAGACGCGATCTCTACCTGCAAATTGTTCTTGTTAACTGTGATCACATCATCTGCTAGCCCAAATAAATATCATTGAAATGTATGCGTGCCTACTCAATCTCCTTCACCTCTTCTTCCTACACCCATTACTGCTGTGCAGACCTTGTAACACACAACGGCGTTATCATAGGAAGACAATGTCACAGAATGTTTAAGACTCTTGAATGAATGAAACAGCAATCCGTTTCGTTAAGGTCTAACCTTCGTGGTGGTTTGAGGCGTAGTGAGATGGACGAGGTACTGGGATGACCTTACCCTCTCCCCATCCACCCCCTCCCACCCCCCTTCCAAGCCCAAACCATCAAGCATCACTTCACCCTTTCCAGACCGGATGTTCTGTGCAAAGCCTTTAGTATTATTTCTGATCATATGTGTAACCTCGTATCGCAATGTGACCAACATGGTATCATCATTCTTTGCTCAAATAGCATTTTTTAAGAATATCGAGAGTCATAAGCGGGTCTTCAATCTTATTATTATAACAAATCATAATTTGTTGTAAAAACATAGCAGTCAGTGGTTTCTCTCTCTCTCGCTCTATTCAGATCATTTTATAGTTGGGGGAAAAGTAACATCAATTCCTTTCTCCTGGCGCCGCTGTACACATATCTTTTTTCATTTCACTTAGACTGACAGCGCACCAGAGGATGGAAGACTAATTTCAATTTTTCAAGCCCCCATCACTCTCACCCTTACAACCTTGTAAGGTAACACAACCAACATGATGACATCGTTCTTTGCCCAAATATCATTAATGTAACGTGACCAATATGGTAACTTCGTTCTTTGCCCAAATAACATTTTAAGAGTAACGAGCAACTTTCTGTCCGATGTCTGAATATTGAAATGTGAACCCCATTTAGCCAAACACAATATCTCTATTACATCTCATACCATATAAATATTACGGTCTGCAAGTTGTAGACCTCTGTAACACATTGTAACGTAACGCAAATCAACTTTCTGCAGTCCAAATAACATTATGAAAGTATGACTTAGTCCATCTCCATTACATCTCTTACCATATAAATATTACTGTCTACCAGTTTTAGCCTCTGTAACACAATGTAACGTAACGTAACGCAGAAATCATCAAATTTCTGCAGTCCAAAATGTCATTTTGAAATGAAAGTGAGACTTAATCCATCCCCATTTTATCTCTTACCATATAAATATTGGAGTCCACCAGTTTCAGCCCTCTGTAACGTAACGTAACGTAACGTAACGTGGAAATCAACTTTATCTGATGACCAAATAACATTATTGAAAATGTCAACCATATTTAGCCATTACATCCAAACACAAAGAAAAATATTACCGCTTTTCTTTGAGAAACTTATATGTGGTGATCATATCTCCACAGTCCACACAATAAGCCACACATCACCCATCTTCTGTTTTCAAATCACAGCTCGCATCTAATTTAATGCTTTTTTTTGGGGGGGCAGAAACTATGTTTTGAGAATATGCTCAATGTCAGCAATTACTATTCGTATCATCAATCTCCTTTCAGTCATCAAAAACAAGCAGAGGTGCCGCATAAACCACTAAAGATTTGATGTATGCAAGGTACATCATTTTTGACAATTCTGTCACCGACACACCTTAGCGAGATGACTGCGCGCAACAGTACCCTAGCACTCTTAATAATTTTATTCAAGCACTGTTAACATAGCATAATGTAAGATTTTTTTCACATTTCATATCGCGTGTGTAGATTTAGTTTTAACAAAAAGTGAAACACGAGAGCATGAACTAATAGGGTTGAGATGGGAGGGAAGGCTTTGTGGAAGATAAAAGAGCCGAGGAGACATGTTCCCTACCTACATTACTATTATTTCTTGCAGACCTGCAGACCTGTCCAGAAAAGCAGTCAGTCAGTTACTCAGTCAAACATTTTTATAGTTAAAAGTTTTTCATCTTAAAAAACAGGGACTACTAGTCTTCATTTTTTTCTTCTATCAAATCAAATAGACACGAAGGCCACTACCTATTGTTGTTGTCTGTCTGTCTGTCTGTCTATCGCTTGACTAGGTTAAGGACCGCAATATCTCACACCATACATGCTACGGGCTCTCACTAGTCAATAAACACAATTTTGTATCATTTCTCTACTAAATAGCACTCCGAATCATCTTTGCACATTTTAATTTTACATTGTCACGTGCACAGCCATCAAAGGGGAATCTCACTACTGCACGGATGTCGTGTGTGTGTGTGTGTGTGTTAAATAAAAGGTCCTTACATAGCTTATCATTTTCTTTGAGAAACTTATATGTGGTGATCATATCTCCCGAGTCCACACAAATAACCCACACCAACCCACATCCATATTGAGAAAGAGAGAGAAGGCAAACATAGCTTGGTTATTGCATCTAGTTTTAAAAAGGGGTAAGAATAAGAAGAGTCATGTTCCATAAAAATACTTTACAGCAACCATTATTTATGTGCAGTAAGAGGGGAACGGGATCCACACCTACAATTTCCAAGCATTACAACGCTATCGAGGTAAACATAACATAAAGACAATAATGTAGTAGTAGTATGCTATTAATCAGCTAGTCAAAACTTAACATAACAGATATGATTTCACAGAGTTTTTAACCTTTGCAAGTTTTTCAATGTTTTCTCTTCACTTGTGCTAAGTGAGTCAGACAAAATGTGACATTTCATTATTAGCCAGGCAATACGCTATTAGCTAGATAGTCAAAACATATAAGACGTATTATTTCACAGGAATTTTTTCTAGCAAATATGATTCCTTTAAGCAGTTCATCACATCAAACACCAGCAGTCCGCAAAATTCCCTTTAGTCAATAATCATCCTTTACAGTATTTCTTGACTAAAATAGCACTCCAAAACATAAGTGGTCATTTTTATTCTCACTGGCGTACTTATAGTCAATAATTTGTTTCGCAGAGTGACAAGTTATGCCTAGAGACGAGATTACACGGTGAGCATAGTTTAAGAGAGTTCACACTGTATTAATTATGGTCATGGATATGTTATGTTATGTTTATGAAGATCATTACTTCTTATTTTTAACATTTTTCTTGCCCCCAGCTTTTCAGTCTTCTCATATTCTTTTCAAATAAAGTTTGCTTACTGTTTTCCAGTAGATTGGCTTCACATTACATATATTAATCAATTTTCACATTTAGTTCAGTTTCTTTTCAATATCACAGCTTTGTTGGCTGGCTTAGCCAACAACTGAAGTCATATTGATGGTGTATGAGCTGTGTGTTCCGAGTGACTGAGCCACGACAGCTCCAGTGTCAGTTGATGCAGAATGCTGAGGGTGTGCAAATATACACAGTAGTGTACAAGTGTGCAAATATACACAATAGTGTGTAAGTGTGCAAATATACACAATAGTGTGCAAGTGTACACAATAATGTGCAAGTGTGCAAATATACACAATAGTGTGCAAGTGTGCAAATATACACATCGTTATGGTATAATAAGAATAAATTAGTTCTACTGCTAGTTATTTCATTATTCTAATTTTGTGATAACTATTGTATCTATAATTATACGATCTTTCTAATTCTTAGTTAAATGTCTCACTTAATGCCTAAAATGTAATTATTAATAAGGATTACTATCCACCGGATTAGTCCAGCCAGTAATGAAATGATTAGTATAAGTTGTTACAATTTAGTTTGCGATTCTGATAAAGACAATGTCAACTTGACTTGCTGTTACTGTGACTCACTTATGTTATTACTGGACTGTACTTTTTATGAAACTTTCCTAATTATAAATGTACAACCATTTATGAAAACTTTCCCAATTATAAATGTACAACCATTTATGAAAAACGTTTGGGATTTTAAATAATTTGACTTGACAGCCAAAATTAAGGCCCATTCCTATGTTGGTTCCTTTAGTGAAGACTGCAGTGTGAAGGTCACCTTCACCAACCTGTTATGTTTAGGTCAATGGCTGTTAGGGCTTTATGTTTAATACCATGCACAAAGTCGCAAACAGTTCACCACTGTGACACAGTAACCACCAGAAGATCACCACTGTGACACAGTAGTCACCAGAAGATCACCACTGTGACACAGTAGTCACCAGAAGATCACCACTGTGACACAGTAACCACCTGAAGACCACCACTCTAACACAGTAGCCACCTGAAGATCAGCACTGTAACACAGTAGCCACCTGAAGATCAGCACTGTGACACAGTAACCACCAGAAGATCACCACTGTGACACAGTAACCACCTGAAGATCACCACTGTGACACAGTAACCACCTGAAGATCACCACTGTGACACAGTTGCCACCTGAAGATCATCACTGTGCCATAGTAACCACCTGAAGAACACCACTGTGATACAGTAGCCCCCTGAAGATCACCACTGTGACACAGTAGCCACCTGAAGAACCCCACTGTGACATAGTAGCCACCTGAAGAACCCCACTGTGACATAGTAGCCACCTGAAGAACACCACTGTGATACAGTAGCCCCCTGAATAACACCACTGTGACACAGTAGCCCCCTGAAGATCACCACTGTGACACAGTAGCCACCTGAAGATGACCACTGTAACACAGTAGCCACCTGAAGATCATCACTGTGACGCCTGAAGAACGTAAACAACTCGTTCAAGGGACTTAACGACACACTGGGAAGGCAGCTGCTGGTAACGGTATGTGCCGCTGAGGCCATACATAGAGAGGGAGACTCTGTAACATACAGAAGGAGAGTGTAACATAGAGAGGGAGACTGTAACATAATGAGGGAGACTGTAACATAGTGAGGGAGACTGTAACATAGAGAGGGAGACTGTAACATAGAGAGGGAGACTTTACCATAGTGAGGGAGACTGTAACATAGAGAGAGAGACTGTAACATAGTGAGGGAGACTGTAACATAGTGAGGGAGACTGTAACATAGTGAGGGAGACTGTAACATAGTGAGGGAGACTGTAACATAGAGAGGGAGACTGTAACATAGAGAGGGAGACTGTAACATAGAGAGGGAGTCTGTAACATAGAGAAGGAGAGTGTAGCATAGAGAGGGAGACTGTAACATAAAGAGGGAGTCTGTAACATAGAGAAGGAGAGTGTAACATAGAGAGGGAGACTGTAACATAGAGAGAGAGACTGTAACATAGTGAGGGAGACTGTAACATAGAGAGGGAGACTGTAACATAGTGAGGGAGACTGTAACATAGTGAGGGAGACTGTAACATAGTGAGGGAGACTGTAACATAGTGAGGGAGACTGTAACATAGTGAGGGAGACTGTAACATAGTGAGGGAGACTGTAACATAGAGAGGGAGTCTGTAACATAGAGAAGGAGAGTGTAACATAGAGAGGGAGACTGTAACATAAAGAGGGAGTCTGTAACATAGAGAAGGAGAGTGTAACATAGAGAGGGAGACTGTAACATAGTGAGGGAGACTGTAACATAGAGAGGGAGACTGTAACATAGAGAGGGAGACTGTAACATAGTGAGGGAGACTGTAACATAGTGAGGGAGACTGTAACATAGAGAGGGAGACTGTAACATAGTGAGGGAGACTGTAACATTGAGAGGGAGACTGTAACATAGTGAGGGAGACTGTAACATAGTGAGGGAGACTGTAACATAGAGAGGGAGACTGTAACAGTAGTGTAAAGTACGACTACGACCGCGCGCACCAGCTGCCAGCTGGCACTCCATGGAGTGCCAGCCGACAGCTGGTGCGCAGGTGTGTAGTCGCACAGGTTTTTGGGGGATTTTCCCGGAAGTTTTGGCATGTTTCGGACGCGTGTGAGCGTGTTGTGTTTGGGTATGTGGTCATGAAAGAGGGGAGGTCATGTTGTTGGGTGCCAGGTGGTGCGCGTCGCTCCCGTCCTCAAGTTTTTTTCGGGGAATTTCCCGGAAGTTCGGCGCGTGGCGGTCTTGAGTGGCGGGTGAGCAGGTGCGGCCCCCCACCCCGCGCGCGCGCGTGTCTAGTCAGGAAAGATGGGAGTAGTGTGAGAGTACGTGGTATAGTAAGTGATAGAGTAAGAAAATAGAAGGAAGAGTGAGGAATGAGTAAAAGAATAAGTATGTGTGTTTTTGCGTAGCCTTAATCGTGAGTTAGTGTGTAGATGTGAGGAGAAGGCAACACAGTCTGTTATGTTGTTTTGGGTGGGGGCTGGATGGAGCTTCCCCTTCGTCTGGAGAGAGTGCTCTGGGCCATTATGTGGTTAGACAAACCATTAGCTCCCCTACAGGAAGTCGCAAGTGTTGAGGGGTGAGAGAGCACGCTCCTGCGGAAGTGGGGGCCCTTTGTCTTCAGAGTGGAGATGTTCGTCCCACGGCGACTCCCCATACACTGGATTCCGGTAAGGAGGCGCGAGGTACTTACGACAGACCCTCACCTGTCACCCATCAATCACTTCTCATTTTGACCCAGGCGTTTCACTCCCCTCACACACAAACGCGTCGCCAGTTCCCTGCGAGACTTCATCCGGTACACACGCGTCATACAACTCCATGTCATGGAAAGGCGAAGCTCTACAGCATGCATGAAATGCGGAGTGTTTTATATTCCATCACCGAATCAACTGTGTCGGCTGCAATGCGCTAACTGTGAAAAACCGCCCCTAGGACATTACGACATCAAATGCAAGCGATGTCAGCAGATTTTCTGTGATAACCGTGAGTGATATTCATATTTAATATTCCACAGTTCATTTTATGGCATCCACAGGTGAAATATCGCGTGTAAACTCATTCGGGCTATTACATTCCACACAGTTAAATATGTTCTTTCCAATTTCAGCTTACAAAACCGTGAAGTGTCCGTATTGCTCACCCGCCCCGCGAGGAGGTCATCGTCGGAATGAAACTTCACATAAACGTAGGTAGCATATAAAATACACTTCTCGTATCTGTATTTCATCCCGTTGCAAGCGAACACACATGCATAAGAAACATATTTTTCCCCATTCACACGTGCTGAATATCATTTTGTTCCATTTCAGGTTATAATCCATACCTCAATCGACGGAGTGAACAGAACAACGTCATCGAGCCTATACCCCATTCCTCACACACTGAGCTAAGGAGAGCAGATCTCACTCGCGGGCACCCACCACCCCTTCATCAAGGTCAGCCACGCCGCCAGATGGAGGGCTACGAGACCGTATCGCCCCCTGTTAACACAATATTACGGATTCATACACACTCACCTGCTCAACCCCTTCACCAGGACATAAGTAAGTTATTATTACTGTCTGATTTCAGTCTATTTCCTAAACATATTAATTCCCACTAGTCTGTTCCCTAGCCTCATAATATATATATATATATGCTTCATTCATTCTAGAGATAATATGTTTTCTTTTTTTTTTTACAGACGACACACCGCTGTGCATAGATTTGGCATCCAGCGACAGCTGCAGCAGCAGTGGCAGTGAGAGTGACACAGCAGGGCGGGCAGTGACCACTTCCGGCTCTCACAGGGAGGGGAGGAGGAGGACTCGTTCACCCGCTCACTCAACCCCCAATTCCTCCCCCAGCCCCTTACCCCAATCAATCAGCGACAGCTATGACAGCAACAGCAACAGCAGCAGCAGCAGCAGCAGCAGCAGCAGTGGTGAGAATCGTACCATTTTCATCTCAGACAGTGACTCAGACAACAGCTCAGCAGACCGTGACCTTGACCCGCCAGCGTCTGTCAATTCTGACTTGTTAGCACCGTCTGGCGTAATAGCTGACCCAGCGGTCTCACCCATTCATCTCGGAGGGGGAGGGTTATCACCACCCCCCACCCCTCCCAGCCCCATCCCTTCACCCCCTCCACCTCTTTCCCCCTCTCCTCCACCTGCCCTAGAAATTCAACCTCAGCTACTGGATCGAATTGATAACTATAACGGCAGTTATGTCCGGCTTTCATTCTCCATACCAGAACATGTTAACACCTCCCCAGGACTCTATCTGCGAACATACAGGGATTTTTTCATTAATGAGATACGCGCCCTCTTCTCTCCACGACACCCATTCCTCCTAATTTACCCAGACGTCACTCTAATTGTGCGGAATTTAAATGTACAACAAGACAGGGAGGATAATCTTTTGGATCCTATAAATAACGACGGCTTTCCCATACGAGGTGAGGGGCAAAGAATTACTCTAGAGGAAGTAGAAACTCTTATTGATTTTTGGGCTGATGAATTGACAGAGAAAATATCCCAGTATCTGGAAGCGAAGGAAGGGTCCAATGTCTTGGTTGAGCGGCTCACCGGGTTTTACATTAACTGTGGACAGATAGAACATCCGATAAGATTAGGCTCGCATGTAGACTATCCTGAAGGCTTGCGTGGAAAGCAGTTGGTTTTCAATCCAGAGGGAGAGGCAGATATTTGCCTTATGCAGTGTGTTGCAGCTTATAAATGTTTAGCTAAGGGAATGCACCTAGATAATATTCGCGCTAGATCTGTGAATGCTAGTTGGTGTCTCAGACACATGAAATGGCCAGCTGATGTCAATTCTGCAGTGACGTTTGAGGATATTCTCAAGGTAGAGAAAATGAATAAAGTCAGTATATTCATCTATTCGCTAGAAAGAGATGAAAATGCTAGACGACAACAACGACACTACATTACACTAGCTAGGAAAGGAAGAGGCGGATATACAGATGTCATACCATTGCTGATGTTGGAAGCTCAACACTTAGTATTAATTAAGAATTTTAACCAATATGTACGTAATATGAGCAGCAATCCAGAGCACATCCCAAGGCAACACAGCTTCTGTCATTGTTGTTTGATATCACTCCCAGCAGATAGCATGCAGAGTCATGAAAGTACATGCAAAGTACATCAGACTCTCAAATTCTACCCACCAGAGAGGAAGATTACTTTCCGTAACTATGGACGGGGATATGGTCCTAGTCACATGTGCTTTTATGACTTTAAGTGCATGTTAGACCGCTCGAACCCTAAGGGAATGATAGAAACACGTCACAACGCAGTGGCGTATGCATACATTATCATTGACAGACAGAAGAATATTGTTGAGAAAGATACTTATTTGGGTAAAGAAGTGGCCAATCACTTTATAACCACGCTAGAAGCGTCATGGGCTAGAATCAAGAAGGGGATAGTATCCTATGAACTTCACATGTCTCAGCAACAGCAGGCACTATTTGAGACAAAAACAGCCTGTGAACTCTGTGATGAACCTTTTAACGGAGAAGATGTAATCAAAGTCCGGCATCACGACCACACAGTAAGATTCCACAATTATCAAGCAGCTTACTGTGATAGATGTAATTTGCAGTGTGTAAATTCATACAAGTTCCTATACACATTTTCACACAACGCTTCCTATGATTTAGGAGTAATCCTAAACGAGATGAGAGATAGACCAGGAAGTGAAATAGATATATTAGCCAAGGATGGTTTTAAATTTATGAAAGTTGATGTGAACAACTTAAGATTTTTGGATAGTTTAGCCCTTCTCAACGGCTCGCTAGGAAGAATAGCCAAGGATCATATTGATAGTGGGAAACCTACCACATTCACTTTGGCTATGTTAAAAGGGGTAAATAAAGCGGCCATCCCAAAACTGCTCAAGGGTAAACAATCATTCTGCTATGATTATTTATCCTCTATGTCTGTGTTAGATGAACCACAACTCCCTTCTCGTGATAAGTTTTACAATACACTAAAAGACGAAGAGTTGTCAGAAACAGATTATAAACAAGCCTTAGAAATTTTTGATTTGGCTAAATGTCGCAACATAGGGGAGTATCTGCTCCTTTACCTCAAAGTGGACACAGGTTTGCTAGCTGATGTGTTCACAGTCTGGCGAGACACCATGCTTGCTCTCTACAAATTAGACATTTCACACTACATTTCTTTACCCTCATTTGCTTGGGATGCGTTCTTGCTTAAATCGAAAGTTCAACTTGATGTTGTGTCAGACCCAATGTTATATGATTTACTTCGTCGGAATCTCAGAGGTGGGTTCACCAGTGTGACGAGACAGTACACGAATGTGGAGAACAGGCACACAGGCTTAGATCTAGGGGAAGATAGTAGCTACATCATCTACTTAGACTTTAATAGTCTTTACGGGCCGTGTATGACTGAACTACTCCCTCGGGGTGGGATCCGGAAACTGACACACAATGAGCGTGACGTACTGCTGGAGCAAGGTTTGGAGAATATCCCATGTGACGGGACCAAGGGGTATTGGGTGTTGTGTGATACACTGCAGGTCCGACCTGAGGTAGCTAGGTATACAGATGAACTGCCCCTTGTTCTTTCACATACATGCATTACTGAGGAACACATTTCACCCTACAGTAAGAATATTCTTACAGAAGAAAGTCGTGGACTGCCTAAAAACAACACTAAATTAATTGCTTCTCACCTTCCTCAGAAAGACTACCTCGTTAGTCTGAACTTGTTACAGTTGCTCATGCGCATTGGATTAGAAGTAGCTAAAGTTCACGACATCTACGAATTCGAGCAGGAGAGTTACCTTAAAGACTTCATTGAAACCAATGTTCGTGAACGTGCCAGTACCAAATGCGCGATAAAAAAAAAGGCTTTCAAACTCGTATCAAACTCTATATATGGAAAGAGTCTCACAGATGTATCTAAATATGGGAACAAGCACTATTTGGTCACAGATCGTAGTCATTTCCTGAAACATGCTCGAAACCCATTCTTCAAGCGGAGTCTTTTGCTAAGTAAGGATCGTGTGATATGTACTATCAAGCAGAAGTCTCTCCTAGTCAACACTCCTACGTATCTGGGTTACCATATACTTCAAATTGCTAAGAGGCGACTCTATGAGTTCTGGTATGATGTTGTCAAACCTGCGTATGGGGATAAAGCGAGTCTGTTATATACAGACACAGACTCTTTCATCATTAAACTGGACTGTCAGGATGTGTTTGAAGAGTTGAATAAGTCTCCTCTCTTCGACTGTATGGATTTTAGCAATTTTAATGACACACATCCATCCTACTCTAAAGCGCGAGAAGGTGAACTAGGATTGCTCAAGTCTGAAATAGGCTCTAAGATTATTAACCAGTTAATTGCTCTCAGACCTAAAACATATTCGTTCACCACACATGATGGAGAGCACACTTGTAAGTGTAAGGGCGTACCATACCATCTACAAGAGAAACTCTCACATGACTCATTTCAACACACTCTTGAAACAAACACTTCAATCAGGTATGTGTCGAGATCTATACGCAACGTGCAAGGAAAGATTTGCACATGTCGCAGTACCTGCAGAGGTTTGTCAGCATTTGACGATAAACGCTACATTTTAAGCCCCACACAGTCCCTAGCGTATGGTCATCCTGATATTCCCAATAACAATGATGATGAGATGGATGTAGAAGTGAGAGAGGAGGAGGAGGAGGTGATGGAAGAAGAAGTGTTTATGGAGGAGGAGGAAGTAGAGCAAGCACAGAGACTCTACCCAATATTCCGTCCCTGGAGCAAACGCGATGCTACAGCTCAGAAACTATTCAACCCTCGCTAGATTTTATGTTGTACAATTGTTAGGTAGTATTAAGATGGATGCCCCATATGACTAGAACTTTGTATACTAAATGAATAGGATGTTTAATATTATTGTTTGTGAACTGTAAGAACTATGCTGTTTAATATTATTGTTTGTGAACTGTAAGAACTATGCTGTTTAATATTATTGTTTGTGAACTGTAAGAACTATGTTTAGTTTTAAAAATGATGCTGCTGTACATAAAATATGTGAATAAACACCTGTAAATGACTATGTTTGTATAAATACCACCTCAGTTCCTTAGTTTTTAGCAGTCTTAACGAAGCATTAATCATGGACAGTTCCTATGATATAATCCATGAGGAACATCTAGATATTTTCAGAGAACCATCTCGTGTTATTATTGCTGGTTATTCAAACAGCGGAAAATCCTACTTGTGCAGTAAACTTGTAAGGAAGTATCAACACAAGTTCTCCTCAATAATCATATGCGGAGGAGGTTACTCTGAATTACGATCAGATCCACAAATTAAAGGGAAGCTGATCGAGCATTCAACCATTATTGATCCTGTGGAAGAGCGAGTAGATAATGACTCGCATATCTTAGTAATCTACGATGACCTTTTTACAGAGTCTGCGAATTCAAAAATCGTATCAGACATGTTTACTAGGGGCAGACATTTCACGGTTTCCGTCATATTGATTACTCAAAATATATTTTTTCCTGGTAAATATTCGAGGAATATTAGTTTAAATGCTTCTCATTTCATATTGGTTAAATCACGAGACCTGTCTCAAATTGAAACACTCGGACGACAAATATTTGGGAAAGTGGATTCAAAGAAATTTGTAGAGTTATATAAGCAAGTTATTAGCCAGCCCTATGGCTATTTGCTAGTAGATCTGGGCTCGAACACTCCATCTACGATAACATTACGCGGTAATATTGTTCACGAACCGCCCTATGAGATAGTTTACCAATGGTGAGCAAGAAAGATGTACTGGAACGAGTATATAACGACCCAGCATCTAGCGGAGGGCTTGGAGGGGTACAGAGATTGTATAAGGCCGCCAAATTAATTAACTCTAGTATAACTCTAGCCGATGTAAAGGACTATCTGAAAAGCTCTGACTCCTATACGTTGCATTATTTACAACCACATAAATTCCCTCGGCGTCGGGTGTTAAGCCCTAAACCACGACTATTTCAAGCTATAGACTTGGCCGAGATGAGTTTATTGGACAAACATAATGATGGAGTGAAATATTTACTCGTATGTGTAGATATTTTCTCCAGGTACGCCCAAGTAGTACCCTTACGCGCTAAGGATGGGAAAAGCACCACTAATGCTCTAGCTTTAATTCTAGATTCACCTCATTCTTAGGGAGTGCGCAAAATTAATTCTGATCGAGGTGGAGAATTTTATAACGCCACTATGAAAAAAATGCTGGCAGCAAGGAAAGTACAGTTATATAGTGTATTTTCTCAGGAGACTAAAGCTTCAATCGCTGAGCGGTTCATACGTACTTTAAAAGGTAAACTTTACAAGTTTATGACGGCGCGCAACACTTTAAAATACATGCAGGCTCTACCAGATATTGTGAAAACATATAATTTAACCCCACACAGAGGATTGAAGGGGAAGACACCCACGGCGGTGCACGCTCTATCCTCGCCCAGCGAACACGCCAAACATTTTGATTTAATGTATAAAAGCCCGAGCAAATCAAAGAGAACTGTCATTCCTCGATTGAGTGTTGGTGATACAGTACGCATCACTGTATCTGATCGCATTTCCAAGTTTAAGAAAGGGTTTAAGCATCAGAACACCCGAGAGATATTTACAGTTACACGTATTGATTGGAGACAACACATCCCTTTATACTTTCTAAAAGATCTGAATGGGGAAGAAATTGGTGGTGGCTTCTATAAACAAGAATTAACACCCACACATTTACCTCAAACCTTTAATATTGAAAAGGTAGTGGGGCAACACAGAGTCTCTGGCAAACTTCAGTATAAAGTTAGGTACGCAGGTTATGATCGATCATTCGATCAATGGATTGATGCTGCTGAGATATTACATTTATAATGAAGAAGCCCTTAGTTTATAAATACAAGGAATTGATCCAACTATTATCAAAACTTCAGTATTCCTCGAGAAAGCAGTTGATTGAAAAATTGAAGAAACCACATATAAATTGTTTATCAGAAATTTTTAATAACTTTTAAAAAAAAAATTGCCCGTGCCTGACAAGGTCGTTAAAAGTTGAAAAAATATAAATTGCTTATTAGGTCACTAGCCTGTAAGAAACCTTCTGTGTCAACTAAGAAACGGATATTAACCAGCAAACGAGGAGGCAGTATTTTATCCATTATTTTACCAATTGCAGCTTGTTTAATTACACGGTTGTTCAGTAAGTAAAGTAAAATGAAAGCCTTTTATCTCGTACCGCGTAAAATAGTGGACAACCGGAAAGCTGCACACAGCCCTGCTTACCCCACTGTGAAAGCTGTTGCTCAACATCTTACTGTCAACCACCTCCTCCTCAGTTGCATACCAACCCTTCCATAAAATATTTAATAGATTTGAAGTTGAAAGTGCAAGATCATGAATATGCAAGATCCTTGCTAAACCATTATGATGCTACTGGAATCGTTCGTTGGGATCTGAATGGAAATGTATTGGCTCCAGTATCTGGCATACATATAATTAACGACATTATACATAAAATGACTGTGCTTAAATCTGTTTTTTTACCAGATAAACTCCCCTTTGCTCAACTGTTTTTCACACTAACATCTACACCACGAGATTTATTCCGTAATACTACGGCAAGCAGTCAAGAGTCTGAGGCTCCACCTGTAAAGAGAAAGGCAACTGCAAAGATTGATCCTCACAGTAAAAGGAATGTTTCCTGGATCGTACATTAACAGGTGAGTGTATATAAATGAGCGTGTAATGTGTAGATGGCTTTACTAGACAAAAAGCAGTCTAAGGAGACAGAGCGATGGACACTAACGTGATATACGCCACCAGTGTATCAGATACGCATTTATTCCCCAATAACATCCCCGCATCTTTCCAAAATCGATTGTTTAACCAGCTAGAATTAGATCCCAGGAGGAGTTATGAAATGTGTCTACAAAAATTACTCCTCCCCACTTCCCATTACGTTATTAAGCGTGATAATCCCGAGGCATATATACGTGTAGGCGTTACGTATGAGAAAGTGGGTGAGGGGAAATACATGCATTCAAAGCATTTATTATCATCTGATGTTTTAGCCGGAACTATAAAAGAAATTAATACCAGGATTAATACAGAAATAGAGGCCATATTTTCAAGTAATGCTAAACTGAGTTTTTTGGGAAAGTCATTAAAACAATTTTCAGCTAAATATGGAACGCATTTTATTAAATATGATTCTTCCTCCAATCGAAACAAGTTCACTACTGTGATTAGTGAGGAGAATATTAGCTCTGCAACGGGGCATAAAAACATCAGTAGAATTACATTATCATTTGGAACAGCTTTTGGGAAAGTGTTGGGCGTAGTTCCAGAAATAGAATATGACATATTCGCAAAACGTCAGTATGCCTCGAGTGTAGTTAACACATGTCTATTCCCGCCAATGCCTAGAGGAGGAGTTGATATTCTGTGTGTTTATTGCGATAGAATCTCTTCTACTAGATATGGAAACCAGTCTGTAAATATTTTGGATGTAATCTCCCTAAATGGAAGTGATAACAGCAACAATAAAAAACTATATGTGCGTCTTAACACCAACATGATAGACAGCGTCAGCATCACTATTAGGGATCAAGATGGTAACCCCATACATTTTGATGAACGTGGGTGCACCATAGCAGTCTTGCATGTACGTCCCGTTGCAGGAGGTATACAACACCAACGCTTTCCCGCCACTCCTCATTCGTCTGAAACAAGCGGAGAAATGCGTGTCCACTTTATTCCTCCCTCTGTTGAGGAATTATACATTCTGTTAACCCCTCCTAGAGGTGGGGGGACTGATGATATACAGATTTTCAACAGCAGTAGACGTTATACGCGTGGAGGAGGCATATTTTCCTTTTTAAGCGGAATAGCGCGTCGAGCAGCGCCCTTTATCATGATAACACTGGCTCCGGCTGCACTTAGCTTGGGGCAGAACGTACTAGACGATATTAATAATGACAAACAAACTTTCAAACAATCTCTTAAGAAACGCGGAATTGAAACATTGAAAGGAGTGGGGAAGCAAATGATAGGCGGAAGAGTGCAGAAAAAGAATAAACAAACAAAAAAATTAGTAAACATCAAACGTTTTACTAAAGCGAAATATAATGATGTGTTGTCATAACTTCTTCTCACTCGGTTGGTGTTGTCTAAAGCGCGAACATGGCCGGATATAACGCTCTTGGCCTCCAGGTGCCATTAGAACACTATACAGCTGCTGTTAGTGAAGCCTTTCCTAAAGTATTTTCCCCTCGATTGGTGGAATCAACAATCGCCAGCAGACAAACGCTGGATGTATTACCTGTGAATTCTGGGGTCAATAATAAGTTTACAGACACCTATCTGGAATTCATCATCAAGGGGGTGAATGGCCAACTGGTTGATTTATCATCTACAGCTTTGGAGTTGTCTATTGATCTAACCGAAGAAGATGGAACAACGCCTTTAGGAGATGCTAAAAACGTTTTGTTGGTGAATGGATTATCTCAAACTCTATTCAAATCCGCTATTGTGTATTTAAACGAAACAGTAGTTGAAACCAGCTCATTATTCTCATTCTGGTCGTACGTAAAGTTATTATCTACGATTTCTGGGTGTAAGGTTAACCGCTATGATAAACTGTCACAGTTTTTTAACCGTGTCTATCCAGGTAAAATTGAAGCTGGTTATTTCACTAACGCCTCAGCTGGGGAGAAGCAACGGATGACTGATATGAAAACGAGTGGCGTGAATACTTGTTTTAAACTAATGTTGGATGTCACATCAGTTAGTGAATACGTTTTGGATAATGTGGATATCAGGGTGCGGCTCGAACTTCAACCTGATAAATGGCTTATACTCAGTGATAATGAACACACTAATTTTAAATACAATATCAAGTCTACACGTCTATGGGTGGATCGGGTATTGCCGTACCCTGAAGGATTAGTAGCCGTTAATAAAGCCATGGTGCAGAACAACTCTCCTATTACGTATACTTTTAATAAAACTTTATACAAAACGTATATATTGGGCACAGGTCAGCGCTCGATAACAATGGACCAACCGTGGGGGACTGTTATACCAGAACATTTATATATGATCATCCTTGATATGGAGGCAGTGTCTGGTGCATATAATCGCAACCCGCTTTATTTTGGAAAACTGTGAGCTTAGTAAAGTATTAATATTGCAGAATAGCACTAATATTGTCAATATTGGGTGTGACTTTCCTCATAACTGCGCCAAGTTGTATTACACAGCATTACAAACCTTAGGCTTCGATAAAGACAATATATTGTCTTATGATAAATATGTGAATGGTGGAACCATACTGGCCTTTAATTTACAACCTGAGGATATAGATGACACCATCCCGATTGAAAAAAGTGGTAATCTGCGGATACCTTTGGAATTTAAACGCGGTGTGGCTAGAAATAAAGTCATTCTAGTTTACGGGTCTACAACAGGTGTGATCAGCATTAATGCCGATCGTCGCGTTATTTGCGATACGCGAGAATAAATATTAATATGAATTGTTTGGAAATAAATGAGGCTATCAGAAGTAATTTAGGTGATAAGGTAAACTATCTAGGATGTTTCCTAGCTGATGGCGTAAGGAAAATACTGACAAAAATACATAAAGAAAGACCTGTGGTGTTCATAATGAACACTCTGGAGTCAGGTTCTCTTAATAAAATAGGGCATTGGATAACATTCTATGTAAATAAGGATGAAGGTAGAGGCGAGATAGTTATACTATACAGCTACGCCAATCCTGCAATAGGATCATATTCAAGATGTTTCGAAGATTTTATGTCCTACTTCCAAGACTTTACCCTATATATTATGAAGAAAAGGATTCAATCCTTGAATAGTTACTTCTGTGGGAATTTCACCGTTTATTTTGCGTATCATTTTTCCAGACTAGGCTTAGAGGCGGCCCTGCTTCAATTTGATGAAGCATTTAAATATGGTCAATTTCGCAAGAATGATGAAAAAGTGTTGAAATTCAGTTATGCTCAGATGAAAATGCCTGTGTGTAAGCAAACATTTTGCTTAAACGGTAGTGATGCTGAGTGTGAAACGTTGTGTGACGAAGTTGGCTAGGATGATAGTGCGGTAAGTAATACTTTATGTTAGGATTGAATGATGAACATAATGTCTGTATTTATTTTTACAACATTGACAACAAAAACTTATAACCTTTTTCCCCTTTCTACAGATTGGCTGGTTGACTAGCGTGGTGGGAAGGTTCGATGGAGAGGATGAATGACTCCCAATCTGCTTGTCTACTACCTAAACCCTTTCTACAGATTGAATGATTGACTAGGATGACAAGAAGCTTCGATGGACTGAATGAAAGCCTTTCCCCAATCTGTCTGCTAGCTAAACCACCAAGAAGTTTTATTATTATTATTATCGTTGTAAATCGCTTAAGTGTTTAATAAAAGAAATAAATTTATATAATGTGTTTACTTTTCCCTCGTTTATTGCATATATTCTTTCATTCCCTAGCGAGAAAACCCAAACCTTCTGGCTGAGGTAAGTGGTATGTCAAAACTCTCAAAGCAGTCCTCCAGACCCATGATGGATGCGACATGTCCCGGACGAGGGGAACTGAGGGGGGGGGGGGGATATGACCACACCAGCTACTTGGAAATACTCTTCAGTTACCCGCTGAAAGGTGGACAGTACACACACACACCCCTCTGCAGACTTTGAAAAACTAATAAGGGTAATGAACCACATCCGCAAGAGTCTGCTCTCTCATACCCCCCTCAACACTTCCGGCCTCCTGTAGGGGAAACTAATGAACGTCAATGATATCCTCTCAGGTATGGTGGCTCCCCTCTCCCTCCACAACATAACCTACATACGCCTGCTCCTCCCTACATGACCGCATACCATCCACATAGCTTCCAGCCCCTACCCAACATGACTCTCTCAAGTGTCGCATAGCCGGACGCCATGCGTCAAAACTTCCGGGGAAGCACAGAAACCTTTGAGATGATGTACACATGCCCACATACTTATCCTTCCCTCTTACCTACATGACCCACAAAGTCCTCCTGATGGTACTTACATTTTACCCCTTACATTTTACCCCTGTGACATAAAACGACCCCCTGGACGCAACCCGTCCCATTCTACGGACTCCCACACCACTTTTGACTATGACCGAGTTCGATCCCCGAGGTTCTCAGGTTTGGGACGGTCGTAGTCCTCAACTTCACTACTCACGCACTCTACCACCATGCACTCTACCACCATGTACTCTACCACCATGCCCTCTACCACCACGCCCTCTACCACCACGCCCTCTACCACCACGAACTATACCACCACGAACTCTACCACCACGCACTCTCCTACCACCCACTCTCCTACCACGCACTCTACCCCCACGCATTTTACCACCACACACTGTCACCACGCACTTTACCACCACGCCCTCTACCACCTCGCCCTCTACCACCACACACTCTACCACCTCGCCCTCTACCACCACACACTCTACCACCACGCCCTCTACCACCACGTTCTCTACCACCACGCTCTCTACCACCACGCACTCTACCACCATGCACTGTCACCACACACTATACCACTACGCCCTCTACCACCACACACTCTACCACCACCACGCTCTCTACCACCACGCTCTCTACCACCACCACGCTCTCTACCACCACGTCCTCTGTCACCAAGCCCTCTGTTACCACGCACTCTGTCACCACGCACTCTGTCACCACGCACAGTCACCACGCCATCTACCACCACACTCTGCCACCACGTGCACTCTGCCACCACGCGCTCTCTGCCACCACGCTCTCTCTGCCACCACGTGCTCTCTGTCACCACGCGCTCTCTGCCACCACGTGCACTCTGCCACCATGCACTCTCTGCCACCATGCACACTCTGCCACCACGCGCTCTCTGCCACCACGCGCACACTCTGCCACCACGTGCACTCTGCCACCATGTGCACTCTGCCACCACGCGCACTCTGCCACCACGTGCACTCTGCCACCACGCGCACTCTGCCACCACGCTCACTCTGTCACCACGCTCACTCTGTCACCACGCGCACTCTGCCACCACGTGCTCTCTGCCACCACGTGCACTCTGCCACCATGCGCACTCTGCCACCACGTGCACTCTGCCACCATGTGCACTCTGCCACCATGCGCACTCTGCCACCACGTGCACTCTGCCACCACACGCACTCTGCCACCACGTGCACTCTTCCACCATGTGCACTCTGCCACCACGCACACTCTGCCACCACGCGCACTCTGCCACCACACGCACTCTGCCACCACGCGCACTCTGCCACCACGAGCACTCTGCCACCATGCGCACTCTGCCACCATGTGCACTCTGCCACCACGCGCACTCTGCCACCACGTGCACTCTGCCACCATGCACACTCTGCCACCACGTGCTCTCTGCCACCACGTGCACTCTGCCACCATGCGCACTCTGCCACCACATGCACTCTGCCACCATGTGCACTCTGCCACCATGCGCACTCTGCCACCACGTGCACTCTGCCACCACACGCACTCTGCCACCACGTGCACTCTAGTAAGGTAAAGTGTGACTAGAGCGACGCGCGCGCCAGCTGCCAGGTGGCACTCCTTGGAGTGCCAGCCGACAGGTGGCGCGCGTCGCTCTAGTCACACAGGCTTTTGGGGGAATTTCCCGGAAGTTTTGGCGCGTTTCGGACGCTCTCACCTGACAGGTGGCGCGCGGGTGTCTAGTCACACAGGCTTTTGGGGGAATTTCCCGGAAGTTTTGGCGCGTTTCGGACGCGTGTGAGCGTGTTGTGTTTGGGTATGTGGACAGGAAAGAGGGGAGGTCATGTTGGGCAGCTGACAGGTGGCGCGTGTCGCTCCCGTCCTCAAGTTTTTTTGGGGGAATTTCCCGGCCAGTCCTCAGGGGTTAAGGTACGTGGTCAGGAAAGAATGGAGTTCTTGTTGTGTGAGAGTAAGTGGTGGAGTAAGAGGAAGGAGTGAAATGAATATGTATATGTGTTTAGCGTAGACTTAATCCTGAGTGAGGTTAATATTAGTTTGATGATCGTGAGTAGAGGATGAGAGGGGATCCATCATATTGGATATGTTGTTTTGGGTGTGGGTTGGATGGAGCTTCCCCTTCGTCTGGAGAGAGTGCTCTGGGCCATTATGTGGTTAGACAAACCATTAGCTCCCCTACAGGAAGTCGCAAGTGTTGAGGGGTGAGAGAGCACTCTCCTGCAGAAGTTGGCCATTCCCTTGGGTCATTTGTCTTCAGAGTGTTGATGTTCGTCCCACGACGACTCCCCATACACTGTGGATTCCGGTAAGGAGGCGCGAGATACTTACGACAGACCTACACCTGTCAGCCATCAATCAATCACTCCCCACCCCTCATCCCCACCCGCCCCCATACCATCAACCATTGTTCCGTGCATTCTCTTTTAGTATGTGTAAGCTATATCGCAACGTGATCAACATGGTGAGAGCAATAACGAGGGAAAAGTAAACACATTATATAAATTTATTCCGCGACGGAGTAAGCGTGCTGGTCGCAGGTTGGAGCCCGACTGATCAACTTTCCAACTAGTCCGGGTATTTCTCCCCCGACACCGGAAGTGGTGGGGCACCCATTACCATTGCGTTTCGCCAGGGTCCGCGATGGCGGGTGCCACGCGTCGCTCTGTCTCTGTCTCTGTCTCTCTCTCTGTCTATCTCTGTCTCTCTGTCGGTCTGTCTCTGTATGTCTGTCTCTGTCTCTGTCTCTGTCTCTGTCTCTCTCTCTCTGTCCATCTCTGTCTCTCTGTCGGTCTGTCTCTGGCTCTGTCTCTTTCTCTCTCTCTCTCTCTCTCTGTCTCTGTCTCTCTCTGTCTCTGTCTCTCTCTCTCTCTCTCTCTCACCCTCTCTAAAGTCCACCACACAGCACTTCACTTAGTAAATTCAGTCAAAGTCAGTAGGTTGGCGTTTACTAAAAGAGAGAAACATTTCACATCGTCACGGAGAGGCGATCTATACCTACAAATTTTTCTTGTTAACTGTGATCACAACATCTGCCGGCCCAAATAAATACCATTGAAATGTATGCATGTTTATCAAGTCATAAGCTGGTCTTCAATCTTATTATTATAACAAATCATAATTTGCTGTTCTCTCTCTCTCTCTCTCGCTCTGCCTCTCTGTCTCTCTGTCTCTCTGTCTCTCTGTCTCTCTGTCTCTCTGTCTCTCAGTCTCTCAGTCTCTCAGTCTCTCTGTCTCTCAGTCTCTCAGTCTCTCAGTCTCTCAGTCTCTCTGTCTCTCTGTCTCTCTGTCTCTCTGTCTCTCTGTCTCTCAGTCTCTCAGTCTCTCTGTCTCTCAGTCTCTCAGTCTCTCAGTCTCTCTCTCTCTCTCTCTCTCTCTCTCTCTCTCTCTCTCTCTCTCTCTCTCTCTCTCTCCAGATCATTTAGTAGTTGGGAAAGTAACATCATTTCCTTTCTCCTGCTGCCGCTGTTCACATATCTTTCTCCATCAAGGCTGTCTCTCTTAAGACCTACGTCATCCAATGTAAACACCAATCGATGAGAATAAGACCGGTGAGTCGATAGTGAAATAGGTCTGGGTTAAGTCTGTTTTCAGTTCTTGTATCACAGTCAATGTAGCGTAATGGGAAACCAGTCTTTCTACTGCCTACATAAATAGCGTTTGAAAATGTATGCAAGTCTAGACAAACTCCTATAGCCCTTACATTCTAACACAAATAAAATATTAGCACACGATTGTATCGCATTATATCATCATTAAGTAACGTGGAGATCAACTTTCTGGCTGTTGTCCGAATATCATTATTGAAATGTGAACTCATTTAGCCAAACACAATATCTCCATTACATCTCTTAGCATATGAATATTACGGTATACCCGTTTTAACCCTCTATAACACAATGTAACGTAACGTAACGTACCGCAAATCAACTTTCTACAGACCAAATATCGTTTTTAAATGAAAGTATGACATAGTCCATCTTCATTACATCTCTCACCATATAAAATATTGGCGTCTACCCCTTTTAGCCCTCTGTAACACAATGTAGCGCAACGTAACGTAACGCAAATCAACTTTTGCAGACCAAAATGTCATTTTGAAACGGAAAGTGTGGGATTAGTCCTTATTCATTACATCTCTCACCATATAAAATATTGACCTCTACCCCTTTTAGCCCTCTGTAACACAATGTAACGCAACGTAACGTAACGCAAATCAACTTTTTGCAGTCCAAAATGTCATTTTGAAACGGAAAGTGCGGGTTAGACCATCTCCATTACATCTCTTACCATATAAATAATTGATGGCTACCCCTTTTAGCCCTCTGTAACACAATGTAACACAACGTAACGTATCGCAAATCGACTTTTTGCAATCCAAAATGTCATTTTTAAATGAAAGTATGACTTAGTCCATCTTCATTACATCTCTAACCATATAAAATATTGGCGTCTACCCCTTTTAGCCCTCTGTAACACAATGTAACGCATCGTAGCATAACGCAAATCAACTTTTTGCAGTCCAAATGTCATTTTGAAACGGAAAGTGAGGGTTAGACCATCTCCATTACATCTCTTACCATATAAATAATTGATGGCTACCCCTTTCAGCCCTCTGTAACACAATGTAACACAACGTAACGTATCGCAAATCGACTTTTTGCAATCCAAAATGTCATTTTTAAATGAAAGTATGACTTAGTCCATCTTCATTACATCTCTAACCATATAAAATATTGGCGTCTACCCCTTTTAACCCTCTGTAACACAATGTAACGCAACGTAGCATAACGCAAATCAACTTTTTGCAGTCCAAATGTCATTTTGAAACGGAAAGTGAGGGTTAGCCCATCTCCATTACATCTCTACCATATAATTAATTGGTGACTACCCCTTTTAGCCCTCTGTAACACAATGTAACTCACCGTAACGTATCGCAAATCAACTTTTTGCAGTCCAAAATGTCATTTTTAAATGAAAGTATGACTTAGCACATCTCTTACCATATAATATTGACCTCTACCAGTTTTAGCCCTCTAACACAATGTAACGTAACGCAAATCAACTTTTACAGCCCAAAAGGACATTTTCAAATAAAGTAGGACTTAGTCCATCTCCATTACATCTCCTTCCATAAGAATATTACAGTCTACAAGTTTTAGCCCTCTGTAACACAATGTAACGTAACGGGGAAAATCATCTTTGTCGGATGAGCAAATAACATTATTGAAAATGACATCCGTGTTTAGCCATTACATCCAAACACAAGAAAAATATTACCGTTTTTCTTGAGAAACTTATATGTGGAGATCATATCTCCAGAGTCCACACAATAAGCCACACATCACTCATCTTCTGTTTTCAAATCGCAGCTCGCATCTAATTTAATGTTATTTTTTTTTGCAGAAACTATGTTTTTGAGATTATGCTCAATGTCGGCAATTACTATTCGTATCATCAAACTCCTTTCAGTCAACAAAATTCACATTTCATATCGCGTGTGTAGATTAGAGAGAGAAGGCAAACATAGTGTGCAGCTAGTCAAAACTTATCATAACAGATATGATTTCACAGAGTTTTTCAACCTTTGCCAGTTTTTTTTTCATTGTTATCTCTTCACTCGTGCTAAGTGAGTCAGACAAAATGTGACATTTCATTTCATTATTAGCCATGCAATATGCTATTAGCTAGGTAGTCAAAACATATAACAAGCGTTATTTCACAGGAATTTTTTCTAGCAAATATGCTTCCTTTAAGCAGTTCAACACATCAAACACCTCCAGTCTGCGAAATTCCCTTTAGTCAATAATCATCCTTTACAGTATTTCTTGACTAGAATAGCACTCCAAAACATAAGTGGTCATTTTTATTCTCACTGTCGCACTATAGTCAATAATTTGTTTCGCAGAGTGACAAGTTATGCATAGTGACGAGATTTCATGGTGAGCATAGTTTAAGAGAGTTCACACTGTATTAATTACGGTCATGGATATCTTATGTTATGTTTATGAAGACCATCTCTTCTTATTTTTTTATCATTTTCACGCCCCACAGCTTTACAGTCTTCTCATATTCTTTTTCAAATAAAGTTTGTTTACTGTTTTCCAGTAGATCGGCCTCACATTACATATATTAATCAATTTTCAAATTCAGTTCAGTTTCTTTTCAATATCGCAGCTTTGTTGCCCCCACAGCCCGTATCTAGTTCAAGACCTCTTATTATCAATGTCATTAATACGGTTATCATCAACCACGTATTGGATGTCTCTGTCATTCAGTCATCAACGTAGTATGTGTTTAATGAACGTGAGAATCACTTCATGTGCACTCATTTTAGTTTAGTTTAAAGTTTTACATCTTGAATTAATACCGCTATTGGATAGCTCAGACATTCAGTTAACATCTCAGTAAGTGAAAATCTTTTCATGTGAGCTCATTTTTAGTTTAGGATAAGGTTTTTCCATCGTGAAATGCTATTATCAGTAACCAGGTATTGGATGAAACTACCATTCAGTTTACATCTCAGTAACTGTTTACTGAACATTGTTATCCATCCATGCAACCTCATTTTTAGTTTTAAGTTTCTACATCGTAAAAATAAAATATTACTATCACCAGCCGTGTATCGGATAGCTCAACCATTCAGTTAACATCTCAGTAAGTGAAAATCTTTTCATGTGAGCTCATTTTTAGTTTAGGATAAGGTTTTCCATCGTGAAATGCTATTATCAGTAGCCAGGTATTGGATGGGTGGACCATCCAGTTTACATCTCAGTAACAGTTTACTGAACATAGATATTCCTCCATGGGACCTCATTTTTAGTTTAAGTTTCTCCATCGTAAATAAAAATAAAATATTACTATCACAATCCTTGTATTGGCCTGCTCCGGCATTCAGTTTGCATCTCAGTAAGTGTTTACTGAATGCAAAATCGCTACATGTGTGGTCATAAGGTTTTCTCGTCGTGAAATGCTATTATCAGTAACCAGGTATTGGATGACACTACCATTCAGTTTACATCTCAGTAACTGTTTACTGATCATTGTTATCCATCCATGCAACCTCATTTTTTTAGTTTTAAGCTTCTACATCGTAAAAAATAAAATATTACTATCACCAGCCATGTATCGGTAGCTCAACCATTCAGTTTACAGCTCAGTAACTGTTTACTGAACATAGACATCCCTCCATGCGAGCTCATTTTTTAGTTTAAAGTTTCTCCATCGTAAAAAATAAAATATTACTATCACAAACCATGTATTGGGTGGGTCAACCATCCAGTTTACATCTCAGTAATAGTTTACTGAACATAGATATCCCTCCATGTGACCTCATTTTCAGTTTAAAGTTTCTCCATCCTAAATAAAAAATAAAATATTACTATCACAAACTTTGTATTGACCAGCTCCGGCATTCAGTTTACAACTCAGTAAGTGTTTACTGAATGCAAAATCGCTACATGTGTGGTCATTTAGTTTAAAGTTTCTCAATCTTAAAATATTACTATCAACATCAACCATGCATTGGCCGGCTTAGTCTTTCAGTTCACATCTCAGTAAGTGTTTACTGAATGCAAAATCGCTACATGTGTGGTCATTTAGTTTAAAGTTTCTCAATCTTTAAATATTACTATCATCAACCATGCATTGCCTGGCTAGTCTTTCAGTTTACATCTCAGTGAGTGTTAACTGAATGTGGAAATTATCACGTGTTAGCATTTAGTTTAGTTTCAAGTTTCAATTAAATACTACCATCATCCCCGTATTGGGCTGTCGGCATTCAGTTACCCACTCGGAGAGTGTTTACTGAACGTCGAAATCATTTCCTGTAGACACATTTTTTACTTGAACCCGTCTCCACTCCAAACCAGTCAGGACCGGCGGTCCGAGACCCTGGGTCCGGACCAGGGTCAGGGTCCGAACCAGGGTCCGGACCGGAGGTCCGGACCCTGGTTCGCCAGGGTCCGCCATCGCGGACCCTGGCGAAACGCAATGGTAATGGGTGCCCCACCACTTCCGGCGTCGGGGGAGAAATACCCGGACTAGTTGGAAAGTTGATCAGTCGGGCTCCAACCTGCGACCAGCACGCTTACTCCGTCGCGGAATAAATTTATATAATGTGTTTACTTTTCCCTCGTTATTGCTCTCACCATGTTGATCACGTTGCGATATAGCTTACACATACTAAAAGAGAATGCACGGAACAATGGTTGATGGTATGGGGGCGGGTGGGGATGAGGGGTGGGGAGTGATTGATTGATGGCTGACAGGTGTAGGTCTGTCGTAAGTATCTCGCGCCTCCTTACCGGAATCCACAGTGTATGGGGAGTCGTCATGGGACGAACATCAACACTCTGAAGACAAATGACCCAAGGGAATGGCCAACTTCTGTAGGAGAGTGCTCTCTCACCCCTCAACACTTGCGACTTCCTGTAGGGGAGCTAATGGTTTGTCTAACCACATAATGGCCCAGAGCACTCTCTCCAGACGAAGGGGAAGCTCCATCCAACCCACACCCAAAACAACATATCCAATATGATGGATCCCCTCTCATCCTCTACTCACGATCATCAAACTAATATTAACCTCACTCAGGATTAAGTCTACGCTAAACACATATACATATTCATTTCACTCCTTCCTCTTACTCCACCACTTACTCTCACACAACAAGAACTCCATTCTTTCCTGACCACGTACCTTAACCCCTGAGGACTGGCCGGGAAATTCCCCCAAAAAAACTTGAGGACGGGAGCGACGCGCGCCACCTGTCAGCTGCCCAACATGACCTCCCCTCTTTCCTGTCCACATACCCAAACACAACACGCTCACACGCGTCCGAAACGCGCCAAAACTTCCGGGAAATTCCCCCAAAAGCCTGTGTGACTAGACACCCGCGCGCCACCTGTCAGGTGAGAGCGTCCGAAACGCGCCAAAACTTCCGGGAAATTCCCCCAAAAGCCTGTGTGACTAGAGCGACGCGCGCCACCTGTCGGCTGGCACTCCAAGGAGTGCCACCTGGCAGCTGGCGCGCGCGTCGCTCTAGTCACACTTTACCCTACTCACTCTGCCACCATGTGCACTCTGGCACCACGCGCACTCTGCCACCACGCGCACTCTGCCACCACGCGCACTCTGCCACCACGCGCACTCTGCCACCACGAGCACTCTGCCACCATTCGCACTCTGCCACCATGTGCACTCTGCCACCACGCGCACTCTGCCACCACGCGGTCTCTGCCATCACGCGCACTCTGCCACCACGCTCACTCTGCCACCACGCCCTCTCTGCCACCACGCGCATTCTGCCACCACGTGCACTTTGCCACCATGCGCACTCTGCCACCACGCCCTCTCTGCCACCACGCGCTCTCTGCCACCACGCGCACTCTGCCACCACGCGCACTCTGCCACCACGCACCTATTTACTCCTTTCAGCACAAATATTTCCACCCAGGCTCTGGCAAAATCATTTTCTCCACGTCCCTTGCTGTCCTGAAAAAGATCCAACGTTGATGAGTCTCCTGTCAGGAAACTGTGCTCCATCAACAACAATCGCCTGCCAATCAGCCGCTAAACAATACCATTCATCAAGCTACCTGCGCCAATTAAAAATATCGTGAGTGCCTCCAGTGCACTGTCTCGCGGCGACACTCCTTCCTGGATCCTCTCACACAAAATCATATCTTCCTTGTTTTATGGATTCTGTGACTGCATTTCAGCCAAGATTCATAATATTCTCACTCTAATGAATCTTCCTAGTAGATTCCGGCGTCGTCTTGCCGTTATTTGAGTCATCAGTCATAGAGTAGTCTTCAAGTCCCGGAGTGCAAAAGAGCCTGGCAGCGATACACGGGACGAGGCTCGTCTCCACCTGTGGTATGTGTCAGGCTGTTGCCTCTGTATGGTGAGCCTGCAATAACTTCAAGGTACTATGTAATCTTCGGTCCTGTGATTCTCCTGCTGGTTTCATCCCTAGTTTGGATTGGTAGCGCGAACCTTTTGGCCATCTTCATGAATACCCCACAACGATTGTGGGTCCCTACGACGGTTGTGGGTCCCCACGACGGTTGTGGGTCCTCACGACGGTTGTGGGCCCCCCCTCGACGGTTGTGGGCCCCCCACGACGGTTGTGCGTTCCCTCGACGATTGTAAGGCCCCCATAACGATTGTGAGTCTCTACGACGGTTGTGGAGCCCCCACGAGGATTGTGGGCCCCCACGACGGTTGTGGGTCTCCACGATGGTTGTGGGTCCCATGACGGCTGTGGGCCCTCACGGCGGTTGTGGGTCCCCACGATGGTTGTGCGTCCCCTCGACGATTGTAAGGCCCCCATGACGATTGTGGGTCTCAACGACGGTTGTGGGGCCCTTACGAGGATGTGAGCCCCCACGACAGTTGTGGGTCCCCACGTTAGCTGTAGGTCCACACGATGGTTGTGGGGCCCCATGCCGGTTGTTGGCCACCCTCGACGGTTGTGGGTCCCCACGACGGTTGTGGGTCCACACGACGGTTGTGGGCTCCACACGACGGTTGTGGGCTTCCCACGACGGTTGTGGGCTCCCCACGACGGATGTGGGCTCCCCACGACGGTTGTGGGCTCCCCACAACGGTTGTGGGCTCCCCACGACGGTTGTGGGTCCCCCACGACGGTTGTGGGTCCACACGACGGTTGTGGGTCCACACGACGGTTGTGGGTTCCCCACGACGGTTGTAGGTCCACACGACGGTTGTGGGCTCCCCACGACGGTTCTGGGTCCACACGACGGTTGTGGGTCCTCACGACGGTTGTGGGTCCTCACGACGGTTGTGGGTCCACACGACGGTTGTGGGTCCACTCGACGGTTGTGGGTCCCACGACGGTTGTGGGCTCCCCACGACGGTTGTGGGTCCTCACGACAGTTGTGGGTCCACACGACGGTTGTGGGCTCCCCACGACGGTTGTGGGTCCACACGACGGTTGTGGGTCCCCACGACGGTTGTGGGTCCTCACGACGGTTGTAGGTCCTCACGACGGTTGTGGGCCCCCCACGACGGTTGTGAGTCCACATGACGGTTGTGGGTCCACACGACGGTTGTGGGTCCACACGACAGTTGTGGGTCCACATGACGGTTGTGAGTCTACACGACGGTTGTGGGTTCCCCACGACGGTTGTGGGTCCACAAGACGGTTGTGGGCTCCCCACGACGGTTGTGGGTCCTCACGACGGTTGTGGGCTCCCCACGACGGTTGTGGGTCCCCACGACGGTTGTGGGTCCACACGACGGTTGTGGGTCCACACGACGGTTGTGGGTCCACACGACGGTTGTGGGTCCTCACGACGGTTGTGGGCTCCCCACGACGGTTGTGGGCTCCCCACAACGGTTGTGGGCTCCCCACGACGGTTGTGGGCTCCCCACGACGGTTGTGGGCTCCCCACGACGGTTGTGGGTCCACACGACGGTTGTGGGGCCCCATGCCGGTTGTTGGCCCCCCACGACGGTTGTGGGTCCCCACGACGGTTGTAGGTCCTCACGACGGTTGTGGGCTCCCCACGACGGTTGTGGGTCCACACGACGGTTGTGGGCTTCCCACGACGGTTGTGGGCTCCCCACGAGGGTTGTGGGCTCCCCACGACGGTTGTGGGCTCCCCACGACGGTTGTAGGTCCACACGACGGTTGTGGGTCCCCACGACGGTTGTGGGTCCTCACGACGGTTGTGGGCCCCCCATGACGGTTGTGAGTCCACACGACGGTTGTGGGTCCACACGACGGTTGTGGGTCCACACGACGGTTGTGGGTCCACACGACGGTTGTGGGTCCACACGACGGTTGTGGGTCCACACGACGGTTGTGGGTCCACACGACGGTTGTGGGTCCACACGACGGTTGTGGGTCCACACGACGGTTGTGGGTCCACACGACGGTTGTGGGCTTCCCACGATGGTTGTGGGCTCCCCGCGACGGTTGTGGGCTCTCCACGACGGTTGTGGGCTCCCCAAGACGGTTGTGGGCTCCCCAAGACGGTTGTTGGTCCTCACGACGGTTGTGGGTCCACACGACGGTTGTGGGCTTCCCACGACGGTTGTGGGTCCTCACGACGGTTGTGGGTCCTCACGACGGTTGTGGGTCCACACGACGGTTGTGGGTCCACACGACGGTTGTGGGTCCACACGACGGTTGTGGGTCCTCACGACGGTTGTGGGCCCCCCACGACGGTTGTGGGTCCTCACGACGGTTGTGGGTCCTCACGACGGTTGTGGGGTCTCACGACGGTTTTGGGTCCACACGACGGTTGTGGGCCCCCCCACGACGGTTGTGGGTCCACACGACGGTTGTGAGTCCACACGACGGTTGTGGGTCCTCACGACGGTTGTGGGTCCTCACGACGGTTGTGGGTCCTCACGACGGTTGTGGGTCCTCACGACGGTTGTGGGTCCACACGACGGTTGTGGGTCCACACGACGGTTGTGGGTCCTCACGACGGTTGTGGGCCCCCACGACGGTTGTGGGTCCACACGACGGTTGTGGGTCCTCACGACGGTTGTGGCCCAGCAAACACAAATCATCTACACAACGTTCGCCTATCTCTTCCCATAGGTGTGGGAATGATTTGCATTGAGAATGGTGCAGGAGAGCCTTTGAGAAACTTTTACTCAAAAAATCCAAACACAAAGGTTTAATTATAAATTGTTTTTCTACAATTATTTTCTTCCAAATGTAAAACAAATAGTTTTTACATGTTTAAATATAAAATTTATGGTGTTTTTTTGTAAAATTCATTAATAAATTGTGAATGATATATATTGGCTGAGTGAAACCTTTAAAATCCATTTAGTTATAATTTGAACAGAAAAAAGTATTTTTCCAAATTTTCTAAAAATTGCTCTTTTTAACACAATTTGACTCCTTATACATTCCACTAAACACTATATCATGTTTAAATATATAATTTATGTATTATTCTCTAAAATAATTTATATAAATTATATAAGTTGCTGGAAAGTGGTGTTAAAGATTCTGAAAACATTTTGTTGTGTTAATATGTTCTTATTAACTATGTCTCAAGTTCACAGTTTATCAAACAAGAATATTAACATTCGTCAACTCTTAAAATCTTATATGTTATCTTGCTGGTGCAAAAAAGGGTGAATCTTTAGAAACAGCTATAGTATCTATATATCACAAATGGTGTTTTCCCTAACTCAAACAATGTAGGGTTTATTATTCTACACATATTTCTAAGGACTCTTAGATGTTTACATTCTCTGAAGTATAATTGTGAAGGCTGTGTCCATCACTCTCAACACAGATTCTTAAACTCGTCTCTGCAGGTTCAACTATATAATTAGTTTCCATTTTGAATCTCCATGGACATTTGTATCCAAAATGAAACCAATGTGGTTTCCTTCAGCGCCTTCAGCCAGCACATTTGCTCATTCATTTCCACAGATTCCAACAAGGTAGGGGATTTACAGAAATTTGTATATTCATATTGTTATATATTAAAAATATGAATGCAGTTCAATATGATAAGACAAATACATGAGTTTATGATAAATTCGTTTTCTGTGATATACCATTGATATGCTCTTTTTTTCTTTAAACGGCAGACTAAACTAAAGTGCTCACATCAACAGATTTGATGTATAAATGGTCAACGCTCAACAGAGTTAGTATAAATGTATTAGTATAAATCTTACTTGTCTCATTGTTAATTCACATTCAATGTCAACTTGTGGTTGCATTGTACAAGGCCAACACAGATGATCGAAGGAAACTAACTCTGCTCTAGTTCCATGAAGTTGCTATTTGGTCTTTACTCAATGCATTGTACATGCATTGTACAAGGCCAACACAGATGATCGAAGGAAACTAACTCTGCTCTAGTTCCATGAAGTTGCTATTTGGTCTTTATTGAAATTTGACAAGGCAGAGTTGCCTGCAACAACTACACCATCTCCACATCTAGTTCATGCTCCAGACATAAATCATGACACTGGTCCTGTGTATCCTCCTGCTGACCCGTCAACACCTGGCCCGTCGGGTGTGAGGCGCCCTCTCTTCACGTCTACACCTAGTGCTGAAGCTGAATCTGATGAAGATAATTCATATTCCACATTAGTGTTTGAAAACAATAGTGAGAGCGACGATTCAGACAGTAGTTTATTGCCAACCCAGAGACAACAGCGACGTGTTGTTATAGCAGAGACTCGCCTGAACTATAAATTGAAACATGAGCTGGTAAAAATCCCCAAACGTCGCAGGTGTGAAGTGTGTTCAAAGTCGGGTATCAGGAAGGAAACTGGTATAGCGTGCATGACATGCGATGTTCCACTTTGCGTCATACCTTGTAATTACACCACTTATCACAGGAAAAGGGTGTATTGGGTGGACAAGAAATAACCACCTACATCAGCTTCACTCCACCTAGGAACATCTGTTGAGCAACTTCAGGAATCAGTACCTGAAGGAGGTGGAGTGGAGATAAAATGCTCAACTTATTTTACTACAATCGTCTTTGCTTTGGTAAGTACACATAATTGTCTTAGATTGTTTCAGTATTGTAGTCTATTTTCTTAGGAATATTTTGATACCTAAATGAGAACTGTAGCACGAAAACTAAAGTAAGTATACATGAAACAAGAGAAACTTTTTTTGTGGGTGTTGCGGGTGTGAGTTGGAGTGTCAAGAGCGGGTTCCGGTTGTGTGTTTTCCGTCATCTCTACAGCTGTGAATTCCAAGGAATTGTATTTGATATGCATATGTCTGTGTAGGGAATTTTATTCCGAACACTATACAAAAAAAACGGTGTGAAACAAGTATAAACTTGAAAAACATGAGCAAAGTAAAAACTTTTGACGCTCACGGGTACAAACACGCGTAAGATTTTATTCGCCGCAAATTTATTTGACGCTGTGTTGGCCAACTCTACCCATGTTCTTATAGAACTTTCTATTGCGAACACATTGCTATAAAAATGAAATACGTAGCTTCAGAAATAATGTCAGGAGAGTTAAATAAGTATAAACATTCAAAGCACTGCATCCCAACAGTGTCGTCCCTGCTGAAATCACGGCTAACGCTTCGCCCAGTTCCCACACTCGTGCGGGTCACCCGATACCATAATTAGACATTGATAGGCATATGTCTGGGTGGGGAATTTTATTGCGAGTTCAGTGATATCAAAATGAGCGCTGTAGGATGACTGTGAGGCTGGCAACAAACGAAAGAGTATGAACATTTACTTCCTGTTTGGGTGTCACGGCGAGTCATCTTCGTGTTTATTTACTTCGTGGTGGGATACCAAATGCTTCGGTGACATTTTATGCATATGATCTTGTAGAGAATTTTATTGCCAACGCATTGATACCAAAATGAAAAACGTAGCTTGAGAATTGAGGTTAGGAGCGTGAAAAGATTATAAACTTTTTTGTGTTTACGCTTGAGCGCCCAGAACGCCGCGCGCACTAAAGTGTTAAGCAACTGACATATGTGGAGAGCTAGTATCAAAATTTATATGTTTGTCCTGCACACCGCCCCCCATCCAGTGGGCAGCGGTGGATAGGTTAGGTGGATAGGGGGTTAGGTTGGTAGGTTACATTGAGTTAATTAGGTAGTACTTAGTGTTTATCTGTTATAGATAGGAGCTGCCTGGTATGGGCCAATAGGCCTTCTGCAGTTACCTTTGTTTTTATGTTTTTGCCCTGTAACCTAAATGGTTAGAGAGGCACATATATGGGCTTAGGGACTGAACCCCACACTACATTTAGCTAAGCTGGTTACAATCTTGATGATATAGTTACAAAATTCTGTATAAGTCGTCACATTATCAATGGGTTCGAGATCAACCACAATTTCCTGAATAGATATAACAAAGGGGATATTAATAGGGTATTAAAATTGTCAACACAAGATAGAACACGAAACAATGGGTATAAATTGGATAAGTTTAGATTTAGGAAAGACTTGGGTAAATACAGGGTCAGTAACAGGGTTGTTGATTTGTGGAATTTTTCTTAACTTATAAATTTATCTTTATTTATCTTAAACTGGTTGGGAGAGGTACAGTTTTTAACATAATTGGGATGGTCATTCCACATTCGAGGTCTCTTGATTTGTAAAGCATTTCTAGTTTGACTAAGTCGTACTCTTGGAATATCAAATAGGTATTTGTTTCTGGTGTGGTGCTCATGGGATCTGTTACAACCTTCTAGGAAGCTTTTAAGGTCAGGATTGACATTACAGTGCAGCGTTTTATATATATAAAATACACATGAGAGTATGTGCAGGGACTTAATATCTAACATATTCAGAGATTTGAGTAAGGGGTCCATATATACTGCCCGGTTGCCTGAAATGCTATATGCCTACTATAGTGGCTTTAGGTATTGTATGCACTAGCTCTATCTATAAATCCAACATTATGTTTGTAAATCAACTATGTATGTACTTTCCTGAATAAAATTGACTTTACTGTACACTTATATTCTCTGTGGATTTGTTACCCCTATCGTTTGGGAGAAAAAAAATGACTAATACGTTCGGCGAATGACTTTGACTTCAACTTCACTTTGACTTCGTTCATGTCATCGTATTTTCCGTAATATATAAAGGTTATGACAATGCAATTATATTATTGTGTGCAAATAAGTTTGAAATTTCATGTACCCTAAAAATATTAAAATAAAGAATAAGAATAATTAAATAATTGTTGTAGTAAATTGTCACACGTTCATCATACGCAAACGAACACACAGTTTGGAGCGTCAGTACAAGACCGCCGCCATTTTTAAACACGGCTTCGAATGTAAGTAATGTTTTTCTCGTACTAACACTGTGTTATACAATAGATTTGGCCTTGAATTCACAAATTTAGTTGTTACATCTGACAGAGTATGTTAGACGGTGTAATGCTGGTCCATGTTAACGTATTTGTGGGCTTGGTTGGTTTAAATGTGGAGGCGAGGCCTGGCAGTGCTGGTGTATGTGGAGGCGAGGCGAGGCCTGGCAGTGCTGGTGTATGTGGAGGCGAGGCCTGGCTGTGCTGGTGAGTATGTGGAGGCGAGGCCTGGCAGTGCTGGTGTATGTGGAGGTGAGGCCTGGCAGTGCTGGTGTATGTGGAGGCGAGGCCTGGCTGTGCTAGTGTGTATGTGGAGGCGAGGCCTGGCTGTGCTAGTGTGTATGTGGAGGCGAGGCCTGGCTGTGCTAGTGTGTATGTGGAGGCGAGGCCTGGCTGTGCTAGTGTGTATGTGGAGGCGAGGCCTGGCTGTGCTAGTGTGTATGTGGAGGCGAGGCCTGGCTGTGCTGGTGTATGTGGAGGCGAGGCCTGGCTGTGCTAGTGTGTATGTGGAGGCGAGGCCTGGCTGTGCTGGTGTATGTGGAGGCGAGGCCTGGCTGTGCTAGTGTGTATGTGGAGGCGAGGCCTGGCTGTGCTAGTGTGTATGTGGAGGCGAGGCCTGGCTGTGCTAGTGTGTATGTGGAGGCGAGGCCTGGCTGTGCTAGTGTGTATGTGGAGGCGAGGCCTGGCTGTGCTAGTGTGTATGTGGAGGCGAGGCCTGGCTGTGCTAGTGTGTATGTGGAGGCGAGGCCTGGCAGTGCTGGTGTATGTGGAGGCGAGGCCTGGCTGTGCTAGTGTGTATGTGGAGGCGAGGCCTGGCTGTGCTAGTGTGTATGTGGAGGCGAGGCCTGGCAGTGCTGGTGTATGTGGAGGCGAGGCCTGGCAGTGCTGGTGTATGTGGAGGCGAGGCCTGGCTGTGCTAGTGTGTATGTGGAGGCGAGGCCTGGCTGTGCTAGTGTGTATGTGGAGGCGAGGCCTGGCTGTGCTAGTGTGTATGTGGAGGCGAGGCCTGGCTGTGCTAGTGTGTATGTGGAGGCGAGGCATGTACAACACTCCCCAATAGGAAGAAAACCCACTGGGTTCTAGGCTAGGTTAGGCTTATCTGTAATAATTGAATTAAGCCTAGCAAAGCCTAGAACCTAGTTCAGTAATTTAAAAAATGTTGTAACTTGAAAAATGCCATTCAATACATTACACAATTTAAATATTTTCAGGCAATCAACACAACCCTCTCATGTTGGCTAACCCTCTCTCATGTTGGTCAATAATTTAATTATTTTTTTATGGAGTAATCTTTGCTGTTGAAATGTAGTCTTTTTGAGACTACATTTCAAATGTAGTGTGTGTGGAGGCGTGTATGTTAGGTATTACCTAATATACACGGTGTAATATATCTATCTGTGTGAAATAGATTAAATCCATTTATTTGATATTCAGCTAATAGTTCTGTATTTTCTACATTCATCCATGTTTTGGTAAGTGCAATAATATGTATTGTTTCATTGCAGATTAGAGATTCAAGATAGTTCTAGATTTCCGAAGTACTGAAACGCGCGCCATACAGGCTTGGTGGATCTAGGTGCAAGGTAAAATTATTTACATTTACTTGTTTTGTATTTATGTTTTGTATTTATATGCATATATGCATTTATATGCATTATTCTATAGAATAATAGATCTCGTAATAATTTTGCAAAAATAGTGGCATTTACTATTTTTAAAAGATTATTAAAAAATTTACTGATATGGTGCATTCGGAAGGGCGAAGAGGGAGAACGGCCTGTTGACATAGCTCGGGTGCAGAGGGGGGGGGGGTTGTGTAAAAGCCTGGTTTGTGCCTCGGAGAGGCTATGGGATCCAGTAAGTTCAGTAGAACTTCGGTTTCAACCCTTTTACCCTGTTGTAGCTCAGTCGATTAAGGCAGTGTCTGGGATGCTCCCGGACGCAGGTTCGAATCCTCGTCACGGCCCTTGTGGATTTGTTCATTTGATGCATCACGTTATTGTGATCTGTGTGTGTAATTCTTCACTTGCTACAGCAACAGGAATGTGTGTGTATGTATTTGTGTTGTTGAATATGACCGAAAGTGTAAGATTAATGATTCTAACACAAATCGTCTGAATATTTGTTTTTCTTCACTGTCGAGAGTAGTTAAAAAAATTTACTCGAGTTTATTTTCACACTTTATTTATGGTCCTTAAGTCCCTCTCCTTAATGCTGCTGCTGTTTCTCGCATCTTTGCATCGCTTGTATGTTTGGGGGTTTGGCCTCTTGCTATATATTGATTCCATTTGTGTGTGTTTGGGTCTCAGGCCCTCTCGCAATTTCTGTTGAACAAACCCCTTTTCCTAGTTCTGCATCTCTCCTTTGGTACAAATTTTGTTGTGCTTTTATCATATATTTCACAAAACTTGACATACATTTCATTTACTTCATGTCCTATCAGCAAGTGTTTGTCAAATTCTTTAAGGAAAGTTTATCATCCTGATTGCAGATCTCTAGCGATATTATGTCAACTTCTTGTGGATTCGCAATCATTATTTAATTTACCTTTAGGTGTTCTTTCACCAGCACAGCAACACTGTACCTCTCCCAACCAGTTTAAGATAAAAACTAAGTACTAACTAATTAACTCAATGTAACCTACCTTACCCCCAAAATGACAACCCATGTCTTCTATTTTAAACAATGCTGTTTTGTTGACCAAATTGTATTTTTGTTTTTTTCT